>NC_091125.1:44202811-44517811 GCF_040183065.1 Periplaneta americana | reverse complement strand
TTAGGTTATATCCTAAATTGCTGTCCATTTTCTTCTTCTTATCTGTAGTGTCAAAATGTTGTAATCACTGAGACTCATTTTATTTTACAATTTTGCGCCCCACTCATAAAAACTGAACACGCAAGCCAGAGTAAACTTATAGATGTTGGTTGATACAGTCTCTTTTAAATGGTTGAAAGTCTATAAACAATTCCCAAGATATTTGTGTCTTAAATCTCTCCTGTTCAGGACGTTGACGTACGATGTCAGGAAGTTTCCTCTTTCTTCCTACATTGTCTAATATGAGAAGCATCAGTTAAAGTCCTTGATCTGTCTCTCTTCAGGCTATAGTGGTGAATTACTGTATTCATACAGTCATCTGTTAGAACTTCTCTTGTCTCAAAAACAGTGCTTGACCCCAAGAGATTCGAAATTCATACTTTGTAATCGCTGCATAAACTTTGGTTTTTCTCTTAACGTACATTTTCACAAGCCGAACCGAAGAAAATAAACTTGTACTGTTAAATTGAAATAGTTAAAAGTAATTGATATTAAATTAATGATGTTTAGAGCTATGTATCACAGAAATTTAATATCTTTGAAATTCCATGATGTCTAGTATTTTTCCGCCGAAAATGTTTCGTGTACTAAATATTTCATTCAAATTAAAATTGACGAAAACATACATGGGAGTATAAGTATGCCTGTAATTAAGACTCAAGTGTTGTTAAGAGTGTGTGGGTATGTATGTATGTATGTATGTATGTATGTATGTATGTATGTATGTATGTATGTATGTATGTATCTATGTATGTATGTATGTATGTATGTATGTGTATGTATGTGTGTATGTATGTATCTATGTATGTATGCATACATGTATGTATGTAGGTATGTCTATTTTTTATAGATTTATTTACAGCATGCTCCATTACTTGGAGTAATAATACATGCTTCTGTCTAGAAAATTCTTGATAAAAAATTTGCATATTTTTCATTGTACTGTTGGAGAAAAAAAATTAAAATGGTACAAAACGACTTTAAATCGTATTACGCATTAAATAGTTGTATGTATGTATGTATGTATGTATGTATGTATGTATGTATGTATGTATGTATGTATGTATGTATGTATGTATGTATGTGCGTATGTATGTATGTATGTATGTAATATGTTCTATGTACGTGTATTAGGCTTATGTATAGCTAAACTAGTATGGTATAAATTCGATGAGGATTTGATATTACAGATCAGCTTATCTTTCCTAAGTACTAATGTGTACGTATATTTCCTTAGTGAGATAACGATACGCAAAGAATTCCACTTTTGAAGCCTAATTACAATAATCTTTCATGATGCTCACAGATATCTGGAGTGCTGGAATGTGAGATTGGTATCATATTCTTGAGGAAAGCAAGGCAGTTAGGGCATTTGTAATTATCGGTCCTTGCCTCTCTCTGCATGTATCGGTCGGCACGCTTCTGACCTCCGTTTTACGATTAACAGCGAGACATGTTTATGTATTCCACGCGAATCGTCTCACTTCGCTTTAATGACTCCTCAGGTACTACCTTTAGTTTCAGTTTTCACGTGGTTTGCTTTCAATCGTTATTCACATTTTTTATTTTACTGCCCTATCATCCCTCCCAGCAATCCCTATTAGTAATCAGTAGACGTTCGTATCCAGAAGACGTAAGATGATTGTTTGCAGCTGGGCTCCCGGTTCAAAACTAGAGCGACCGTTTAGACTTTTAGACCGTGAATACTATTTCATGCACCTGTTTATAATGTTGATATCCGTGTTCTACATCTCGCCATATTATTGGAGATTTGCAGATTTAAATCAGTCAAGTGATCTTAAGATGGTCAAAATATATTTCATGATTTCTCAAGAAAGGATAAAATCTCTAATGAAATAATTCGTAATCTAGTGTATGCAGAAGAAGCGATAGTAGATAGACTAGAAGAGAAAAGCTTAAGATGGTTAAGATATGTGATGAGATATGTGATGATTGCCAAATGAACTGTCTCCAATGAGGAGAAAGAGAGGGGCGTCGAAGTGCGCCTGGAGTAACTACATGAACTCTGAGGATTCAAGACACATTGAAAATACAAACTTGGGGGTTGGGAGTGGGAGTGATATGACAGCTACAACTGTGAAATTCCGAAGGGGGAGAAGAAGAAGAAGAAGAAGAAGAAGAAGAAATTATTTCGAAATTGAAGTGAAACTATTAGGCCTACTTCCACATCATACGCAAAAGATGGTCGATATCATTTTGATTAAAAAATTTAGATGTGAACTCAATGTTTCGGAATTATGATAACAGAAATAACTAAATAGGAAATTCTCCTACCAAAGATATCGACGTATTCAATCGCTGTTGACTCGCGTAGCCGACGTAATAATTCAGTGCGGCAATCAAGCTTATTTCTTGAGAGCCTTGTGAGATAACCAAAGCTCGGAACTTGGGGACTTGTGTCGTGTGCATGAGTAAGGTTACAGGTACAACGTACACAAAGCTCACGCTGCAAGTGCTCAGGGACAGTCGTGTGTACTAAGAAAAGTACACACTAATGACAGGAAGACGGACGAAGAAACTGTTATGTCGAAGCCAATGACATTCAGAGAATTAAAGGTAAACGGTCTGTTTGAGGAAATAGAAAATACGTGTTATTTTGAATGGGTATTATAGAAGTTTGAAAATACATTTTGTTTTAAATTTAAGATACAGAATTTCGTGGAGAATTCGGAGGAGATACATTATTTTTTTCGAATGGAGAGTTTATATTTTGTAAGTTGTGCCACACACAAACTAGAGGCTGGAAACGAAATTCATTGAAAGGCATTGTAGTCCCTCAAATTGTAGAAAAGTCTGTCCATAGCCATGGATCGAGACGTAGAGGGGCTTGCCCTAGTAGTGACACACTGATTGAAAACTATTTTCGAGAAAAATTTAGGATATACTTATCTTTCTCAGATACGAGATCAGCTAGCAACTGCTGAAAATCGAACAGAAAACAGTAACAGTGAAAACATTCAATATTTTAAGTCTGCTACCGAAAAATCTTCGAATGTAGATAGTCATACACTGTAATAAAATGTACACAGCAGGACAATAAATTTGATATATTTCTCATGTTTATTTTTATTATATATATGCTATGAAATTACGTGTTTCAACCTACCATAATATTATCAATATGTTGTTGCAGCCAGAAACCACTTTTGCAGCAGACCTGACAGTACCTCCGTGCTGGAAGCGGGAGTTTGTTGACATTGAAGTCCGGTCGCTTAGTCACGTGCAAAGACACAAGTCCCCAAGTTCCGAGCTTTGGAGATAACTGACCGCGGGAACATTGCCTATTTCACACAGAAAGAAAGAAAGAAATATTTAGCTGCTGGGCAAGTTACTCTTCTTCTTCTTCTTCTTCTTCTTCAGTGGAAGAATTCCCTGTACTGTCATTACCAATCGTCTTTATGGGAAACATTTTCACACACATGTTATATTCGTAGTGAGTTTTTTCAGTGAAACGTGTGAATATTATAACAAAGAAATTTAATACGATAGAATGCAGTGGAATGAAGTGAAACAAAACCGTGCAGAATAGAAAATAATAAAATTGTATATTGGACTGGAACAAGATACCCAGTTATACTGAAAATTGATACGACCATCTTTCAAGAATGGAATACTTTCGGATTCCCCTACGCACACACAGTAGATGAGACGCGGACGGCCTAGGAAAAGCTGGGGAGTTCATCTGTGGAACGAAACAGGTCCAATAGCATAAACCCTTTAAGTTAATGATGGACAAGATACCCGTTCTACATAGGATAAAATAGAACGAAATAAAATGGTGAAATAATTAGAACATGAAGGAGTAAAATAAAACGACAAATTAATTGGATTAGATAATGGTTTAAAGAACGGAAATTGATGGAAAGGACTGGCATTTTGTAGAATTTTGCAGACAAAACTGCGTGGAGGAAATTAAAAAAAAATTTGGAATGCGGTAATAGATGGGATCAAAAGAAATAGAACGTAGCAGAAGAAAATAAAGAGAATGAAACAGAACAATGAAAAATAAAACAAGACAATTGAATGGATAGAATGGAATATAAAGCACTTGAATTAAATAAAAATAGAATGGAGTAGGACGCAGAAAATCGAAATAAAAAATGGTATAATGGACTAGAACATAAAAAAATTAAATAAGAAAAATCAGAATGGATTGGAACTCAGAAAAATTAAATAAGACAAAGGAGAATGGACGAGAACGCAGAAGACCGAAATAAGAAGGGAGCAGAATGGGCTAGAACTCAGAAAAAAGAAATAAGAAAAAGTAGAATGAACTTGAATGTAGAAGAAAGAAATAAGAAAATACAGGGTATTAAAAAAGTATCCAATATTTTAGGAGGTGCTATTATGCATCAAAACAAGAAAATTATGTCTAATAAACATGAGTCTTACAACACATACTTCCTGAGAACTGAACACTTGTTCATAGGAGGTGCTCAATGTGAAGTCCATTCATGGCAGTACATTCCTCTGCTCTTAGGCGTAAGGAATCACGCACTCTTTGAAATTGATATCCAAAAGTCTAGGGCATTTAGGTTTGGGGAACGAACAGGCCAAGGTGTGAGACCTCCCCAATCAATCCAGCGGTCCTGAAATGTCAGCGTCAGGTGTTCACGTTCATTGCGGAAAAAATATGCTGATGTGCCACATCTGTGGTCTTTGCTGACATGGCACATACTCCAGCAAGGTAGGCAATATGTTAATAAGAAAGTCCTGATAACGAACCCCAGTTAATATCTGTGGTAGCACGTATGAACCTTAATCTATCACCAAGAACGCCTGCCCATATGTTGATTGAGAATCGATGCTGTCTTATTTCTTCAATTGCATGGGGATTTTCATCAACGTACACATGCTGATTACGAAAATTCACAGCACCATTTCTGCTGAACCCCGCTCATATCCGCAACCAAACTTTTGTTTTCAGTATTCCTTGCGACGTATCAGTATTCCATGCTAGGGGTGTCAACTACGGTGTGATTATCTGGTAGTCTGCTGTATTGTAGGCCGAGGAATTCATTCCCATAAATGAACGTCACATTGAGCAGCTCCTATGAACAAGTGTTCAGATTTCAGAAAGTACGTGTTGTAGGACCCATGTTTAATAGATATATTTTTCTTGTTTTGATGCATACTATCACCTCCTAAAATATTGGATACTTTTTTAATAATAATAATAATAATAATAATAATAATAATTTATTTATTTATTTAATCTGGCAGAGCTAAGGCCAGTAGGCCTTCTCTTCCGCCCAGCCAGACTCTAATTCTAATTGAATACAATTGCTTACATAGTTACTACATTAATATCTAGACCATAAAACAACATGAAAGTAAATAATGAAAGTTGGATAAGTAATGTTGGTGTGACAATAATAAACATTGGTAAGAAATAATAATAATAATAATAATAATAATAATAATAATAATAATAATAATAATAATAATAATGAGATAATTTAACACCCTGTATAATGAGCTAGAACTTAGAAGAAAAAATAAGAAAAAGCAGAATGGGTTGGAACGTAGAAGAATAAAATAAGAAGGAAGCAGAATGGACTAGAACGCAGATAAAGGAAGTAAAAAACAATAGAATGTACTAGAACGCATATTAACGAAATAAGAATGAGCAGTACGGTCAAGAATGGATTAGAACGCAAAAGAACGAAACAGGAATGAGGAGAACGAGCTAGAATGCAGAAGAACGTAATTGAAAACAATGGAATGGAGTGAAACGTAGAAGAACGAAATAGAAAAAATAGAATAGACTAGAACAGGGAAGAGCGAAATAAGAAAAAGCAGAACGAACCAAAACGCAGAAGAAGATTAAAACAATAGAATAGACTAGAACGAAGAAGAAAGAGGAGAATTGACTTGAACGCAGAAGAACTAAATGAAAACAATGCCATGAATTAGAACGTAGAAGGACATAATGGGATGGAGTGTAACACAGAAATGAAACAGAACAGAACAAAATGAAATATAACACAGAGAATGGAACAGAATGGACTATAATGCAGAATAAAGAAGAAGAAGAAGAAGAAGAGAAAGAACGAAAGAGAATGGGATAGAACAGTGAAAATTGAAATGGAATGGAATTTAACTAAGGGGGGCACGGATGGCTCAGCACTGCGACCTATTGAGATCTATTGCGCTAAACCTCGATATGGAATGAGTTGCATGCTACAGATCTCCTACGCGCATCTCATTAACCATATGACTCCCTTAACGACCGGTCACTACAGCCGACAGAATCCATATACCATTCCTGCTTCGGCAAATTCCCCCAAGACCCCCCTGTCGGTCCAAGGCGAAACTCCTCCCCCCAGTAGGTCCGCCTCGGATGCAATTGCAGAAGTCATCCAACGTCGCTGAACTACATTCCACGGAGGCCGGTCGAGAGAGTCAGCAGCTTGACAATTGAAATAGAACACTAACTTATGGAACGCAATTAAATGGAATATAGCAGATTAATGGAAGGAGAGTTTACTAAAATAGTAGAGAATGAAATGAACATTGCCTTGTCCTACGTTTGAGTAAGTATTGCATACTGACAAGCAAACATTCTGATGCGGGCAGATAAAAAAGTTAAATTATTTTCTTCCACCATGTTAATATTGTCAAAACAAGTGCTTATACAAATTTTTTCCACTCGACCGCAATTACGAGTTCGTCCAGAAACTGATTTTCCCTGGGGCTGTTTAAAAAAAAAAGCACAATTGCATGAAACAAACTTATTGAAACAGATACAATAATTGTTGCGCTATTTGTCAACATATCCCCACTGTAATTGAGACATTTGTCACAACATGGGATCAATTTTTATATCCGTGTCGTGGAAGTCAGCCGTCTGCACCTCTCTGTCGATCTCATGATATGACAAATGTCTCAATTCCGGTGGAGAATATGTTGAAAAATAGCTCAACAATTGCTGTGTCTATTCCAATAAATTTTTGCAATGAAATTGTGTTTTCTTTCTGTTAACGGCCCCTGGCGAACTTACTTTTTACGGTCCTCGTAATTGCGGTCGAGTGGCCAAAATTTGTATAAGACTTCTTTTGACATTATTAACATGGTGAAAGAAAAAAAATAACTTTTTTAATCGTGGGTTACATAACCATTTGGTTTTCGAAAATAACATTTCTAATAAATAGCGCGTCGGGAGAATATTAAGTGATGATAAAAAAAATTAACTTGAATTTTGAAACAATAGCAAAGTCGATCTATAGGTCAAATTTCACGATGAAAAAGTCTCAGCTCTTTGTGCCGCACCCTACTTGAGTATAAGAAAATAGTGTATGTGATATATTAATCTATACGATATATGTGGACAAGATATACAAAGCAATATCTGTAATCGTATCTTAGCTGCCATTTAAGAGGCTGATTTAATATCACTGCACACGGAATGGAACTGCACTAACCTACTTTGACAGTAATTTGCAATATTTTTTCAACTTAATACCATTGGGTCATATAAATTCAAACGGAGCCAGTCTAAAATAAACGTGAGGTAATTTAGTTTAACTACTGGCAATTTGACAGAAGTCCTGCGGTCAAAACCAGGGTCGGGGAACGCCCATTATTAGTTTACTTGTTTGTTCATTCTTTATTAATATTCTTATCCGAAAAAGGTGCGATGTAGTACTTCCGGCCATGATCTCATAGTTTGGTTTAAATGTGACGTCATCCCGAATTCTCAACACATTCCTACTTACCTGACATATGGTACATGCATGAAGTAACATTCTAACCTCGGACAACAGTCAATAGCTTATACGTATTTAGCCCTGTCCATTTTCATGTTGTCAAGTCTATTCTCAAGAAATTTGCGACACAATTTTATATTACTATAAATACTGCTCTGCTAGCACTGCTGCTACTATTACAGTACTATCATCACTAATACTGTTACTACTATCAATACTATATTATTATTATTATTATTATTATTATTATTATTATTATTATTATTATTATTATTATTATTGTTGTTGTTGTTAATTCATGACTCTCATGCGGTAATCCTACAAGCAATATAATTTTTGTGTAATGTTTCTCGTAAGAACGAAATCTGACATACATAGGTTATGTGGTTTTGCAAGCGTCCAGTATTATCGGGCCTCATGTTACTCTCCTATTAAAACACGAAACGCTAATGTCCTACTTTAAGTTTAGTCAATACTGACTGCTGTAAAAATGTTATGTTTTATTTAACGACGCTCGCAACTGCCGAGGTTATATCAGCGTCGCCTGTGTGCCGGAATTTTGTCCCGCAGGAGTTCTTTTACATGCTAGTAAATCTAATGACATGAGCCTGTCGCATTTAAGCACACTTAAATGCCATCGATTTGGCCCGGGATCGAATCCACAACCTCGAGCATAGAAGACCAGCGCTATACAAACTGCGCCAACCACGCCGACGACTGCTGTAAATGAGGGTAGTGTTACATAAATGTATTTATTTTATACTTACTTTGAAAGATTCTTCACCAGCGCTTATATTATGGTTTTCATCACTAAAGCTGAGACTACTGTAGAGATGGAGGTACAGTATGCTTATCGGGCATTGGAAAACTTCTGTTACACCACGCGTTCCTCTCCTGCCATAGACTAAACTCCATAATTATATCATACCTCGAATTGTAGTGGTGTAGGCCTAGTTTGAGTCGTCACGTTCAAGTCAGGAAATTCCGTTTTCAGATGCATCATATCAAAATTAATAGTGTTTTAACCAAGGGCAAATCTTTCACTGCAAACTCAGCTTTCTCCAATCTTTCCAATTTTCTGCCTTCCTCTTAGTCTCCGCATATGATCCATATATCTTAATGTCGTCTATCCTCTGGTATCTTCTTCTGCCCCGAACTATTCTCCCGTCCACCATCCCTTCCAGTGCATCCTTCAGTAGGCAGTTTCTTCTCAGTCAGTGACTTAGCCAATTCCTTTTTCTCTTCCTGATCAGTTTCAGAAATATTCTTTCTTCACTCACTCTTTCTAAGACAGCTTCGTTTCTTATTCTGTCTGTCTATTTTATATGCTCCATTCTCCTCCATAGCCCCATTTAAAATGCTTACAGTCGTTTCTCTTCACTTCGTCGTAATGTCCATGTTTCTGCCCCATGCAATGACACACTCCACATCACTAGTATCTTCCTAGATCTGTTGCCAGAGGCCCGCACAAGATGCTTCTTTTTCTATTAAAAGCTTCCTTTGCCATTGCTACCCTCCTTTTGACTTTCTCGTAGCAGCTCATGTTATTGCTTATACTAGTACACCCCAAGTACATGAAATTGTCCACTTGCTGTACTGCCCCATTTAGAATTCGTAAATTTACCTTCGACTAAGGTCTTCGTCTTGTTTGCATTTATCTTCATTCCATACCGTTCACAGCTGTCTTTTAGCTCCAGTAGCATATCTCTTAGTATCGTCCCTTCTTCTTCTAACAACGTCATATCATCAACAAATCTTAAGCAGTTTATTCTTCTTTCTCCTACTACCATCATTCCCATGTTTTGAAAACATTTCTTCACCAAATCCTCCAAGTAGATGCTGAACAGGATAGGTGATAAAGGGCATCTTTTTTCGTACTCCTCTCCCTATTTCACTTCCTTCAGACATATCTTCTCCTATCGTGACTTTCACTCGTTGTTTGATATAAAAATTACTGAACAGACTCCTCTCTTTCCAATCCATACATATTTTCTTCAGAATCTCCATCAGTTTGTTTCAATCTACTCTGTCGAACGCCTTTTCTAAGTCCAGAAATATTATACACACACTCCTTTATTCTTAGGTATCTTTCTTCGATTGTTCGTCTTAGCTCAATTGCGTCCCTTTTCCCTTCCTGAAGCCAAACTGCTCTTCTTCCAACTGTCAGTATTCGCAGGAGAATTTTCGCTGAGTGCGATATCAGGCTGATAGTCCTGCAATAACGTCTACTGCTACCATCTATCAGTCTTTAGAGTCTAGACGAACCTCGAGGAATGCCCACAGTCATGGATGATGAATAGGGCGTCGCACAAACAGAAGTGATGATAAAAGGACAATTATGGAGTGTGTAGGTAGAATGGCATGAGAAAAACGAGAGAACCAAGAAAGAAAACCCTCTCGACTTTGGCTTTATCCACAGTGAATCCATCATCATTGAGATCTGAACTGTGGTCCACGGTAAACGTAAGCAAGTGGACTGTCAACTCATCTACCACGATGTCTTGAAATGTCTGTAATAACGTAGTACTTGGACTTTATTCGCAGCTTCGACTCTTACCAGTCTATAGACAAAGCTTCTTTTTGTTATACAATTTGAAGATAGCTCTCCAAAAGTAATAATTATAATTGCATACACTTCTGGATACATTTGCTTTATAACAATGAAACGAATCTAGTTGAGCTGGTAAAAAGCCATATAAAATTTCACACTGCTGAATTAATAGAATGTCCTCAGTTTTGTAGTGTAAACATTTCATTAGTGTATTTATTGTTATGAACTTCGATGTTATTTATGTCACCTACCCCTGTTCATTCTATGCGGTTGAGCATTGTTCCATATACTGTGCTGATCCAAGCAGGGTAATTAGGGAGTAGAGAGCACAAACCAGACTGGTAAAAGAACAAGACATTAGTCATTGTACTAGTTTCCAGTTTTTTAACCGACGAAACTGGAAGTAGCACTACGGACGAAAGGAGAGGGCGAACTAAATAGTACAGCTTTAGTACATAAAGGAGAAGGGGATATTTCACTGGGATTTCTTGTGCAAACTGCCGTCTACTAGCGATAAATTGGCAACATGTTCTCGGAGATAGTGTAGCAAAACTTGTCCTGCCAGAAAAAGCGAATTAAATTCCGTTTTGTCACCTATTAGTGCCAACCTACCCAGACGTTCCGTAATACTCATACTTTTTAATATACTGGTGACAACCTCAAGGTCCTGAATAAACTGTGAATCTTGAGCCACTATGTGATAAAAAGAGTCTCGACTATAGGAGACAACACGATGCTTTCAGGTTAGTTGACTGAAGGAAATAGTATAGACGATATGAACACGAAGTAGAAGTAACTGTTTATAACTGCTAGCAGACTTAAGTAATGTTGTCATTCTGTATTACCGTCAGTTTCAGATGATAAAACATCTTAGTTTTTTGTGTAGTATAAATAGTATATCTGCTGGCCTTCGATCTGATGGCTGGGGTTGAAATCCAGCCAAGGCCGTTAAAATCCGTAGCAAGGTTTTCTCCTGGACAGAAGGAAAATTATTGGTCCCGTGTCGTAGATTTGCGGCAATTAAAATAATCTGACGTGGGCTCTGGGCAATATTAATATTGGTCGGCTAGTTCTCCCCTACGCTGAATTTCGAAATTGAATAACCTCTTCAGTAGAAAGCGTCGTCAAATAAAAACAGTGCGTATTACTCTGCCTGGTTCAGTTTCGTTTGCTGTGTAATTGAGCACACGTTTGTTCATTTTTAATGTGTGTGGTTTCGTTCACTATGTTATACACTAAGTGTTTGTGTTAAACTATACAAGAACAGAGTCGTATGTGGAATATCAGCTTGCTTTTATACAGAAATTTCCCGGCGTACATGTTTCCAATAAATCGACGATATGCAGATAACTAGAAAAATTTAAAGAGTCTGGATCCGTGTTAAACATAAAGAAAACTAGAAAACCAAGCGTTCTAACCGAAGAGAAATTTATTCGAGATAGGACCGGCCTTAGAAAGAGGTCCGAGACAATCGTTGCCTCATTTAGCATTTCAGTGATTGCGATTTCAACAATTTCGGCAGTCGAAATTCGTCAAATATTTAATAGCGTGTTCAAAAGGTGTCGGGCTTCTCTAGCAGCAGAGGGACATCATTTTGAGTACCTTATGTAAATAAAGGTACTGTAAGCTTAATCTAGTCACATTACTTCTTAGTTTACGTTCAACTCAGGGGAGATAAGCCGGACCGTGACGCGGCAACTGTTCTAGGCGTATGCGGTAGACGTGCCGTGGGAGATGCGGGCAGGCGATTGCGTCGTACGTGATAAACCCTCTAATAGCAGCAGCAGTAGTATCAGCTGCAATGGCACCTGTGGTTGTGACATTTCACAACAACTCAAACTACAAACCTGCAGATTCTTTGTTTTGATGGCATAGCAAAATTAAAAATATTTGAGTGCTTGGGAAGGAGGTTCCACACATGTGTCGAGGGTCACAACTAAAGGCTGGTTCACAATAAACCGAAAACGATAACGAGAACTGAAATAATGTTAAAATATATGTATTTAAATGTGAGCATTCACAATAGTTAATTGTGAATGTTCATATTTAAATACATTTATTTTAACAATATTTCTGTTCTCGTTCTCGTTGTCGTTTCCGTTTCCGTTTTATTGTGAACCAGCCTTAAGATAGTTAACGGAAACTTTAGTGGAAGCCATGTTCATATTTTATGCTCACAAGCAAACATTCTCATGGGAGAGAGAAAAAAGTTAATCTTTTTTTCTTCCACCATGTTAATAATGTCAAAACAAGTGCTTATACAAATTTTGGCCACTCCACCGCGATTACGAGGTCGTCCAGAAAGTGATTTTCTCTGGGGCCGTTTATAGAAAAACAACACAATTTCATGGAAAGATTTATTGGAACAGATACAGCAATTGTGGGCTAGTTTTCAACATATTTCCCACAGAAATGAGACATTTCTCATACTGGTTCGGATCCCAGGCGGCAGACTTCTACGACACAAGGATACAAAAATTGATTCCATGATATGACAAATGTTTCAATTCCAGAGAGGGAATATATTGAAAAATAGCGCAACAATTGCTTTATCTGTTCCAATAAATCTTTCCATAAAACTGTGCTATTTTTCTGTAAATAGCCTGAGGAAATTTCACTTTCTGGACGGCCTCTTAATTGCGGTGGAATGGCCAAAATTAGTATAAGCACATGTTTTGACATTATTAACATGGTGGAAGAAAAAAATTAACATTTTTATCTGCCCCCATGAGAATGTTTGCTTGTCAGTTTCTCAGACGGAAGATGAACATACGATGTGATGCTTTAATATTACCGCATGAAATTGTATGACTGTAAGTTACTATATTATGGGCATAGAAAAATGTTTTTCTTACAGCTGTCCCCATTAGGGTTCTTTATAACGCATTGATTTCAGATTTTGAATTAAAAGTTCTCATAGCGTAATAGAGGATGGTGTGAGCTAGTGATGATCAAAACCAGGAGATTTAGGATTTAAAAAACTAAATTAATATTTTCAACCTACGTTTTAGGTTTTTTATTTCAAATCTTCTATTTGAGAATTTATAGGTTTTATGGAAAAATTAAATATAATCAAGATACGAATATTATTAATATATTGCAATAACTAATACACTTATATTAAAATACCCGTTGTAATTACATTATGAGTATAAAAAGTAGTCTGATAATTCACGTGGTGATAGTGAAGTGTCTTACGGAACAATTCACCAATATGCATACATATTAATAGTTTATTATGTTTACAGCAGTTTACAGTTATTAATTTATTACACTCGTAAGTCACCCATTTAATTAATTTTACCTTTCACCCATGTTGCTTTTGTGTTACTTAAAGCTTGTATCGCGACAATATTATAGGCGCAACTAACCTGCTGTGAATGCTATTAAAATTTGCCCAGGAATCTTTTCCTTGAGGCAAAAGACTCGAGCATGAAATTTCAGAATTAGAACTTTCTTATCAAAGGATCAATACTTAAGATTTTTCCGCACTGAAAAGTTTACAGCTCTTAGCTAGATTTGATCCCGCGAACTTTGGGTCCAGAGACAAGCACGCTACCACTGTTCCACAACTACAAATTTAAGTTACATGCCGAAATTTAAAACGTCAGAGAAAGAAAAGGGAAAAATATATATATTCATGCAACAAAACGACCTTTGCTTGTTTTTCACATACGTGGCAAAATAGGTCTACATCTTTTCCATTTGTCGAAAAGTTCTTGTCTGTTGCAATCCAGCCTCGCAGTATACCATTTCTTGAGGATTTATGTTTAGAAGTGATCCCTTTAATAAAACAAACTGAATTTTGTATTATATTTTACGAATAATAATGTTGAAATCCGTATCATTAGTTCACTACTAAAAAGTTCTCACGCCTTAAGATGCAGAGAACACTGGCTATATATATATATATATATATATATATATATATATATATATATATATATATATATATATATATATTGCCCTTGTCATGATCTGATTGTGTCATGCTTAGCATACGTCTTTTTTAATTTGTTCGACATTTCTACAGACTGCCGTCCTCTATCGCCTAATTGTAGGGCTTTTCTTTCAAAGTACGCCGCCTACAATAAGGTATTCACGCTGCAATAGACGGCAATACTGTTTCAGCCAGTTCCACAGTTACTTTGAAATACATAAAATACAGATGCATATGCTAAATATAGCGAATGAGGTCTTTTCGGATTCTTACAAGCAAAATAGGCAATTTTAGGTTTTAGCCTACGAATTAAGTCTTTCTCGGTCCTATAAAATTTAAGCATGTTATTCGTTGGTACATAGAACGAAAAAGAAAAGTGATATTTCGACTGTAACGAGATAGCAACAGAATAGGTTCGAATCTAAGAATCCGGGGCTTGGTGATGATTCATTCATTGATTCATAGTATTCTACCCGAAGGCAAATCTATCATTGCAAAACCAGCTTTCTCCAATCTTTCCTATTTCCTGCCTTCCTTTTAGTCTCCGCATGTGATCCATATATCTGAATGTCGTCTATTATCTGATATCTTCTTCTGCCCCGAACTCTTTTCTCGTTCACCATTTTTTCCAATGCATCCTTCAGTAGTCAGTTTCTTCTTACCCGCCCAGCCAACTCTTTTCTCTTCCTGACTAGTTTCAGCATCATTCTTTCTTCACCCATTCTTTCAACAGAGCTGTAGGCTGGAATTTCTCTCATTGTCATTTCCTTCTTTATATTCTTAGAAGATTTCATTGTGTTCATACATATGCATTAAATTGTGCACAAGTTTAAGCGCAGTTCTCCCAAATACCAAACAGCGAGACTCACTTTCACTGTTGTGTCACTATAGATGCCAAGAGTTGAGCATATTAATTTGAATCATGATGAGAAAATCAAACTTCTCTGTCGATTCTTTGATTTTTACATTCTTCTCAGATAATGTGCCAAGTAATTGTAAACTATAACATCATGTGAAGGGTTCAGAATCATAGTGGGCCAAACGCCATTTACTAAAACCGTAGAAAACAAGGGTTAAAATGAAGTTAACACCATAATTCAATGGAAGCATATAGCAATTAATATAAAGTATACACATTGAAACTAAATGATATGTCAATCTTCATTAAACTATGGTATTCTCTTAACTTTAACCCTTATTTTCTCCGTTTTAATAAATGGCGCTTGGTCCACTATGGCTCTGAACCCTTCATGTATACTACCATACATCACCAACCATTGTATACAAATACTATTGACAAATGAGTCGCTATTTATTAGTTGTTAAGAATTGAATTTTGATATCTTTACAGAAATTATAACTTAGGTATGTAAGAATTACTGCATCAAATCTGTAATTGTTTTTCGAGTAGCATTTGCTCCTGTCAGTTTTGAAAAATGCGTTTGAATCTTCTTCGCATGATGCCTTCAGGCCACGAGTTAACTCAGTCACACAGAGAACATTGCAAATGCCCGTGGCATTGAATGTAAATAGGTGTAAACAGGCATTACGTGTTGCTTGAGTGCGAATATATTATAATTCGGTTTACTTTTATTGCGTCCGGACAGTCTTGCAGGCGATGAATTCAAACTCGAGAACAGTGGCGTCAGTTATCGCCCGCTGTACTCTGCTATCACGGCATCAACCTCTTAAATTGCAAAAAGTGGCATTTCTCTGATAATCTTTCAAGTCTGTGCTAACCAATCAAGAAGAACAGAAGCAATACCTTTTGCAAGTAGTGAAAAAGCACTACCAGCGATACCCATATCCAAGTAAATTGACAATTGCGCAGGGAATGCAATAAAATGACTTTACGTAAATTGTAATATGACATACTGATTTATATTTTAATTGAGATTGTAACAAAGACATTCGAGGTATTGAGCGATCCCTAAATAATAACCAGTTGTCTTCAAATTTTGTACTTTATATTTAAATATTAAAATGAACAAAATCAAGCAGTAAGACAATGACTTTTCATAATTTTAATTTTGAGTGGCGAATCATTCCTTTGTTTCTTAGTTCAACAGTGTGAATATACCTCCAGCAAAATACAAGCTCCAACTTTCAAACCTGTATTGCTTGCTTAGTATTAAATGACATATGAACTCTATTATCCAAATTCCAATCCTGTACGAGTTGGACTGCCACTTTTGCTCGTGATATTTCAGTCCCATTTGAAAGCTTCGTTGCACCAAGAAGTTGCATAACTCCCTCCCCTAAAGAGATTATTTTATAAGTGTCCCCACTGATAATGCAAGACTTTAATTTTATTTACCACATGAGCCTTTTTTCTGGTTAGGATTCGTGCTTTCTTCCTGAAAGTTTGAACTTCTCGAGCAATTTCTGTAGCACTATCTTGAATAGCTCGCTTTTCATGGAGGTGTAAGAGGAAAACAAAGAAGTCTTAAAACTTGACGGTTTGAGGGTAACTTGCTTCCGATCATGGATTCACTAGCTCCATCTATGATTCAAATGCCACGATGTTTCTTTAAACTGTTCTTATTTGCTGGAGATGCCGTTTTTATTTTTAAAAAAATGTGCCGCCCACCGGGTACCCAACACTTTAGAACTTACTTATGGACCAATTAAGTGAGAAATAGAGAGGGAAAAACATCGGATTGCCTTGTTCATTCATTAAAAGTATTCTGCCCAAGGGCAGATCTTTCACTGTGAACCCAGCATTCTCCAGTCTTTCCTATTTTCTGCCTTCTTCTTAGTTTCCGTATGTGATCCATATATCTTAATGTCGTCAATTATTTGATATCTTCTTCTGCCCCGAACGTATCTCACATTCATCATTCCTTCCAGTGCATCCTTCAGTAGACAGTTTCTTCTCGGCCAGTGACCCGCCAATTCCTTTTCCTCTTGTTAATACCTTAAAAATAGAAAATCAAAATACATTTGCTAGGGCTTTAATATAATATACATACAATCCTAGAACAATGTTACAGTGATTCACAAAGAATATAAGCCAGGTTTGAATGCAATATAAATATATATCCCATAAAACAATATATTGTGACAACCAATCACACCATAAGAACACCCCAAACACTCACACTTGAATAAATTCCACCCTTCCTGCTCCAGGTACGGATTACAACCCATCCAAAATGAAGAAATATATAAAACAACTTCTACTCAAGGGAAGGAAAAGTGGACTAATTTACAATCTATTATTCTAAATGGGATCTTTTCCACAAAATTTCACTACGATGTGTTAGCCTGACCACGCTACATGCGTGTTACAAAATATTAAATACCATAGGGTAATTACACCGCTCTAGAACTGATTTTGTCCGCCGAAATGCCAAAAATCAGAATCCACAAAGGCACTTATAGATGGATACATATCGTCTCACAAAACGGCTATACACGTAATCCAAAGTCAGCAGAAAAATAGTGAACAGTGTAGAAATAAACTACTTGCGTAAAATCCTGAAGATATACTTACGAGTCCGCCTTCGGAGGAAGACTAGACGTCTCCAACAAATTCATACCCTCTCGGCTGAGACGTTTCGTCGTTCTGATCAAGAAGGCTATTATATTATAGCCCTCTTGGTTCTGATGCGTCTGCCACAATGGTCGCAACTTCGCTCACGACAATGTATCCCACCGTCTCACAGTGTGCAATAACGTAAATCTAGCTGGACAAAATTCATAACTTCTGTGCATTCCAACGGATTGTTATGAAACTTTGTACAGACCTTATAGATAGCATATATTCTTAGTGTACAAACTCTGACTACGATTGTGTAAGAAGAACTACCACTTTATAGGGATGGTTTTAGACAAAAATAGTAACTTCTCTCCTAACTGATTTTTATGAAAAATTGTATGGAAGTTACAGGTAGGATATATTTCTTATGTACAAACTATTCTATTCGGTTCTATTCGTTCATATTATTTAGTTATTTAGTTTTGCGCTCAGATGAAAGGTAAAAATCCCAGTGAAATAATGATATATTCTACATATCAGGATTTGTGGCTTGTTCATTTCTTTCACTGGACTCCTCAATAATTTCAGAAGAGACCTTTATTTTTAGGTTATTGACATTATAAACGAACATGCTGAGTATTTATTAATTATATAAAATATGCTTATTTTAATGCATGCGTGAACATTCTGCCCATCATTAAACTATTATTGCTGACGTAATTTCTCGAACGAATCCCCGCCACTGCATACCTGCCAGCAGCCACGGATGCACTAGCGAGAATGGCATGCTCGAGGGTAAGAGACGCTAGCCCGATGGTGCATTGTACTGATGACCGCTGGTCTACATAGACCTACATAGACAATGTTTTCTTCAGACAACAATAATTAATTATTTTATTGATTAGCTATTAAGTTATTAGATTAAATAAATAATAACTTTACCGTGTTAATATTTAAATTATGGTGTTATTTTACCTGATTGACTAGTTTCGATATTACATCCATCATCTTCTGAATTATTTTGAAATGAATAATATGCATACGAGTACATCAGTCCCATGTGGAGGAAATATGGTTTGTAACAAAATTAGGTTAATCCAGTAAAGTTCTCAGAATATGATATACGTCAGTGATTATTTCCTATCAGTATGAGTGTCACGGTAAACTGTAAAGCAGACGCGACAATGGTTCTGTTCTGCAGTCTGTATTGACACAGCCATCAAAGATCAGACAAGTTACGACATGCATTTCATAAATTGGTGGCTAATGAGAATACTGAGTGAGCAATACATGTGCAACCCTTGAGGCTGTAAGCAAAGTAATGAAGAAAACAAAAATTTGATCAAGCGGATTCCTTCTCGCATCGCTTACTTAAGATAAGTTATTGGCTATTTCCTGCCATGGTGGTATATGTTTCTTCTGTTAAAGATGACATATTTTGAAAGCTTTGAAGTGCATTAAAATATAATCAAAGACATACTTCAATGTAGCACTCTTATTGTGAAGGTGATATGTATCAACACCTGAAGGCTTTGTTGCCGGAACAACGGATTGTTATGCTAGTATTACGTCAAGCTGCGTTCGCAGTAATACGACGTTAATGATCCAGAGTGCTTTCTGGTAGTGGGTGTTCACAAAGGAAGGCTAACAAAGATACATGAAGTATCATGAAGTAGTGAACTTGCTGTTCTCATTAGCATGAAAACATTTCAGCCATTCTCGCCACCACTGTCATCATCATCATCATTATAATCATCATCATCATCATCATCATCATCATCATCACGGATGAGATCTTCAGGTTTGTTTCAGTTGCATATTTGCTGCATGTTTACCTCTTGGCAAGTCTTCCCCTATTCTGCCATCCTTGCCGCGTATAATTAATGGCATTTTTATATGTTATGTATCCATCCATACTTTGAAAGTTTGATTTTTACTTCTGTCGATTGTTTTAGTTTGTTATTATCTTGCTTGTAGCTTATCTTATAGACCTATTTCTTCGTTTCTGTTCCTATCGGTTCTTTTACATTCCATCAAGAGTCTTAAAGGTTTTTAATCCCGATACTTTCCTTTCTGCCTTTAAGTTTTTGTTTGTATCGAGCATTTTTAGCCATTAAGCAAAGATAATATTACGGTACCCACACTTTGTAACATTTAACTAGGAGTCTCAGAGCTTCGATTTTGTAGTTCACTGTGCTGCAAAAACTTGAAACCTCGATAATCCGAACGTCCGATAATTAATCTGAACGCACTACGAATTGTGCGTAAAATACCGGAAAGCAAAGAGAACGAGAATTTACCGAAAACCGTATACTGATATACCAGAAGATCCTAAGTACGCGATATGACCACAGATGTTAAAGCGTGTATACATTAAACTTAACAATAGTATATTGCGATACAAGCGTGGTAAGTGCATTATAACAGAATCGAGGGAAAGTTAGAGAACAAAGTTGAAATAGTAATTATATCCACTAGGTAAAAAGAAAAATTACTCATCATATTATAAGCAGGCAGCGCATTTTCGTTCCCAAACAAATTATAAAAGTCATCGGTTAGTATATCCTGGAGTTTTAGAGTTCAAACTGACCCTAAATGCTTACGTCAGGGCACTACGAAAGGTATAACCTAGCTTCGGTGTATAATAATAATAATAATAATAATAATAATAATAATAATAATAATAATAATAATAATGGAGCATGACAACTGTACGTGGGATTGCTACTAAATTGAAATATTCTGACCAGCTACTTTTTGATCATATAGGCCTAAATGCACTAACACTGTGAAACTATTTCTGTACAAAATATTAGTGCTACATATTACAGAAAATATAATTAGATCGATGATAATACTGAACTAGTATATAAAATATAGATTATGGAACATAATAGTAAACATAATACTCATTAACTGTAAATACTCTATATATAACATATACAATTAATTCATTTAACGAGATCAACTCCGTTACGGTAAACAAAAACATGTATTCTGAGATTATGAAATTCATATCTTTTACTATAATTGCCAGTAAAAATTTGTTTCAGCTAAGGAAATATTCTTCCTACGTCACATGACGTTACAGAGACAAAATAATAATAATAATAATAATAATAATAATAATAATAATAATAATAATAATAATAATAAAAATCAATATTTAGATTTTAAACAAAATATACAAATAATTCGTTTATCAAAATCTAACCCGCTGCAGTGAACGAAAACATATATTCTGAGGTTATGAAATACAAATCTTTTACGAACATCATATAAAATTTATTTAAACTAAGTGAATGTTCTTTCTACGTCATGTGCCGTTACAGAGGCATATTTATAATACATTACAACATTATTATTTAATGACGCCATGCGTACCTGCTTGCAATTCGACCCTGCTTACACATCAACGTGACGTAATAGATGTACCTACAAGAAGAAACTACTCGATCCGCTGTACGTTTGAGAACGAAAATGCGCTGCCTGATTATGAGTTATTCTGAATGCAAGAAAATTAGAACGAGGCTGAAAGTTCAATCAATTCGTATCCCCGATAATTCGTTCATGACATACACACACACACACTTCTTAAGCATTTTCGTGCATTTACCACTCACAGGGAAGATTGAGTCCTGCGAATAACATTTCAAAAGAGAGAATAATTTTAAAATGCCAGATTCAAGATTTCCGTATGCTCTAGATGTCTTTACTTATGATTCCGCTGGACTCTGTGAAGGTCCCGACATTGAAAAGCAAGCCCATGATATGTGTCTTCTATTTATCTCATGTTTGTTCCAGGCGATAAAATGTGTGACAACTTTGTCTCTTCGCACTGAATAAAAACATAATGACAAATCTGGTTCGTGCAAGAGCATTGGTCACGCACGGTATCAACCGATGCCTGTTTAAGACTCGGTCTCGAGTCGATTAAATGAAATAAATCGGTCATTTATGTCGGATTAAGATGTCGAGATGCGCGTTTAACATTCTAATGAGAACTAGGCCCAGCATAATGCTATTAACTCAACGAGATTGTATTCGTGATCGGAATCTTTGTACTGAAACAGCGATCGAGCGCTTTAACGACCTCATACGGAAATATTTAATTTCTTGTAGTTGAATGTAAACAAAGATACGCTACAGCTTTAGCATATATTACAATCCGAAACACTTCAATGCTCTCTTACTTAATTAACTTGTCTCCTATGTCTTGCAGTTCAGTCTCGAATGGTCAGACCCCTAATTCAGTTAGTAGAAGACGTGTTTTGATTTAAATTATGTCCAACTACAGCAGACATCACAAGACAAGAAATCAAAGTGCTTGTATTCAAAAGAGTTCATCCTATCATATTCAAAATTATGTTACATAACACTTAAGGGCCTGTTGTATAAATAAAATTAGAGATCAAGCAATGAAATTAACCTAACCTTTAGCCAGGTTGAACTTAGATTTTTGTTGTGTAAACATTAATTCAAGATCATTTCGTCTTGATCTACGATCAAATCTATTTGTCGATTTTTCTCGTTTTAATATAGTTGAACTATGTTTACTAGAAGTTAAGTAATTTTATTTATCAAAAGATTAATAAATACTTTTTCTGCAAATAAAACGATGAGTGAAGTTTATTTTAATTTATATAGTGAAAGGTCTTTTCTAATACTTCACATACTAGGACATTCGATAAGTAATTGCAACAATGCTGTAAATCAGTGTTCATAGAGGTAGTCATTGAAATCTTGTATTCTTAATAGAGCAGCGATTGTTTAATACATTTTCAATATTGAAAGTCTCGAAGTAGTCATATTTTATAAATACAGTGGCTGTTTGATTTGTAGTAAACAATACAGCCCTAAAGGTACGAACAAAGGTGCTTCATAAAATCCAAGTTGCAAGAGAAAAAGATGCAAATCAGTACTTTAGGGCATTACAAGAAGCCTGTGGGAGAGAAGTCCTACCATACTGAACTACTGCAAGTTGGGTGGAAGCGAGGCGTTCGCTTTCAATCAAGAGTTGACATCCGAAGAGCTTTAGATTGATCAGTAAGAGAGATATCCAGAAATGGCTGCTGCAGATGGAGTCCGCCGTCTTCCAAAAATTTAGTAACGTATTGTTGACATGGCAGCAGACTATATTTGAAGTATGTAACGTCAAAAGTAACCTAAATGAATTTGTGTGAAACAGTAACTATGTCGCTAGTACTTTTCGAATGTCCTGGTATTATAATTATCCGTATGTTACACAACATGTTTTAGGCCTATATGTTGGATAGTAGGATGTTATTTTCTAGATTTCACATGCTTAAGACTTTTCTAACCTCTTGGAACTGCCTTTGTCGAAATATAATCTGCAGAAATTTATTTGGTGATATCAGAATCATTTTTGCTCTCTGTAACAGATTTGTGTTTGAAAAGTATTTGAATCAATGTTTCTCTATTTTTATATTTTATACATTCTTTCTCTTCTTCATGTGTTCTTCCGTGGTTATAATTTTAATTACGCTTATCACTAAGAAGGTATTTTAATATCGAATAATGCATTGCAAACTGACTTGCAGTAAACACGATTTTCCCACACATATCAATCTGTTGTCACATGTATTTCTGTGTTCTTACATCAGCACTAAACCAAGGCCACGTAATATAATATCAATGTTGTATAACATAAATAGAGATAGAACTCAGTTACCTAATTCTCTCATCTTGGATCAGAAGTGAACTTTAGTTAACGATATTTCAGTGTAGCCGGGTCTGAAAGAAGTTGGCTCCTTTACTTACGCAAGCTTCATAAGTTCACATTATGGATCAAAAGAAGTGGAATTAAATTTAAACATAATAATACTTTCTGATATTTTAGTGAAGGTTTTAATGAGAAAAATAACATTCAAAGAGAAAGCAGAATTCTATAAAACTGCATAAATATCAACCTTACTCAGTGAGTCAGAGCTGTCGATCCTAAAATAGAAAAGAGAAGGTAACGATGGAACTATTGGAAATACGACTGCTGAGATCACTAATAATCAACAAAACTAAGGCATCAAAATACCAATCAAATATTTCAAATATAATGGAAATGATACAGTTTAGGAAAATATCGTAAGGTACCAACAAATGTCAAAAACATAAGCATCGCATTCCATTTGAAAGAATGTTACGTCAGCCGCAAGGAAGACATTTGGAAAAAATGCAAAAACGATAGAAAACTGGGGACGAATCAGACGTAATAGACTAACTCGCGACGTTTATAATGATTAACTGCAGCACTCTGTTGATTATCCGGCCCGACCAGATTTTTTTTTGTCACTACTTGACTTTTCTACTTTTAAAATGAATATCGACAACGATTCTCTAATTGGGTAATGTAAATAAACTCAGAATGACACGGATTGAAATGTACGTTACAGTATGTCTGTTCTCTTTGTTGCGGCACATGTATATACCGCAAAATATCTAACTGCATATCAAAATATGCACTTATGACCTAAAAATTCCAGAAATTTGCACTATAACATAAAAATATGACCTAACAATATTGTAATTAGGTAATAATTTCAGTTCTAAATAAATAGTAAATCATTTTATGACAATGAACTATTTATTTAAGAATAAAATGCACATGAGAAGCAAGCTAAAGTATGGAATTTTATATTGTAGTATGCTTTTTTATTTTATTAAAAGTATCGGTAGTTGGTGTATGTTATGTTATGATTTTTTCGCATGCTGCTTTTAGTTCAGTTTGTGAGTCCTGAGTTGCAATGTACAATGAACACCTTGTACAAATTTTCAAATAAAAAAGATTTCCTATTGTCAGCCAACAAAGCTTTATACTTCCAAAAACTTCTTTCTACTTCAGCTGACACAAGAGGAGCATATTTAAAATGGGCATTATCATTTGAATCTAATTCTGAGTCGCTAAGAGAAAAATTTTCACCAGACAAAATCATTAAAATGGAACACAATGTATGATACCCTTTGTTTATTTCTTTCATCTTTTCCATTTTCTTTGACACTTCTTGCTCCACTTTACCACAAACAACATCAAAGTTATTCACAGTTTTTTTTTCACTAGTTCTATCTGCTTCACTAGTGGCACTTCTGATTGCTCCAAAGCAGTTATAGCAGCAGGAAGAAACCAAAAATTCGATTTGATATATGAAAATAAGTTCTTCAGTTGTTTTAAGGAAAACAAAATGCATACAATTTATTGTACTGCGAGAGTGTCGAAGTTCCATGCCGAAGTCCCGGGTTGAAATCCGGCGAGACTAAATAATTAAACTGAAAAGTCTATCCCTTATAACGGCCTTACATAATAAATCCAATATACAGCTAACAATGTTTGATATGTTTCAGCATAAGTATATAAAATATTGATATTAGAGTAAAAATTACAAAACAATGCACAGTAAAAGCAAATTAAATGAAGAACAAATAGTAAAATTTATATTGACTAGTGACGAATACCCTATAGGTAGGTTTTTCGGGGCACTTCTACTTTACCTTTTATCATCCTACCATCCAACGGCAACATCATCCATTGAGAGAGAACTGAATAAACATAATTCTAGTCTTTAATTTGAAAGACATTTATATACTTACATAGAGTGGTTTAAAAACAAATATACAACCGATATTCTTAAACTCATCTACAGTAGAGTGAAACAGTGCATTTGAAAGTGGATTTGATGTTGATTAGTTAGTTGTACACAGATATTTTTTTTATTTCGAGGACCGCATGTCTGTAAATTAAGTTAGCTTGTCTACGTCTACGAAGTCGTGTCATCCAAACCAGATCTGGACGTACTTAACGATCAACTGATTGGTTCTCGCATTTTTTCAAGCACAAGATCGCAAGCGTTTCATACTTGTGAATTCGACTGTATTGAAGCTGTAAACATGTATAAATCTTTAAGAGCAGAAGATTCATAAAGCTTCTGTTACTCTTTTGTGGTGTATGAAAGAAATCACTGAAAAACTAATTCCTTTTTGATACTAAAGTGCACATAAACATCAAGAAAGAGACTTGCAACATTTTATTGCCAGCATGTACTCGTGACGTAATGAAATGTTGAAGCATTTATTTTGGGAATAGTACTCATAACAGCATCTTTTACTCACAATTATTCCAAGAATAAGCTGAGTAAATGCGCTGTTACTTAATGCGTACTATACAACTTTCTCCTCCATCATCCCTTCAATTAACAGAGCGTTTCTCTACGATATAACCACAGAAAGAATTCCCGTGGCCAGTGATGTTTATGTAACTGCACAGGGTGAATTTTATTTTGGAACAGCCTGCAAGACTGGAGTTGCTGTCTTGTCAGCTCTTCACGTGTGATGATCGTTCATAAATTTTACTAACGTGAGGCACATTTTCCACGTGTGCGTACTGCGCATTGCCCCGTCAACTGGATGTGATTCACAGCTTGGCCTCAATTGCCTTCATGATCGAAGAATATGGAGTATAATCACCATAAACTCTCAAAAAATACGCAGCTAATCAAAGCAGCCCAGTTTTCCTTGACTCTTTCTCATTTGAATGAGAGACTTGTATTTCAAGCAGTCCCACGATCACTCTTGTGATAACGGGGTTCTTAGTTTGAGCAATTTTTACGTAATCTCTTGCGCCACAGTGGTTTCAATGAGAAACCACTTTTTATATGGATATATTCAGATTTAAATATTATATCGACATATATTTTGAGAAAATGATTAAATGACAAAGTAGCGGAGATGACAGAGAATATAAACTAAAATTCGCGGTCTCGATGCTATGGAAATAATTTATGAAAGTTTCAAACCATTTGCTCGTTTGTCTCATAACTATTTTAACACCTCTTGCAATAGTATCATAAGCAGATATTTCTTGGATCCTTGGTAATTCCCTTCATTAGTTTTTAATACTACAAAATTTTGGCTTTGCTACTACCTTAAGTCAGTCTATAGAGACTTGAGAATAACCTACTTTTGGACTGATCTGTGAAAACGTTTGAGTCACCTCCGAATCTCCAGGATACACATTTATAGCTTTGGAGTTTGCCTGAACAAAATGATTTTAAGTCCATCGAGGAGCTAAAATGTTTAAATGTACGAAAAATTGCTAATATTTAACAAGCTTTACAGGAAAATTCTGCTAAAAGCAGGCTTATAGCATAAATTTTGTTGCCTCTTGAAAAATATGGCGGAAATATTCAACATTTTAACAGAATTCGAATACCATGTTCATAGGAAGAAAAATAAAGAAGGTAAACTTAGATGTTCTAAATGAGGCAGTAGAACAAGTGGTCAACTTCAAATACTTAGACAGCCATTTCCAACTGGCCAACCTGGGACGTCGGAGCGCGTTTCCCTCTTGCAACAGAGCTGGTAAAGAACGTGAGGGAGGCTAATGTTGTGTCTCCGCTATTTAAACATCTCCGTCCCTTCCAATGCCACTCCCCTTACTTTGCTCCTTCACCTGTGCTTCCCCTCTTGCAGCAGAGCTGCTAAAGCACGTGAGGGAGGGTATGTTATGTCTCCGCTATTTAAACATCTCCATCCCTTCCACTGCCACTCCTCTTACTTTGCTCATTCACTAGTGCTTCCCCTCTTGCAGCAGAGCTAAAGCACGTGAGGGAGGGTATGTTATGTCTCCGCTATTTAAACATCTCCATCCCTTCCACTGCCACTCCCCTTACTTTGCTCCTTCACTAATGCTTCCCCTCTTTCAGCAGAGCTAAAGCACGTGAGGGAGGGTATGTTATGTCTCCGCTATTTAAACATCTCCGTCCCTTCCAATGCCACTCTCCTTACTTTGCTCCTTCACCTGTGCTTCCCCTCTTGCAGCAGAGCTGCTAAAGCACGTGAGGGAGGGTATGTTATGTCTCCGCTATTTAAACATCTCCGTCCCTTCCAATGCCACTCTCTTTACTTTGCTCCTTCACCTGTGCTTCCCCTCTTGCAGCAGAGCTGCTAAAGCACGTGAGGGAGGGTATGTTATGTCTCCGCTATTTAAACATCTCCGTCCCTTCCAATGCCACTCTCCTTACTTTGCTCCTTCACCTGTGCTTCCCCTCTTGCAGCAGAGCTGCTAAAGCACGTGAGGGAGGGTATGTTATGTCTCCGCTATTTAAACATCTCCGTCCCTTCCAATGCCACTCCCCTTACTTTGCTCCTTCACCTGTGCTTCCCCTCTTGCAGCAGAACTGCTAAAGCACGTGAGGGAGGGTATGTTATGTCTCCGCTATTTAAATATCTCCATCCCTTCCACTGCCACTCCCCTTACTTTGCTCCTTCACTAGTGCTTCCCCTCTTGCAGCAGAGCTAAAGCACGTGAGGGAGGGTATGTTATGTCTCCGCTATTTAAACATATCCGTCCCTTCCACTGCCACTCTCCTTACTTTGCTCCTTCACTTGTGCTTCCCCTCTTGAAGAGCACGAAAGCAAAGACGTTTGACATTACGGAGTCAGCAGTTGGAAATGCCTGGCTTAGGGTGCAGTAGCTGCTGCCAGGAAGTGAAAAAGGAGGATAGCAATGGCAAAGAAAGCTTTTAATAGAAAACGGAGCATCTTCTGTGGGCCTCTGGAAAAAGAACTAAGGAAGATACTAGTGAAGTGCTTTATGTGGAGTGTGACATTGTATGGGACAGAAACATGGATATTACGACGAAGTGAAGAAAAACGAATAGAATCATTTGAAATGTGGAAATGGAAAGGAATGGAATGTGTGAAGTGGACAGACAGAATAGGAAATGAAAATATGTGTTGAAAAAGGTGGGTGAAGAAATAATGATGCTGAAACTGATCAGAAAGAGAAAAAGTAATTGATTGGTTGGATCACTGGCTGAGTAGAAACTACCTACTGAAGGATGCACTGGAAGGAATGGTGAATGGGAGAAGAGTTTGGGGCAAAAGAAGATATCAGATGATAGATGGCATTAAGATACATGGATCATATGAGGAGACTAAGAGGAAGGCAGAATATGGGAAAGATTGAAGAAGCTGGGTTTGCAGTGAAAGACCTGTCCTTGGACAGAACTCTATAAATGAATGAACAGAATTTATTGCTTTGCTTTTATTTTTGTACGCTAATATTTTTTTAATGTTGTGTATAGGGGAAGTCGGGGGAATATGGACACCTTAGTACTATTTCGGGTGCAATATCTCTCGGTTTTTTCTAATAAATAATTTTACAGCTGGGATATGTTTCTTAACAATTTAGCTATATTATATAAGAATCTTGACTGCTTATTCCAAAATGTATGCAAGTAAAACTGGAAAATGCAAGTTAATGTGTTTTGCCCATATTCCCCCGAGTGTGGGGGTAAGATGGGCATTAATGATGTGAATCACAGTCAACTGAAAGAAGTGAAAAAACACTTAAAATATTTGAAAATATAACTGTATTAACTATATTATATATATTGTATATGCAGTTTGTGATGGTTACTGTGTAACGTCTTTGGCAGATGATGTGACTCTTTGGCGATGAATGACGTTTGGAGATTCTAATACATTTGAATCAGTGGAATAATTTTATGAATTGTAGGTTTGTCACCTGATGCTGCAGTGCCAATGTAAGCATAATCAGGAGTGACACTCATGTGCAGTGGAAAAGGCCTGAAGCTCGGAAGGTATTTATAGCCAGACGTACATTGACACATCTGTTCCAGCCTTCTTTGACAATGGAAGCAAACTCGACCTTCGTAAAATGTCTCCTATGTTGCCTGAAGAAAACTGTAGCACCACTGTTGTAAGCTTTCTTCAGAGGACCAAGCAGACCACTATCTGCTGATTTAAGCCAGGCTGTGGTGAGTGGAGGAAGACAAAACATGCATAATCAATTTTCTATTGCAAAGTTAAGAGTGTCAGGATTACAACTATGTGAATCACGTCCATCTACAGAGTTGGGCAGATAAAACCGGCCCGTTTCATTTCTTTTGATTTGAAATTATGTTGGCTATCCTTTCTTCCGCATGTTTAGTTACATTGTTGCTTGTTACATGCTATAACTTACAAATGATTTATAAACTGTTCTGTTTGTTGTTGTAATGTTAAGAGTTATTTTGTGAATAAGAATAGTTCTTTCAAATCAAATGAGATGAGACGGGCCGGTTTTATCTGCCCAACTCTGTACTATCAAAATTGCAGGTGCATGCTTACTGATGTTGAAATAAATAACGAAGTTCTTGATTATTGAGAAAAATATACGAGGTGTGATCATTAAATTCCGAGATTGTGTCTGCTGTGGGCGAAGGGATCACGTGATTGACACGCGTGCGCAGCAGTGACACTAAACGACCTTGAAAAGACGTGACACGCAGTTGCGAAGTACTATCTTCATTGAGACCTGTGTTACACAAGATTTTGTTAGCGCGCGCATTCGCGCACTTGCGAAATTCGATGGACTCGGAACTGGAGCAAAGAGCCAACATAAAATTCATTGGGAAATCGGCAACCGTAACCCATAGAATGTTGAAGCAAGCCTACGGGAATGGAGCAGTGATTCAGGTGAATATTTCGACTGGCATTCATGCTTCAGAAATGGCAAAACATCGCTGAAGGACGACGAGAGGCCAGGTCGACCACACACGTGCAACACTGCCGAAAATGTCGAAAAAATTCGACAAATTGTGCATAATGATCCTCACGTCCATTTTGAATATGAACGACCACAACTCTGGACAAAGAAAAAATGCATGCTCCATGACTACACTGCGACAGCTCACAGAGCTCTTGCAACACTCCAGTTTTGCACCCTTAATAAGATGGTATCGTTCCTCACCCCCGTATTCATCAGATTTGGCCACCTGCGTCTTTTTTTTTTCCGAAGATGAAATTCAAGCTAAAGGGTCTCCGTTTGAGCACTGTGGAGGAGATCCAACTCGAATCGCAGAAGGTGCTTGACAGGCTTCAAGAACGCGACTTCCAGGAGGCATTCCAAAAATGGCCGATACGCTGGGATCAGTATATAGCTGCCCAAGTGGACTACCTTGAAGGGGATGGCAACCACATTTAAATGAGGTAATTTTATTTCCACTTATGGGACAGGTCTCGGAATTTAATGATTACACCTCGTATTTCCGTTAATATAGGCAGACTGCTTGTTGAAGTAAAACTTACTGACAGCAGGCAGCTGTTCTTTCAGTCATTATTGTCCTCACTCCTTTTATAATGATACTTGGAGAAAAGTAGTTCCCTGCTGCCTTGAAGCAGGCCACAAGGGTAATGGTTTCTGCCTTTTCTTTAGGGTAAATGCAATGCACCACTTTGTGTTCTTTGGGTGCAATGACATCTTTTGCTCTTGTAATCATTTGTAGGCCATTTTCATCAAGATTGAAGAGTCATTTTTATGAACTGTAATGCTTGCCCATATTCCCCCGAACATTAGCGCCCATATTACCCCGACATTTAGGGTTTACTTTGAACAGTTGGCACTACCGTAAACTATTCACAAAACAACTTCTGACGCAACAGGACGGCAGTTCAAGATGTGTATTCTGTATGTACAGTATACTATTAGATTTAAACTATTTTCTAACGTTCATGTGCAATCTACTGCATATATCATATCTAAAATAAGTATTGTGAAATTTTAGTATACTTGGAAGTCAATACTCACGATTTAGATGACTGTTTTAACAAAAATACGAGACAATACTGCACAGCAACCATTACGATACTCTCACTTTATACTAACCTTATTAGCGAAGAAAGATAATTCTTTGCAAGTGTTTTGACATGAAAACTTAATATTTCCCATATTCCCCACGTGCCCATATTTAAAAATACATACTCCTTTTAAATGATGTGTTGTTAAATATAGCATGGTCTCCCCTATAACTCATACAGTTGCAGCGTCACCTCCAGAAAGTGGGAGGTATAAATCTCCATAGTTGTTACTTTACAAGCGACACAGTTTGTCATAATGAGGCATGAATGGAAAGTACAATCTCAGTGCCTCTGTATGCAAATTCTGTTCTTCGGGATTGACAGCTTGGCTCGTGATGATGTCCGTCACGGCTACGTGAAGAGAATAATCGTGCTCGATCAATACGAAATTACTTCACACCTGGTTCACACTATGCCTGAGTGCCAATCTCCACAGTTTTTGAATTCATGCACTTCTGCCATTCGTGACATATGGGTGTCATTCATTTCAGTTTCCAGTCACACTTCGTGACATGGTATACTATTAACTGAAAATCCAGGATTTTGTTTTTCGTATTTCGAATCCCGGTTAAGCCAAGTGGAAAGACTCTATTGAGTTCTTTCCTCACAAGAGGTGAACTCCAGTTTATCCTGCCAGAATTAACCACTTCTTTATGATTCACAATACGATTATCAATTGAAAGTCACTTAGATAGCTAGTCCTCAGGCTTGTCGTGTAGCTCATTCGGGTCCGATCCCTGGCGTTGATTGGATTGATATAATGGTGAACAAGACCAGAGGGAGAGTGCTCTCTTCGATGAACAAGCCCTTCGACGAACAACCCTCCAAAAATGTCTCCACGACCTTAATAAAGTCATAAAAACCTTACAATTTTGCAATTTCCGCAGCAAAAACTAAGGCAATTGCGTTTTTTTAGAAAAAAATGGCAAGTAAGGTAAAAAATAATATCGAATAATCAGTCATTTTAATACGTTATCTACTATAGGGAGCTTACGAGAAAGTCTCTGCGAGGAGTCTCTGCGGTGCGGGGAGGTATTGATGAATCGAGCACCGCTCTTCCTAGAACTGACCAGCGATAAGATAAGTTGTTATGAGTTATGACCTTTATGACACTAAACAGATGACATCACTGTCACCACATGATGTTTAATTATACTGTGGCTGAAAAAATCGGCTAGTTTGAGACTAGCTCTGTATGAGTGTGTTGTATAAGTTAACACTGTTGGTTTATATTTTAAAAGTTGATCAATGTTTTCACATTGGTTAGTTACTGTAATGTAGTTAGTAGTGTGTCATTATGTCGTTCTCTGCGAGCAAGAGTAGCGTTACACTGGCTGTTGCCTGCGTGTAGAATTGGCATTACTCCACATTCCTACCAGGGCTGATCTCGTGAGCTCCCCACAGTAATACATTTAATTTTCTGGCTGCCATTTATCTTACTACGATGAGTTTGATTTAACCATATGTGTGGCACTATTGAACAATTTTAAAGAAAAAAACAAGAATTGATAAACAAATAGAATTTGATAAACAGTTACGGTAGAGAGCTTGTCTATATGGAAGTGGTGCTATCTTCAAAGAATAAGAGTAGATTGCAGACTGCAGAAATACGTTTTTTAAGGTCCGTGATGTAACAAGGAGCGAGAGGATCCCAAATGAAGAAATCATAACTTGGTTATGTGTTACCAACTTAAACGAGAATATTGTTACATATAGAAATATTTGGCTATATCATATTACACGGATGAATAATAATAGACTGTCAAGTTGCTCTGTCAAGTACTAAATTTTGTCCCATCAGGAAAACGGAGTTCAGTCCAGTGTAGAAAAAAGGTGGCAACAAAACTAGAAATGGGGCCGCAAATCCATAGTTGTGATAGGTGATCGAAAACTTTTGACCGGTAGTGTATACATACATACATACATAGATACATACATACATACATACATACATACATACATACATACATACATACATACATACATACATACATACTAGCTGTGTACGAATTTGGGTATTACCGGTTAGAGATGGACCGCCAGATACTGACTTTTTTTGAAGTGTTCACGACCTTTCAACGGTGTCAGCGGGAGCGCCCAGTTGGTGAGACGCGCGAGGATTACAGAGTGTTGCGAGTGGACACTCGCTAGCATGCATGAGACGGTTACGAGACCAGGATATTACTTTGAGGACGCCCAGTTGGCGAGACTCTTTAACATTCGGAGATGTTCTATGATACCCGTTGAATCTTAGAGAAGTATTCGTACCATCCCCATGGTATCTCCGTGATTGAAAATCTGTCCTTCATATTCCAGTAATTTGTGTATAGTCTATCAACTACAATACTGTTTAATTGCAGAAGAATTTTCGTCCCTCACCTCTGTACACACTTATCATCGGTAAACATAGTAAGTCCTTGCAATTAACGTAATCGCGTCAGTCGTTAAATACGAAACTCGTTATCAGTATTAATTGGTGACAAATGCACTGATACCTTGCAAACGACTTTTTACACAGTAAATCATAGTTCGAAGGGGACGAATCCGAGGTGCATGTGTGATGAGTCTGAAAAGTTTTATCCGAATACTTTCACTTGAACTGCTTTCATGTCACCAAATTCCCTATATCACTATAATCACTCGTTTGAAAATTTTCGTAATTTCCGGGTAGTACAAAACATGTATTAGACTATATTTTCATCGACTTTAAGGGTCTGTCTGTCTTTATTAGTCCTCCTTGAGAGGAGAGGAGGGTTGGGGACTACCCTCGCATGTAGACCGCTTGGGAATGATGTACATGCTCTAAGGCCCTCCGCGCTATAGATTCCCCTGCATTCCGTTCCCGTACTCCCCTACAGCTTGCAGAATCCTTTTTTATATTTCCACGTAGGCATCATCGCGGTCTCTCAACCCTTGCTCCGGTTTCACGAGCTACCATGAGCCCCAGAGGGAGGTCCCACTTTATATAGCACTACCACCACCAACTAATAACCACATACCACAGGTGAAAGTTCGGTGGCGTCCCGCAGCCGATTCTACATCGGACGCAAGCCTGAAAGAAACGGAGATGATGAAAGAGGGGAACTGTAATTAGCCTATGATGGTGAAAGTTACCCCAGCAATTCTGCTTGAATTGGATGAGTGAAAACCTCGGAAAAACTTGAATTGGATGAGTGAAAACCTCGGAAAAACTTCAATCAGGTAACTTACCTCAATCAGGATTTGAACCCGGGCCCCTCGTTTCACGGTCAGACATAGGTGTATATATCACACAGGTGTATCAGTTCAGTATATGGGATTAGCTACATGAGATGAAATTAAAACACAAAATTTTTAATATTTCTTTGACCGTCTAGTCATCTAAAACGGATTAGGTTTTATAGTTGAAGCTTTGTTCATTGTGTATTAGGCTACTACATACTTGCGTCTTTAAATGCGTCGACATTTCAGGAAAATGTTGTTTCTGAAGGAAAACGATGACAACACGTAAGTCTATCTTGTCTTCTTCCGCTTCCCGCACAATTTTCTGGTTCTTGAAAGACATTGGCTGTTTGATAGATTTTTCCCATAGGTTCTAATTCCGCTTGCAAATCCCGATTTTCATAAATAACTACGGCGGTGTGTGAGTTTTTCTTTCCATTGGTACTATTTTCATGCACTTTAGATTCATAGAACGTAAATTACATGTGTTCGAAACCGGAAAGGTCTTTTGTATGAGCCTTGTGTATTTATGGTGGACAACTCCGAAGTTGTGAGGGTTTTTCGCTGGGTTCTCCCGTCTTCCGTCGTCATTCAACCAACACTCTCAACAATAGCCCTTTCATTATCTCTCCGTTTGGAAAAATATAACACAACTTATCTTTGTGTGACACAGAATCGATTGTCTGTCATGATGTGTTATAATCGCAGTTAGATCAAAATTGATAGCTGACAGTTGTGGCGGATTGTAGACCACTCAAAGATCTGCACAACAGGCATCGGGACCAACCATGGTCTTATCTTTCTTCCTGGTGGGGTCATGACTAGTCATATAGATATTATGTGATGTATGGCAGACCACCGCCAAAGGCGTTGTACATGTATTTGATGGCTGGAGAGGAATGCATAGTGTGGCGGATGTTTGAGATAGCTTAGACGAACAGCACTATTGGCACGAAATTCATTCCATTACGGGTGCAAAAAAGCCTACTTGTTCTAAAATACTTAGGGAGGCTTCATGCCCCTCCTGATAAGCACCTCTACCTCTATACCTGTAATAATTCAGAGAAACTGATCAATCATTAATTTAATTGAAACTTGACAACTATTGGAAAATTGAATTTATCTCCGTAATGACGTGAGATGACAATAAAATTCATTCTGATGTAATTTTTATAACAGTCTGCGGATTTGCTAAATCAGCGCGCAAAGAAATAATTAGCACAATAACACGCTTCTTGTATATATATAAACAAAGATTCCTAAGAAGTTTTGCCATATGTGAAGGAAGAATTAATCGTTAGCTTAGAAATATAAAGCGGTATGTAAATCAATGCACGAAGTCGGTCAAGTGTTAAAATGAATAAGAATCATTTTTAAGTTTCCATTTTTGTGTTGTTTTATTCATTAAAGGAATGAATTTCAATCCAGTACGATGTATCGGTTTCTCTGATTATATATTAGATAGAGATTTCCAGATATCATCATTCGTTGCATCTATTATAATATATTGGATTGTGCTGAGTATAAGCTTTGGGATTACTAATGCTATCGCATTAATGCGACATGAAGGTCTTGTGGAATCCCTATGATCAAAGCAACGCGCATTCAAATCGAACAGTTTTGCAATAAATACACGTAACAGTGGATACTCCATGAATCAACACGGCCGTGCACAATAACATGTTTTAGAAAAGTTGAGAAGACGTTATAAGCCCTGCACCACCTGCCTTCTTGACATCTTTAGAATTGCACGTCATTCTTCTTGTTTCAGATTTGCAACTTACTAAGAAGACTTGTTGCAAAATGGCGCGATAAAGGATTAGGTGAGATTTATTACCAACATTCTCAGACAAAAAGGTTATATATTTTCAAAATGTCACAAATAATGCAAATTTCAAGGTTGGAATTGTAAGCCTTGAGGTTTCAGAATGAATTCAAGGCTACATTAGTACGTTTAGTTAGGTTCAATATGAATGATATTAACTGTTTTATGTGTAATTGCTGAAACTGTATTTCTGAACATGCTATGGCCCTAAAGGCGCTTTTAGCATAAAATCGGTTTCTCTATTTGTAATTTTGGACGGTTATCAATAGCTTCTCTTGTTTTGGGACTCAATTATTCACATTCTTTTGACTGATACGATGTAACGCAGCGGTAAATTCTTTGATTGATCGTTACATGTTGATGGTAGTGGTGGTCAGGTCCTTTCATTCCTTCGGGAACATAGGGCTTCAGCATTATATCGCCAATGAACACTGATTCATGCAAATCAAGATTTCAGGTATAACTCCCTGTAAAGTTGATTTGAATAATTTCGAGGGAAAAATTGTTCCGTGGCCGGGTATCGAACCCGGGACCTTTGGTTTAACGTACCAACGCTCTACCAACTGAGCTACCCGGGAACTCTACCCGACACCGATCCAATTCCTCCCTCTATATCCACATACCTCAAAATGGGCTGACATCCGTCAAGCAACCAACTTCGAGTGCACACTAACTCCGTGTGACTTACATTGTGGTTTTCTGTTAACGAACAGTGATGTGTATTATGCAAATCAAGATTTCAGGTATAACTCCCTGCACTCGAAGTTGGTTGCTTGACGGTTGTCAGCCCACTTTGAGGTATGTGGATATAGAGGGAGGAATTGGATCGGTGTCGGGTAGAGTTCCCGGGTAGCTCAGTTGGTAGAGCGTTGGTACGTTAAACCAAAGGTCCCGGGTTCGATACCCGGCCCCGGAACAATTTTTCCCTCGAAATTATTCAAATAAACTTTACAGGGAGTTATACCTGAAATCTTGATTTGCATAATACACGTCACTGTTCGTTAACAGAAAACCACAATGTAAGTCACACGGAGTTAGTGTGCACTCGAAGTTGGTTGCTTGACGGTTGTCAGCCCACTTTGCGGTATGTGGATAAAGAGGGAGGAATTGGATCGGTGTCGGGTAGAGTTCCCGGGTAGCTCAGTTGGTACAGCGTTGGTACGTTAAACCAAAGGTCCCGGGTTCGATACCTGGCCCCGGAACAATTTGTCCCTCGAAATTATTCAACACTGATTCAGCTCATGTATTTCACCTTTTTCATGTTTCATCTATCTCATCTAAGTGTTCTTCACTGTCCTTTCCAAGTTCTTTTCGCTTTCACTCTTTTTTCTTTTTTCTTGTCCACACCGGCTTAATGCATTTAGCTTGTATAATTAATACACAGATTTTTAAAGTAGAGAGGTTCTGTCTATGTGTGAGAGAGAGTCAGTAATATGTAGACTGATCTGTGTGCGACTAAAAACAAGGAATTTTCACCAGTAGGCTACCCTAAAATTAAAGTGAAATAATGCATGTGTATATATATATATATATATATATATATATATATATATATATATATATAGTGAACTTTATTAGTAACAACAATGTAATTTATTCGTCCCAACAATAATTCCTTTCTACAATTCACCTTAAACGCTCTCGTCAACAATTGGATCTTCACTCAACACAGTATTCGTTATAGCACTCCACCGACGACAATGACAATTTACTTGGACTATTACGCACAACAATGAACTGTTAATCTTAACTAATATTTACAAAGCACTATTTACAAATCAGAACTACCAGTTCTCAGTTCACAGTTCTTCTATCTCAGTCACTCGAGGTCACAGTATCTCGAACCACAGACCTTCAGAGACAGTTCACTGTACTCGAACTCGGGTCCCTCCAACTGCGATCCACTGCACTCGAACTCAGGCCTTCGGATGCTGACGCAGATGCGGACGCACACTCGAGTCGAACTCCGGCACACAAGTCTGGCTTGCTTGCTCTGGCTTACTCACTGACTGAATAACTGAAAACTCGAAACTGCTGTCGTTCCTTCGCGTCCGTAATTTATAACCACAGCGACGTAGCCTCGAAGGTTCCACGCATCTCTAGAGATGGCACTCCAGAAAAATCCCGAGCCCTCTCCTCTCTACCAGCACCAGATGCGCAAGCACTCTCTCTCCGCTCTCTCGCCGCGTTGGCCCTTTTCCCCTCTCCGCCGCGCGCCATCCCAAAGTGCTCCGCGAGATCTTCTCTCTTGCGGGACGCCGGTCGTGAGTTCGAATCTCACGTCGCTGTCACATTGCTCCCTCCTTAGGGCTGCTCGTCCCGGGCAGTCCCTTGGTAGGCTGCTAATCGGTCCAGATGCACCACCATCATCTTCCCTCGAGGTTGTCGCTGGATGCGGTACACCACGTAGTTGATCCGGGTCACCACGCGGTATGGTCCATCCCAGGCACGCTGCAGCTTTGGTGATTTCCCCTTGGTCCTGGTAGGTCGATACAGCCACACCATGTCGCCCTCCTGGAATCCTGCAGAGTTGGCTAATCTGTCGTAGCGCACCTTCATCCTGTCGCTGGCCATCTTGAGGTGCTCTCTGGCCACTTGGTGAATTCCATTCAACTTCTCGGTGAGTTCTGCCACATAGTCAGTCGCTGGCTGGTCGGCGCTGGGTGGCGTGCCAAACAGCAGATCACAGGGCAGGCGCAGCTCTCTCCCGAAGACCATGTTTGCCGGTGTCACTGTGTTGTATCGTGGACCGAAGCTCTGTAGGCCAAGAGGAACAGTGGGACTCTGGCATCCCAGTCTCGTTGATGGTTGGACACCACCTTCCGCAGGTGCTCCTCCACGGTTTTGATGTATCGTTCCACCATGCCGTCGGACTGTGGATGGAGGGGAGTGGTCCTGGTTTTATGCACCCCCAGACGCTCGAACAATTCTCCCATCAGGTTGGATTCGAAGTTGCGCCCCTGATCGCTATGCAATTCCCGGGGCACCCCGAATCGGCAGATGAAGTTGTCAAGCAGCGCGTCGGCCACCGTCGAAGCCTCTTGGTTGGGAATCGCGTGCACCTCTGGCCATTTTGTGAAGTAATCCATGGCGACTAACAGGTAGCGGTTCCCGCGATCCGTGACCGGGAACGGTCCAGCAACGTCGATGGCGATCCTCTCAAAAGGAGCTCCCACGTTGTACTGCTGCATGGCTCCCCTGCTGCGGGTCCTTGGTCCGCGACTGGCTGCACAGGTGTCGCATCTTCGGCACCATTGTTCCGTGTCGGTTCTCTGATGCAACCAATAGAACCTCTGCCTTAACTTGTCCAGCGTCCTGTTGGCTCCCAGGTGGCCTCCAGTCACTCCAGCATGAGTCTCCTCCAGCACTTCCTTCACCTTGCTCCTGGGCAGGACAAGTTGTTCTATGCGGGTCCTTCCATCGGCCGACTCCCAAATCCTCTTCAGGATACCGTCCTTGACAGTGAAGGATTCCCACTGGGCCCAGTAGGTCTTGTAAGTGGTGCTACGGTTGGCGATATCGGCCCATACTGGTCTCTGGCCGGACTCCACATCACTTATGTCGTTCTTAACCTCACTGATGTGTCTGTTCATGTCGTTCATGTCGTCTTTCATTTCTGCTTTTACGTCACTTATGTCCTTTTTCATTTCTGCTTTCATTTCTGCGATGGCTTGCAGGATCTGCTGTAGGTTTTCCATTGTCGATAATATCCCGGTTCTGACACCAATGTGAACTTTATTAGTAACAACAATGTAATTTATTCGTCACAACAATAATTCCTTTCTACAATTCACCTTAAACGCTCTTGTCAACAATTGGATCTTCACTCAACACAGTATTCGTTATAGCACTCCACCGACGACAATGACAATTTACTTGGACTATTACGCACAACAATGAACTGTTAATCTTAACTAATATTTACAAAGCACTATTTACAAATCAGAACTACCAGTTCTCAGTTCACAGTTCTTCTATCTCAGTCACTCGAGTTCACAGTATCTCGAACCACAGACCTTCAGAGACAGTTCACTGTACTCGAACTCGGGTCCCTCCAACTGCGGTCCACTGTACTCAAACTCAGGTCCCTCCAACTGCGATCCACTGCACTCGAACTCAGGCCTTCGGATGCTGACGCAGATGCGGACGCACACTCGAGTCGAACTCCGGCACACAAGTCTGGCTTGCTTGCTCTGGCTTACTCACTGACTGAATAACTGAAAACTCGAAACTGCTGTCGTTCCTTCGCGTCCGTAATTTATAACCACAGCGACGTAGCCTCGAAGGTTCCACGCGTCTCTAGAGATGGCACTCCAGAAAAATCCCGAGCCCTCTCCTCTCTACCAGCACCAGATGCGCGCGCACTCTCTCTCCACTCTCTCGCCGCGTTGGCCCTTTTCCCCTCTCCGCCGCGCGCCATCCCAAAGTGCTCCGCGCGATCTTCTCTCTTGCGGAACGCCGGTCGTGAGTTCGAATCTCACGTCGCTGTCACAATATATATATCCGGACTATAAACATATATATATATATATATATATATATATGTTTATTGTGGTGATTTTCTAGTTTGCAGGTTGAATTTTCTTTTGCCAACTTCGTTTCGAATTTCGATACTAACAAATACTACAAATGGTACTGATTCTGTAACTGGTATATTGGCAGCTAAGACAGATGTTGTCGGTACTGGAGTTCCATGAAATTAGAATTGTACTAGATTTCTGAGCCGGTTACTGGAAGCTAGTGAAATTTGAACATACTAATAATTAATTAATATGAGTATTAATATTAAGACACATTAGTTATTTTATGTGTTATGTTGTGGTTATAATTCAAGATTATAGTCAGGTAAGTTTTTCGAAGTTAGTACTAATAATTTCATGTGGTGAAACAAAATACATTTTTAGGTTAGGTCTCGTGAGCCAATTGTTTAGTCAAACCAATGAATTTCGTATTTCCCAGACAAAATACTTGACATGTTGATCCCTTTCCCGTATAGGTTGCCTATGAAAATATGTTACAAAGTATTGAATTATTTAGAATAACCTTCCAACATAAAGTAAGGTAAGTACATAAGTCATTTAATATGTAGGATCGTGTGATATCTGGTAACAGTTGGCAACACTGACAAGACGGCAATATTTGTTGTTTAGGAACTGTTCTTATGTGACCCTCACTATATACATGCACAAGTACCTTTCAGCACTACACTCATTTCGCTCTCAACTCACTCACTGCACTGGAACTACGACACATTTTACTGTCACTATCCTGATTTCACTAACACTTCAAAAACATTTCACTGTCCAAATACTTTGCATTACCACTATAAACTATAAAACTTAACTGATACAAACACAGTTCATTGACACAAGTCTTCACTGATACAAACTTCAAATAACAAAACATCAATGACACCCTTATTATTCCATAGAATCGTACTTACTATATTAACTTCAAAATCGCTAGTCTAGACTTTATTGCAAGCTACTATAGCAAGTTCACTATAACTTACACTCTTTCACTGTAAATCAATGTCTTTTCTCTGCCACTATAACTCTCAGAATTTGCTTTGAAACTCACTGCACTTTCACTACAACACAGTGCACACCCAATATAAATCACTGTTTACTACTTATGATTGATAGTGTGATAATGCATAAGTCTCTTGTTTGTTTCTCCTACCTTGTCGTATATCGTAAGTGATGGCTTTGAGTTATGTTGGTTACGTGATCAGAATCCCGATATTTAATATTTGTTCAAAATTCTCACAACAGTATAACATGAGAATGTCATGCAGATATATAGGCATCAGCACTTGGTAGGATAGTCTGCTATGAGAAAAAAAACACGGGAATTTTACTTGAAGCAAGTAAAGAGACAGGTTTGGAAGTAAATCCCGAAAAGACAAAGTATATGATTATGTGTCGTGACCAGAACACAGTACGAAATGGAAATATAAAAATTGGAAATTTATCCTTTGAAGAGGTGAAAAAATTCAAATATCTTGGAGCAACAGCAAAAAATATAAGTGACACTCGGGAGGAAATTAAATGCAGAATAAATATGGGAAATGCATTTTATTATTCGGTTGAGTCTGATCTCAAAAAAGCTGAAAATTAGAATTTATAAAACAGTTATATTATCGGTTGTTCTGTGTGATTGTGAAATTGGACTCTCACTTTGAGAAAGAAACAGAGGTTAAAGGTGTTTGAGAATAAGGTGCTTAGGAAAATATTTGGGGCTAAGAGGGATGAAGTTACAGGAGAATGGAGAAAGTTACACAACGCATTGTATTCTTCATCTGACATAATTAGGAACATTAAACCCAGACGTTTGAGATAGGCAGGGTAGGGTATGTAGCACGTATGTGCGAATCCAGAAATGCATATAGAGTGTTAGTTGTGAGGTCGAAGAGAAAAAGATCTTTGGGTAAGCCGAGACGTAGTTAGGAAGATAATATTAAAATTGATTTGAGGGAGGTGGGATATGATGATAGACACTAGATGGATCTTGCTCAGGGTAGGGATCGATGGCGGTGTTATGTGAGGGCGGCAATGAACCTCAGGGTTTTCTAAACGCCATAAGTAAGTCTGCTGTGGAGTAACGGTTAGCGCGTCTGGCCATGAAACGAGCGGGGCCGGGTTCAGATCGTGGTTGGAACAAGTTACCTGGTGAGATTTCTTTCCAGAGTTTTCCCTCAACCAATTGAAGCAGAAGTGCTGGGTAACTTCCGGCTTTGGAACTCGGACTCATTTCGTCAACATTAATTCACATGTCATAGTCATACATACCATAGCCCGGGTTAAGTTCACGGTGCAGCGTGCTGTACTTGTACAAGAGTGCGACCGTTCGGCGACCTAATCATTCACAGAATAGGAGTGGTAAGCACAATAAGCCTCAGGGTGCAGTGTAAACCTTCGGGTCCCTCCTCCGTAAAAAAAGTCTGCTATGAGTCCCCTAAAATTACTAAGATAGTTGAAGACTGTAGGGACATTCAATGCCAATTAACAAAGAATAATAATTACATTTATCTGTGTGAATTCCTAGGCACAGTGATGTAAGAAGTAAAGAAAACAACGATGCTTTAACCACAGAGGAGTTTTCGTCTTCTCGTGTTCCCGTAAGTGCTGGATGCGGAACACTTGAGAAATTATGAAGCACAAGATGCAGATATAGGCCTAGATATCTCGGTATTCGTTCCTTTACTCCTAAATATTTTATGTGTAGTTTGGTTTGTGTCTGAAAAGGGACATACGCAGTCTACACCAGGGCAACACAAGAAATATCTTCAGTCTCCTAACTGGAATGCATAATGTACTAAAATAATAAACAAAGTACTTAAGATCTTTAAGGTCTCTCAGAAGGAGCTCACTTTCACCAGAGATTAGGCCTTCTAATCCACTTTTTCTTGTATGTGAGTAATTAGACATTCGTAAACGGCAGGGTTCCGTGGTGATGTGGTTAGCATGTCACAAGGCGATCTCACGAAGTAAGAACAAAGACACACTCGATTTCTATGAGAGACAGACAAATCACCACTTTGTCCTTAATCTAACTCAAGTTACTGTATCCACAATGTAATACGCCACCATATCGTCGTTGTTCCTGCAATAACTCCAAGTGCAAAATATAAAAATTTTCAGTAGGAAGAAAGAACACATTTATTCATCATATGGCAGCCGTACATAGCTACCATGTAGGACCCCCGTATAGGAAGGAGACTTCATGGCAGACCTTGGCGCAGATGGGCAGACTTCTTCAAAAGAACAGGCAGGTCAACAATGGTCCAGAGAGGCAAGAGACAGAAGAAAGTGGAAAGTACTCGACTGTGCATAGACAGGAAGTTTTGAAAGGCAGTGAGAGAATCAGTGTTAAATAAATTCAAGTTCCTAGACTTAAATATCGCGCCTAACGTGAACTAGCTCACGTAGAGCTTGCCCTTATTTAAGGAGGCCTTTGCCCTTCATGGGACACAATAGGCTATCTTTATCTTTATCTTTATCTTATTATCTTACATAGAAGACTGTGAATTTTACATTTTCGAGACGGAGAAATATAATTACATATAGGAGATTTTATTATTTGCTGTATCACTATTTAAGTTATTTAATAGAGCAAAAATCTGAAAATCGATAAATATGTCACATAGGAATTATTGCAGGAACAACGACGATATGAGTAACACAAGGGAATTTATTATTATGCTATGTAATATTCTAATTGTGTTCAAAAATTAAATTATGGTTTATTTAACGACGATCGCAACTGCAGAGGTTATATCAGCGTCGCCGGTGTGCCGGAATTTTGTCCCGCAGAAGTTCTTTTACATGCTAGTAAATCTACTGACATGAACCTGTCGCATTTAGACACACTTAAATGCCATCGACCTGGGCCGGGATCGAACCCTCAATCTCGAGCACAGAAGGCCAGCGCTATGCCGACTACGCTAGCGAGGCCGACTAATTGTGTTAAAAAATGATCTTTGACAGTTACATTGTTCACTGAACTGCAGTGAGTAAAATTTCTGTCAGAAATCATTTGCCTTTGATACCTGAAGCTCACACATTTTACGAAAGATAAACCGATTTGTCTCAGGTATTTCAGCTCTTTGAGTCTACTAAAATGTACGATGATGTATACTGAATGTACGCCTATTATTCATTCAGCACTCCCTCGGCGACGTCTGCGCATGTGCAAACTGAGTAATCTCTCAGGAATGCAATGCACTTGCTTCCGAGTTCCCTCCTCATTCATGGAAATCTCCATGATTCATACTGCAATGGCGCCAGAGGGTATGGCTTATATCACAACCGACATCGAACTTTCACCTGACCAGAATCGTATATTTTGATTGGCCCCGGTCCACGTATTTAATTGACTGGAACCTGGCTCATCGCTAGCTCAACGTAAAGTCTTCACTCATTGCCTCGAATACGCACGGAGGAGCTGCTTCAGTCATGAGAGAATCCGCCTGGTTGATTTTACTCATTTCAGTCTATTCATATCTATTTAGCCCAGAATTCCATCTTTTTTACTTAAGTAAAATGGTGAATTATAATAATTATATTTCACTTGCAAATTACATGAATAATTAAATTGCAATGACTGTAAACCAAGCGTTTCAAGATGCGAAACAAGGCATTCTGGGTTCGTTGTTCATCAGGGATATAGAAATGAATGATATTAAGTACAGACCGATTATTTAGTCCTGATAGCTCAGCGACTCGAAAGAGGGGAAGTAATAGGAGTAGTGGGGAGAGTTCCGGATTAGAGATAAGGGCGAGCGGTCGGTAAAGGAATGCAGTACAGCTTAACTGTACTGGAAACACAACGCTATACAGACCGATTATTTAGTCCTGACAGCTCAGCGACGTGAAAAGTGGAAGTAATAGGAGTAGTGGGGAGAGCTCCGGAGTAGAGAAAAGGGCGAGCGGTCGGTAAAGGAATGCAGTACAGCTTAATTGTACTAGAAACATACCGCTCTACCGCACCCATGACATCCGATCGCTTCAAAGACAAGCGAGTGACTAACCCAAACACCCCTTGGCGTAACTAAATGGACTCGCACATCTCCGGCGACTGTCAGGACTAAATAATCGTACTGTACGGTAAATGTTGTTGTTATCATGTTCGTCCTGTGTCGTGCTGACGATACATACAAAGGACTTAACATGAGAACGGTATGGAACTCAAAGCAGACAATGATACGATGGTGATTATGGCAATGTTGATAACAGTGATAATATGACGATGATTGTAGTAACTAGAGGACAATGATGACGGTGCGACAATTTTAAACCATTTTGATCACGCCAAAAGATCTTCTGAGCACTTGTAGTCGGGTTTCTTCACCAACAAGCCTAATCCACCGTTACTCTTTATGATCTTCACATCATTTCACAGCCAATTTGAGAACTTAGTGGTAGAGCACTGGCTTGCGGTAACTGCGGACCCGAAGTTCAAAATCGATGATGGTGGATTTGCATTTATGGTGGACAAAGCTAAGATTGTGAGGGTTTTCTCGCTGTTCTTCCGTTTACCCCTTGACATTCTACCAACACACTCTTCAATTTTCCTTTCATTATCAATTCCACTTCGAAAAATATGGCATCTCCTGTGTTTGTGTGACGTCAGCCGCCGTCCGCCGTAGTAAATCCTTGCAGTTTGTACAAAGATTCGTATATGTCAGTGGTGGTGAGTTCTAGCCGATTCATAGTTCTGTCTAAGAGGTACCGAAACTCCTACAGGTTCTTGTTTGCCTGAGGGAATATGACAACTCAAACATATTATGTAGATCTATGATGAATGGCAGATTATAACCAGAGATATATACGGATATGAAGTCTGAAGAGAAATGCTTAATGTGGCTGATGTTGAGGCCGGCTTAGCCAGAGAGCACAATTGGCACGCAACTCATTTCATCACGGGTGCACAAGAAGTTTCTTTAGGCTGTAATGCATAGAGGTAAGCATCTCTATACCTCTGTCTGTACATTTATATTCATTTCACCTACACTGAGTAGTAGTTCAAAAAGTTTTATAATATAGTTTCATCATTGCCAGTACCACTAACATTCGTTGTCGATAGCATATAAAATAGTATTTATTAAGTGAAAAGAGATAATAGTTAATTAATTATACTTAAAATTATTGATTTGTTTTCGATGTGCAACTGATAATTGTGTTCGCAGTTTAAAATCTGGATGTGAACATATTTTTAGCAGCGATTAAAATTCATAGCTTCATTTTCCTCGGAAGGAATGCAATTTCGAGGGATTCTCTTCGAAGATAGATTTATAGTACACAGAAATATCCTCTTCCTGAATGAGAGAACTTAAGGAGAAATTCAGTACTTTTCGTTCACGTTGAAACTTAATTCCTTTAGGTATCCTCACTTATAGTCTTATCATCCGAAACATGAATTTTATCTCAGAAATGATATTCTTCACGCTGCCACATTTTCAAAGTCTAGAAATGTCTTATCGACTAATTCTGGAGGTGTAAGCAGCTTATAAACTGTAGGCCAACTCTATTTGTTATTTCAGGAAACGAAACTGGATTCAGTTGAGTCCGTTTTGTGAAATGAATCTGTTTTCTGAAAGAATAGTCTTGGAAAATGAATTTTCAGTGACTTAATTTGACGTCAATGCATAAACGTGTCGAATATCGCGGTGATTAGGGGAGTCTACTTCATAAATAGTGAGCTTCAGTCATACTTTCAACTTTAGAAATTCAAATCTTAAGTCGTATTGAAGAAATGTTGAAATATCTCCGCTAGGTATCGCTAATGTTGCTCGGGTGCCCATAAGCATCATCTCATGCCATTAGGCTTATAGTTTCTTGTACTGCTATAGCGTACATGGTTTATGTTATTCTGGTTTATTTTGTTTAGTTAATATTTGTTATGAACGTTTAGATAGAAAAGTCAAATTAATAAGTATTTCTACTTAGCACGACTGTATAACTGTAGGTGTAATGATTTTTTATGTAAAACTATGTAGACCTACATAAGCTACTACACTTAATTGTTACAATTTATATTATTTGAATGGTAGGGCTAAAATTCCTTTTGGTGGAGGAATAGCCGATCCTATGCAGTAGAACTCATGTAGTCTAGGTTATATTTCAAGTTTGAAAACGTTGTTCTTCGGAAACATGAAGGTATTCCAAGAAACAGAAAGTGGAGCAAACGAAATGGAAAATCTGGAATGAGATTATTGGAAAATTGGTGAGGAGGAGATAGAGAATGACTTTAAACCTTGAAAAAACAATAAAACTGCTCGATCCGTCGATATACCAATGGAGCTCACAAAGTACAGAGCTAGAAGCTTAATGAGAGTCGAAAATAAATGTATCAAATAATGTCGCTATATATTGAGAACCGAAGAAGAATGCCGAAAAATGTAATGAAATGCTCACTAACTGCGAGGAAAAGGAACAGAAGATCGGAAGTTGAAGACAATCAGCATATATGTAGACCTATATCTGAAGAGTCTGACCGCACGGATGCAGAGGATCGCGACTGAACATAGCGTATTACATACAAGCTTGTCAGTTTCATTCATATACTTGGGGTGTACTATAAGCAGTAACATGAGCTGCTGCCAGGAAGTCAAAAGGATAGCAATGCCAAAGGAAGCTTTTAATAGAAAAAGGAGCATCTTCCGCGTACCTTTGAAGAAAGAACTAAGGACGAGATTATGTAGTGAAGTGCTTTGTGTGGAGTGTGGCATTGTGTGGGGCAGAAACATGAACACTACGACGAAGTGAAGAATAGCGACTAGAAGCCTTTGAAATGGGGGTATGGAGAAGGACGGAGCGTGTGTAGTGGAGAGACAGAATAAGAAATAAAAAATAAGCTGTTTTGGAAAGAGTGGATAAAGAAAGGATGATGCTGAAGCTCATCAGAAAGAAGAAAAGGAATTGGCTGGGTCCCTGCTTGAGAAGAAACTGCCTTCTGAAGGATGCACTGGAAGGAATGGCGAACGGGAGAAGAGTTCGGGACAGAAGAAATCAGATGATAGACAATATTAAGATATATGGATCATATAAGGGGACAAATAGGAAGGCAGAAAATAAGAAAGACTTAGAAATCTGAGTTTACAGTGAAAGACCTGCCCTTGGGCAGAACACTATGAATGAATGAATATAAGCTTATGTATAGGGGAGAGTCGGGTAGTATCGGACATCGGGTAGTATCGGACAGTGCGTTTCTTTCATCTACCACCATATGGTAGTACCTGAATGACATGGTTACGTTTCTCTATGCGACATCACAGAAACGTAACCATGTCAATCAGGTACTATCATCGTGTGGTAGATGAAAGAAACTCACTGTCCGATATTACCCGATGTCCGATACTACCCGACTCTCCCCTATGTAGAAGTACCTTTCGTGTTGTAGACCTAGTATATGACTAAAAATTTCTTATTGTAATTGGATTTCACCGATTACATACACTTATTTTATTGAATTTAATCATTAAGTTGAAAAGCTTAAATCCAGCGAGTCAATGGAATCGCAGACAAGATGAAAATGTACACATGAAGAATATAAATGCGTACTAAGTATTAGTTATGAATGTTAAATTATTATTGTTATTGTTGTGTTGTTTAGTCAACTGTCCGAAGACAAGTCTGAACCTCACAAGTGATACCAACAAGGCACCAGTTATGAGATAACTAGGCCAGGAGATAATGGGGTAGAGTGGCCAGTTCCTTTTCCCCTCCTTTGCATACATCGCCGACTGGCTACATATTACACTAGTCATACTTCAGATGTAACTTATACAAACAATTGTTATTCCTCCGACACATATCAAGTGAGATGTACTGCCTGATAATAGATGTACATATCAGCCAGAACCTCAATCGGAGGAAAAATTATTATTATTATTATTATTATTATTATTATTATTATTATTGGTGGTGGTGGTAGTAGTTTAAATAATAGTAACTATAAAACAATCAATGTTCCCATCATTCCAGTGTGGAATGTAAAGCTTTCAGAAAACTCCTCCATCTGACTCTGTTCCCCAAGTTGCAAGAATTGAGTGCTTTCCCAGCTATATCATTCGGAGTTAAGCGAAGTATATATCCCAGTAATCCCCATTTCCTCTGCCGAACTTCCAGTTCTATTGGTCTTTGTTTGGTTTTTAACCATAAATTTTCATTTGTGATCTGGACTGGCCAGAATATCCTGAGTATGTTACGCAAATGTCTGATAACAAATACTTGTAGCTGGTTTTTAATAGCCCTAACTACAAAATAATAGGGTTATATTATCTTTCTAAAATTTAATTGGTTTAAAAATATGAGTCACTGTTATATCATGGAAAATAAACGATGTTCCTCATGCAGATTAAAATGGTATCCCGTTTTTGTAACTTTTCATGGACGAGTTTCCTGCAAGGAGCTATTTTTATGGAAATCTCAAGATACAAGTTTGCGAAGTGATGAAGGGACAAAAGGAAAGGATTAGGGGAAAAAACAGAAATCAGCGTCTCTTTCACTGCAGTAAGTAGTCTACTCTCTATCAAGTAACTTTCTCTGCAAACCACTTGGAGTAGTAATACTATATCGTGAGAGGAATTATTTATACTTGCACTGGCTGTCTATGTGCAATATGTAAGCTTTGGACTCATAAATTTGCTGCGTCGGTATCCTCAGATCTTTTATCTTTGAATGAGTTGATGCCTAGCCCTAGATTGTGCGGTATTTGTAACGCGCTGCCCCACGGGCCCGACTACTGCGTAATCCCTTTACACTTAGCTCGCTCTGAACCGCTCAGCTCCCCGAGGAGAGAACATATAAACATCTCTAGATTGTGTGAATGGAGCGTAACGGAAGCGGGCAACATTCTTCATTGTTTTTTTCCCCTACTTGAAATATCTCATTCATTCAACTCCAAAGTCTAAACTCCACTGAAAATAGTTCGCGAAGTGCGCGTGAGGATAAGGAGGATGTTCCATCCTGAAAAATATTTACCGTGAAAAAGAGTAAAATAAAATAGTAATTGAAACATTCTACACTTGCTTGCATCAGCGTTATGACGAGAAGAATCAATATTAAGATAAAGTGAAGTGCTTGTGGTCGGGATGAAGCAGTACAAGCCCATGTTTTGACAAGTCGTTAAGCTAAGAAGAATCGAGTAAGAAATGATTTTTAAAAATAACTGTAAACAGATCCTCATTCTACGACACACTGCACTAATGGACAGCATCGTCGCGTCCACGCGTTAATAAGACTCGACTGACTCTCCTCCTTCCATTACTCTGTCGTCACGCCCAGCGACGATTCAAATTCCAGCGTATTGCTGCACATCCGCTAGGCCATTATTCCGCGATAGACATACAGTACCTTCCAAAAAAGATTTCGAACTTTACTTCAAATTATTTCAAGAATCATCTTTCATCTTCAGCATCATCCTAAGACGTATCACCACCACCACTATTGCTAGTAGTAGTACAGTGTGTCCACATGAAACCTTTACAACTTCAGATATAAATAACAAATTACTGAGACACGATATCTGGATGAGATTTTCTGCATGGTAATCAGAAACTGCCAACGTTTAATGGGAATTTTGTTGGATTGTTGAAATGCGTTTTTTGCTTGTAGACATAGGCGGAGAGAGAACCGTTTCCTTGGGGCGGCTAAGCAAAACCGTAGAATCCCCATATAACGAGGTTACGGAGGACATAATTTATCTCATAGCTTGACCGTGGTACAGTATATCGGAATATGATTACTATATTTTCGAGAGAATGTTTCTTACAATATTACATTCACATCCGCGATGTTTCGGACCGAGTTGTATAGGACTTGAACTGCTGCTACAAATTATAATAGAGCATAACTTAAAAAAATCTCCCTCTTTTTCTCTCTGTACAGAAACACATGCATACATCAATAAAACTACGTAACAATGCTAACAGAAACTTCTTTATATGAAGCTTACCTTTCTGAAGATATCATATGAAATGTGAATTCTAATTATTTTATTTAATCTTGTCTTTAAGTTTACACATTATACCGGGATCGCTTTTCTTTTTTCTGCATTGTTGTGCAGTATGTTATTCATATTTCTCCAAGTGGCGGCCTGAACACCTGCAGACTTCTAACACATGAGTACTGGCTGTTACAAAAGAAACATTACACTGCTTAAATCCCTCAAATGAGGTATAGAAATTCTTATACATTCAGAAATTAAAAATAAATAGGCCTATTACAGTCCAGACACATGATCTGAAGACATTAATTCATCATTTTAAGCACCGAAACCTAATCCTAAACAAAAGTAAAAAAGATCTTTTGAATTCAACATTTTCTAACGTCAATAAAAAAAAGAATTCAGACAAGTTTGGGGGACAGTGGCCCCCATCACCCCCCCCCCCCCAATAACTCCGCCTATGCTTGTAGGTGTGAATTTTGGTGAAATCTGACACTGAAGGATATGACACAGTGTGTATTCTGGTTTATCAAGACACGATTATATACACAGATGCAACGTCACGTCCGGACCCAATACGGAAGAGAACCGCCATCACGGCCAACAATCCGGGTATGGTGCCGAAAATTTATGGAGACTGGAAGTGTAATTTTCTTCAGATAGCCTACAATGGACATGGAATTAGAACATGAAGGTGTAGCTGTGGAAGTAGGATTTCGGACTTTTTATTACTTCATCGTTACATTACACACTACGGTACACCGAGAACTATGAATTATGTCCTATGTGTGTGGAGACAGCTAGCAATGCATACGTATACACACTACAGCGAGACATATGTTGCTACACAGTGAAACCATCTCTATATAGATAATTAAAACACGAATTTTATTACGCCATACGGAAGGCAGTTTGATCAAAGACCTTGTATATAATACTGTACAAAGTCTTTGGGTTTCATATGCGCTGATGTTACATAAATTTGAACATCTGACTTTCTATTAATTTTGACTGTAGCTAATTATTTACTTTTAAGATAAGCAAAGCCGGCATAGTAAACAAATAATTACAGTCAAATATTAACAGCTTATCGGCAAACTACAACATTAAATTGAAAATTTCTATTAATTGTTTAATTTCATTCACTTAATACAAATTTTGTAGGCTACAATTAGGTTAGGTTACTTGTGGAAACGGGATCAATGTCAACTGTGCCTTATTTCGAGCATTACTCCGTGCTACAGGAAAGCATTTTCCATAGCTCGACAAACGCATTCTCGCTGTAGTGTGTAACGGGACTAAAGCTGCATCTACACAGTTCAATTTTCCATGCGCGAATGCATGCAATCTGGGAAGAATATTGAAAGAATAAAGTTTAAAACGTTCGTTCAACTGAAATGCATGAAAACTTTGTGTCTACATGGTGCGCCGTTTTGAACATCGTCTTCACTGCGTAAATATATTAATTAATATTAAATATCAATCTTGCATTCATGCGATAAATTGATAGCGATAAGTCTAGCTGCAAAAATTATTGCGATGTATGACTGTGATTGGTTGGAATTCAAAATTTCATTACACTTCATTAGTCATATAATAGTACATTATGCAACGAGCTTATAATGATAGTAATTAAGACGCGAGTATGTTTGTTTATGAAACGAGCGCAAGCGAGTTTCATAATTTTCATACGAGCGTCTTAATTACCATTATAGGCAAGTTTCATACGACTTTTCATGCTCGACCATATTTCTAACTTGAAATTATTCAGAAGTATTCATTTTATTCGCATCTCACTGAAGAGCAGAAGTGACATTGTGCAAGCTCGTAAATTGTGAGATGTGCGCAGACGCGAAAGTATTGATTTTTTTCCGAGGAACAATAATGTCATTGACCTAGATATAATTTAGAGAATAACATGAACTAATTTTGATATAACCTGGAAATTGATTTAGAATTGAAAAACGAGATGACAAATTGAATTTATTTGAATATTATTTACAATTAACACTAATTATTATAGTAACAGAACATAACCTTCTGCGACAGTATTGGATTTCCAGCCTCCGTGACGTTTCCCTCGTTGTCTTTCGATTGCATATCCGAGAATAATCGAAAACCTGAACTTTAATGAATAGGTGTACTATAATGACATGCATTAAAGGACTGCTACCAGGTATATAATTACTACATTTCGGCATGGTCGAGCATAAACAAAATAACCAATTAAATCCCACTCGAGTTTTGGTTTTCTCTAGATAAATCAAAACCTCTAGTGAGAGTACTGTAGTTAAAACCAGTGTTTTTTTTTTTCTGAGGAAAAAGGTGGTGGAACTCTCTGTAATAGTACATTATGCAACGAGCCTATAATGAAGGTAATTAAGAAGTGAGTATGGATATTTATGAAACGAGCGCAAGCGAGTTTCATAATTTTCATACGAGCTTCTTAATTACCATTATAGGCGAGTTTCATACGACTTTTTATGCTCGACCATATTTCTAACTTGATATTATTAATTTTATTGTATCTGACCTGGAGCAATGTCCCATATGTTGTGAGATGTGCGCAGACGCGAAATATTGATTTTTTCCGAGGAACAGATGTCCACAGTGACCTTGCTAGGCCATAAGAACCTACAGAGATAACATTGAAATAAAATTAGACATTGAAAAACGAGATGACAAATTGAATTTATTTGAATATTATTTACAATTAACGCTAATTATTATAGTAACAGAACATAACCTTCTGCGACAGTATTGGATTTCCAGCCTCCGTGACTTTTCGCCAATTCTCTTTCGATTGCATATCCGAGAATAATCGATACTTGCGGTTTTATAACGGTAGAAAGCTGACCTGTCATTGGCTGAACAGTTGTAACCTGAGTCGTCATTGGCTGAAAGACCTGACCTTTAATGAGTAGGTGTACTTTAATGACATGCATTAAAGGTCTGCTACCAGGTGTATAATTACTACATTTCGGCATGGTCGAGCATAAAATACATTACAACGGATGGAGAGATGATTACTGTTTGGTGCGCGGGAATTTTGTCGTTTTTAACCTCTTTTTCGTTTAACTTAAGACTTCTAAGGTCTAAGCGGAGTTCAAAGAAAAATTATGTTGAAAACATATGTAATTATTCACACGTTCTCGGTTCCATGTGAAAAACACAACAAAAAAAGGTGTCGAAACTGCGTTCCTGCGCGCTCCGCTAGAGCTGGATAAAAACAGTATTAAATTGCTCAAAAATAACTTGAGTTGTTTTATTTCACTGTCATAGCAACAATGTGAAGTAATGGAAACAGAATTTTTCGCGTAAACAAACCCCATTATTAAAATAAAACTATAACCTATTATTATTTCTCTACGAGGCTAATTTTTAACAAAATTATGGAACTTGCAAAGGTTTCGTGACTTTTGAATAACCCTTTATTGCTTAATTTCAGACAGTTATTCCAACTAAACATAATGTATTATTACTTATATACCTTGACGTGAAACGCTCTTACGAGTAGCCAATAATGTGTTGTGACGGCACATGAGCTCGCCTCACATTCACTATAAACTGGACTTCATCTGGTACAATATGGCAACAGCGCACTCAGTTTATCAAAGTTGATTTCTAGAGATAGGCTAAACTTCTGTTTGTTGGTAATGGTCATAAATGTTCCAATAACACTTACAAGTAGCAGTTATAAATAGCTTGTAACAAAAAATGTAACAAATATGTCTGAAGCTGATGCTGAGTTACATTAACTGGGTCCAGACTGTTAAAAGAAACTGTTTACTGTAACTTCTGTAACAACTGTATTCTGTCACTTGTGGAGTTGTGACAGCTGCCATGACTCTCATCTCTCACCTGTCCGAAATATATCCGTTATTATATCTTCGCCTGGCGATTCTAACCAACAGATATATTTGCAGAAAAATGTATCTTCTTATGTAATATTGTAAAACGAAATTGTGAATATTTAATGTTAGTTTTTAAATATACATACATACATACATACATACATACATACATACATACATACATACATACATACATACATAAACAACTAAACAAATAAATGAAATGATACTAATGCACGTTGAGATTTTCGTGAAAATACTTTTTTTTCAGTATTTCTAGTAACAAGAAAGTGGTTTTGGGCGTGCTGTTTGTCTTTCAATATCTGTTTTCGTGAGCAGCTATTTATTCTGAACTAATTAACGGATTTTGTTAATATCAGTACCCTACCATTTCTCTAGGTCCGTTTATCCAGGAATTATGCGCATGACATATCGTTTTAGTAAAATGTTATGTATATTTATTTGACATCAGGACATAAAATGGCGGTTTACCCTAAACGAGCTCTCACTTTTTTTTTTTTTTTTTTTTTTTTGCTTCTTAAATAAGATGAAGAAATAAATGACGGAGACTTATGTCTGCAAACCTCTATTTTTTTTCGAAGAAGTTATTTATTTTAATATACTGAGTTATTTAGGCGACACATTTCGTTAAAGATATCGAAGTCTAAACGCGCTACAGGTCACACCATGCAAGGTAACAAAGGAAGCGGAGAGAATAATTTTGTGGTTTAGCGTTTGTTATGCGTGAGTAGACCACTGAAGTAAAGTGTAATACATTTTAATATAACGTACATACAGCTACTTTACGTAAATTGCCCGAAGTTAATTAGTTACACATTATTATTAGTTACAACATTATGTATAAATAATTATTTTTTGTGTAACCCAGAGAATAATTTAGTTTGATAGATCGAAATGATTTAATTTATGTGTGTCTTTTTAATAATAGTTCAAGAAAATGAATTTTTTTTGCGAAAGTCGTGAAACGGACAATGAGAGAATATGTGTGAACTTCGTGACACTCATTTCTAAGACTTTATGACACTATAATTTAAAGTTTGCTGAACGTGCGTCAATTAGAAGCAACTCTTCAACATAAGGTCCAATACTGTGTGCACAATAATATTGGAAACTCCGCAAAAAGCAATACCTAATTAAAATCTTGATTAACTTATAATTTTGGGCAGTGTTCGCATCGTTAGCATCTTTAGTTTATTATAACGGGAGGCTGTAAATAAACAATAGTGTACAGTATATTGCGATATACTGCCGATAGAAAAATATACAGAAATGGATGATTAAAAGAACATTAATGTACTTCACATGCTTCATGTAACTGATCTGTGACATAAAGTGTATCCCATGGTTCGTGTCTATTCATGCAATACAACATCTTTGTCTGTGTAAGAATTAGCAATTGCAGCATGCATGAGAATTTATCGAATAAACTACCGAGGACTCCAAGGAGTACTGTAGCAACTAGCGAGTTTGAAAACTGATAACGTTACTCAGTAGTAATTATTTTATCTTTCCGTTATTTTCCGCAAATAATACAATATTAAGTAACTAGAAAAAAGAAGCTGACACATTATCACTAATGCGTACAATAATTTAAGGTTGAAACGCTCCATACCACTGCCAGTTCTAATAATACTACTTCTTTCATTAATGCCACCACTACCTGCAATAATACTGCTGTAATCATTACCACTACATCACCATCACTACTACTACTACTACTACTACTACTAATACTACTACTACTACTACTGCTGCTGCTGCTGCTGCTGCTGCTACTACTACTACTACTACTACTACTACTACTACTACAAACACCACTATACTAATAACTTACCATAATCAGATTTCGATCTTCCATCAGTATTGTTATTATTATTATTATTATTATTATTATTATTACTGTTACAGTTTTAAATATTATTATGATTTCCTCCCTGTACATTAGGCTGCTATTACTATTCCTACTACTATACTGTGTCCCGCTTAGAGGGATCGAGAAATAAGTGCTAATTTAAAGTATAAATAATGGTTTTATAACATAGCTTTTTGTACAACTTAATGTAAAAACTCTCCGAGTTTCGGAGAATGGTCAGTGCAACTCGATGTGTGCGCCTCGAGCTACCCTGAAGACATCCAAAAGGTACTCAACCTTCTGCCAAGTGTTCCATAACATTTGTGGAGTAATTAGTGCAGCTGCACTTATAATGCATTGTCTCATTTTTTCCAAAATGTCAACTGTACCACGTTGGTATACAACATTCGTCATAATACCCCAGAAACATGTCAATGGGCGTCAAGTCTGGTCACCTAGGTGGCCAGGCAAGGGTTCTCCTTGTTGCTGAAAACCGATTCTGGAGGAGTTGATCAACAACAAAAGTTCTGCAACATATCCAGATACACATTCCTTTTGATTGTCGCCTGGCTGAAGAAGAATGGTCCAATGACGGAATATTCTACTGAATGGCGCCAGGCTTGTTTCCACGACTAACGTTAGTGCGCATGTGCATGAACATGCAACTGTTTTTAAACCATTGGTGCATAAACTTGGACAGTTTCTGTATCTTGTCAGATATAACGCCTGCTTAGAACCAAGTTGTTCTAACTCCATTTTATAAATTTTTCAGGGGAACACGATGAAGTTTTGGAGACTACCCAAATCATAGTAATACCACTATTTTGAGGAAAGGGGTTTGCAAAGAAATAAACACAGCATGGGAAAGTTTATTTTATTCTTCAGTTGCCTTATTTATAAATTGATTTTACAAAAAATAGAAAAAACGTTTGGAGTTAGAACAAACATGTTAGAACAGATTTTGACAATTCAATGTTCTAACTCCTTTCAGGTTACATTTTGAAGAGATCAGTGCATACATTGTTACCTTTTTAACACTGAATCCCAAAAAACTTTGTCCACGCCTGAAAAATATTTGTATAGGGACTTTATATCTTGAACTTTACTTGCTTCTATAACTGGTTTGACTGTTATTTGCTTTGGTGCAGGCAATATGTTATCAACTCGACGCTGTTTTTGCCTTGATCTTGTTGTAATAGGTTTCAGAAACTTTGTAATCTTAAACATCTTATCAGAGAATGAAAATTTGTACATAATATCTTCACAGCCTTTTGTGTATAAAATATGCTTCAATTTACTATATGGAATGCTATTCAAGTTACTTAGTTTAGCTACAGTCTTGAAGTCATAAAAACTATTAAATCTCATTTGATGTACTTAGTATTGCTTGTTAGTTCTACACGAAATCAGGCCCTTATTATTGCTGAAGGAGAATGAAGTTGAAGTCGTTTGATATGACGATCAATTATACTGTGCTTTGTGTCTACTTCCTGCACTGCACTATGCCCTGGTTCTTGATATGATACTTGTGTAATATTGTTTGTACTTCATGGTCATCCTCTTCTAAAAAATCTATCAGTGCAAGAGGCATTAAGCCGTTTATTAATAAACGCACGCAGTATCACATTAACTTTCTCATGCAAGTTCAGGAAAAGCCTTCTGCCCTAGCTTGCTTCTCACTGGCAGTCTTAACTCACACCATTCCATCATTGGTTGGTCATTGAATGGTGGAGTTATAATAATGTGGAACTAAACAGAGCTTGGAAAATGGAGTTGGAACAATATGGAACAGTTATTTTGTACAATTTTATGTGTGCAACTGATAACAGAAGAGGAGTTAGAACATAACGGATACAAAAAACGAGTTTTTTTTTAAGTGGAGTTAGAACAACATGGTTCTAAGCAGGCGATAAATCAAAACAATATTTTCATCTGATTTTAAATGGTGAGCACTTATTTCCCGATCCCTCAAAGCGGGACACGGTGTATTCATTGAATCCGAGGTTGATGGATTCAGACTTGGTTCAAGGCGTTAACATTCTTAGAATGACATGGAGAGTGAAGCTATCGGTCTGTATCGTAGATTTATGACAGATAAAAGACCTTGTCTCTGATTGAGAGTTTCAGGCAAAATCTGTCTCTGCAATTTCTCGTCCATGTTTAATTTTGACACTAAATATCTTCTGTGGTTGAAAGTGTTGTTAAATGAAATACTATTACCACTACTCCTATACTACTACTACTACTACTACTACTACTACTACTACTACTACTACTACTATTACTGCTGCTACTACTATTAGGTACTACTGCTGCTACTACTACTGCTGCTGCTGCTACTACTACTACTATTAGGTACTACTGCTACTACTACTACTACTACTACTACCACCAGTACTATACTGCTACTGGTGACAGGCTGCAATCTAAGTAAATTAATTAAGAAAAGAAAGGTAATTTATTTCAAAATGTACTAATAGGCCTATTTAAGAAAGATATAAACAAGTGGCACTAATGAATACACCCAAATGAAACAACGCAGTTAAAACTAAATAGACACGATCAAGCGACCTTGTCAAGATTGAAAAGTGGATACACCAGAAGAATGAAGATAATATGTTCAACAAACTCTTTTACAATCTACACTAAGTGTAAAATAGAGGCACCATCACCGGAACGCATCCTGTCCTACATTGCAACACAGTAACGATATGTACACGCAAACTCAAACAGTGATCATAACTTAAAGAAGTTCAGTATCATGGACTTGGACTGAGGACCGAGCTCTGTTAATGCTAAGACATAATATTATCTCAGCAAGCGGATTCTTTCATCTCCTACATGATTCTTTGAAGATGAAGGAGCCACGTGAGTTATTCTGGGGTGTTAATGCCAGCAAGTTTTATTACAGTAATTTCGATAGGAATAGAAATAGATGTTGCGAGTTCTATAGTTACCTTTTTCTAATTGGAGCAAATGCATGTAGATCGAGACTCGACAGATAAATTGATCTTGGAGATCTGTAGTGCACAAAGAAAGAAATGACGTCATTCCACTGGAAAATACATGATTTAGCATTAACAATGTAAATCTCGATCGAAATGGAAACGTCTCATGACGACTTACCAGGCTCGTCTCTGGCACGGAGAATCACTTGGGATGATGATTCTTTCTTAGACAGTTTACTCTTAGCAAGGTTTGGCTTTTTGCCCTTTCGGACAATTTCAATCTTGCAGTCTAGAAAGTCATGTGGCAGGACACCTTGACGTAAACCCAGCACATTGCCGGAACCTTAACGGGACAACAGAAGTCATCACGTTAACAATGGGAAAATATTTATATAGAAGGCGGGATTAAAAGCTTGCATGCGCTTTAATCGTTGCGTCGGCCGCTTGAAAAGACTTTGTTAAAATATACTGTATCAGCTACGTCACGCTTGGCCCGCGTCCCACCACAATATTGGTAGTTCCTTCAGTTTTATTCACTGCGGACATATGCTGGATTGTAAAGTGAAACTAAATTTTCGACGCTATATTTTAAGACATCCTCCTCTGTGGCTCCAGTGGTAGCATTTTTTATTGTGACTCCACTGGATCTGGGGTTTGGCCTGGTAGAAAATTAGATATTTAGCTCGCTTTGTAGGAACTGGGAATGTGCACTTCGCCTTCAATATCTGCTATTATAGGCCTACAAGTCTGATATTAAGAAGTAGCAGTTCACGATAAATCTTCCAATACATGGGTGAAATAAGAATATCTTTATTCTAAAACTAACATTTATACATGGTAATATGGGTAGGCTTATGATATTACTAAAAATATGCGACCAAATTTTCAGCCCTATGTTTGAAATATTAAATTAAACGAGTTAAGTGATTCTTGACAATCACAAAGCACATGCAACATCAATCCTTGCAACTACGAGAGATGAAATCCGAGAGATGGAATTTGTTTGGGGATTTCACTTTTAGTACAGTGCATACATTTCACCTTCCTCCTCTCGCATACGGGACTTGTGTCGAAGCAATGCTTGTTGCGCACGCGCCATTCAAGGACACGTATAGCATCTGATAGGGAGTTGTATTGTTACAGTGTGCAGCATTAAGTTGAGTTTCAGTGCAATAAGTATGTTGTCTGCAGTGTTGACTTTCATTTCTCAGTTTGTGTCTGTTGCTTGAATCATGGTTCAGAGATTTAATATAGAACAAGGAATTTTCATTTGTTGTAACTTTTTAAAAATACGAATCACCTGCTCAGTGTCAGAGAGAATTTCAAGAAAGTTTTGCTGGTAAGTCTACAGTTCTTTCAATAGTGAATAAATTCAAAACAACAGGATCAGTGTTGGACAAGCAAATAAGATGAAGGCACCATGTTTTAACTGAGAAAAAGTTAGATCATCTCGGTGTTCGATTAGAAAAAACAAACTCTCTCTCTCTCTCTCTCTCTCTCTCTCTGTGTGTGTGTGTGTGTGTGTGTGTGTGTGTTCTGCCAAATGGTAGATCTTTCACAGCAAACTCAATGTCCTCCAATCTTTTCTATTTTATGCCTTTTTCTTGTCTTCTCATACGATCCCTATATCTTAATGTCATCTATCTTCTGATATCTTCTTCTGCCCCAAACTCTTCTCCCGTTCGCCATTCCTTCCAGTGCATCCTTCAGTAGGCAGTTTCTTCTCAGCCAGTGATCAAACCAATTCCTTTTTCTCTTCCTGATCAGTTTCAGTTCACCCTCTTTCCAACACAGCTTCATTTCTTATTCTGTCTGTCCATTTCACCGCTCCATTCTTCTCGATATTCACATTTCAAATTCTTCTAATCGTTTCTCTTCACTTCGTCGTAAAGTCCATGTTTCTGCTTCACACAGTGCCACGGTCCATACAAAACACTTCACTAGTCTCTTCCTTAGTTCTTTTTCCAGTCGTCTCTCACGAAGTTATCACAACAAACTGGAGTCAGCCGTACGGCAACATAAAATGCGACTAAATTACTAAAATTTCATCTATACAAATTTACAGAAGTCCACACCCTAGAGCCTGGGACTCACATAGGAGAATAATTTTTTGGAAGTGGTTTATTTAATCTGTAGGCCTACATGACTGCCATTTAGACCCACAATTTGTGATTTTTAGTGACAAAGCATGGTTTCACTTGCACGGACGAGTTAGCACTAAGAATAATCGGTACTAGTCAATAGATAATTCACGTCTTATTCTTGAAAGTCGACTACATGATCCTAAGGTCGGTGTAACTTATGGTGTGCATTAAGTGTGATACTAATAATCCTCATTTTTTTTTTCAAGAAACAATTTACGCTGACCAATACAAAACCCTAATTGAAGACCTGAATTGACAAAGATCCTAAGTAAAAAATTTACTGAATTATACTCTTTATCTGACGTGTTGTGTTTTGCATAGGCAACCATCGTGTAAAAAAAAAATCCCAAGTCCGACTCTACGCATGTGTTTTTTTTTATAATTATACAACTATTTATTTCAGTGCCCTTATATGGCAAGTCTGTATAGTTTTCTTGTTCTCCTGAACAATTTACTTCAATGGATTTGGGATGTTTGTCAATTCAGATCTTCAGTTTTGGATCAATTTTTTCCTCAATTAACTCAAGTGGAACGAATGTACGGTGTGTTTCAGCAAACGGGACTACAGCCCATATAGCTGGGACTTCATTGCGTTCGATTCCTGATGTGTTTGATGACAGGTTGATTAGTATACAGTTGTGGCCTCCTCGATCCCCAGACTTAACACCCTGTTTATGGGGTAGTTTAAAAGACGAGGACTATAAATCAAATGCACGAACATTGCAGGTCAACACACGGCAAGGAATAGCCAACATTTCGAAAGTTGAGTTGCAACGTGTGAACCAAAATGTGTGTAAACGCTACAACGCCTGCCTCACAGCAAATGGGGAACACTTTCAACATCGTCTTTGAAAAAAGTAAGCACGTTTTCTGTACTTCACCGGTTTCTCGGTGTGCAGAGTTGTGTGCAGCTACTCTTGGTATTGCCCCTTCGACTGTACCGTACTTCCGCGAGCGGAGCAAAATAAAATGAATGCATTGTAGTCTAATAACAGCAACGGAAAGAAAACATAATATTAAATCTAACTTTTGTGATCATCTTTAACTACAGTGGATTTACTTGTCATTGCGGGAGAGCAGAAGTCTTGGGCTAACTGCGAGTGACTCGCGCCTTAACAGGTCTGTAATATAACCTGAAATAGATGATAAAAAGTGACATTGGCAACCTATTTGGGACACGACTCATAGTATGGGCGAATAATAATAATAATAATAATAATAATAATAGTAATACGTTTCAGCATCATGCAGAAGAAATAATTGGTGGAAGGGAATGATGTTTTAGTAACAATTTTTATAAAATACCTGAAGAAATTGCATCAAAAACCGTTCATTGTGGACTGAGATATTTAATCCAGAAGGCCGGGTAGCTCAGTTGGAAGAGCAGCTGGCTACGGACTGGAAGGTCCGGGTTTCGATCTCAGGTGGTGACAGGATTTTTTCTCGTTGCCAAACTTTCAGAACGGCCCCGAGGTTCACTCAGCCTACTATAAAACTGAGTACCGGGTCTTTCCCGGGGTTAAAAGGCGGTCAGAGCGTGGTGCCGACCACACCACCTCATTCTAGTGCCGAGATCATGGAAAGCAAGGGGCTCTACCTCCATGCCCCCCCAAGTGCCTTCATGGCATGTTACGGGGATACCTTTTACTAATTTATATTTACCATCAGAACAATAAAAGAAATGCCAAGAAGTTATATGAACGAACACACAGATATGATGACAGTACGGGCATAGGTTATTCTTACACATTACTGGTTAATTTAAATTCTCTGTCCACTTCGATGAAGAAAAACAACCTTACTATTTTGTTTCAGATATCATAGCAACTGTGTTAGCATAATGACATTGTTTTTAAGTTGACGATGGTCAAGTAGCAGTGCAGCCTGAAAACATGACATTTAACAAATTTTGGCAATCTATACTAATAATAAATCTGTAGCCGAAATTTTTCTGGTAATTTTCGATTTTCCAAAAATAATTGGTCCTAACATATATAATTAACCACCCTGAAACCGAAAATCGCTTTTTTGAAATTCTTGTTTGTATGTCTATCTGTCTATCTGTCTGTCTGTCTGTATGTATGTTTGTTACCTTTTCACGCGATAATGGATGAACGGATTTCGATGAAAATTGGAATATAAATTAAGTTCGTTGTAACTTAGATTTTAGGCTGTATGGCATTCAAAATACATTATTTAAAAAGGGGGTTATAAGGGGGCCTGAATTAAATAAATCGAAATATCTCGCTTATTATTGATTTTTGTGAAAAATGTTACATAACAAAAGTTTCTGTACAAAGAATTTGCGATAAGTTTTTTTCCTTGAAAAATTTTGATAGGACTGATATTTAATGAGATAAATTAGTTTTAAAATTAAAATAACTGCCATCTAAGGCCGTATAATGAAATAAAAAACAAATGACTTCGTCTATAAGGGGCCTTGGACAGCAACAATCGAAAGCCATGAAAGATAGCCAACAGAGAATGTTTCTGTGTTTGTATGAAGTAATATCGGAAGCTAAATTGACCGATTTATATAATGAATTATTATTTCACCATTGGAAAGTGTAGTTTCTCTAGATGGACATAATGCTATAATGTTATTACAGTAACTTCTGATATAATATAATATAATATAATATAATATAATATAATATAATATAATATAATATAATATAATGTAAGTTATTTGAAGGGTTCAGAACCATAGTGGGCCAAACGCCATTTACTGAATACGTAGAAAACAAGGGTTAAAATTAAGTTATTACCATAATTCAATGGAAACCTATAACAAGTAAAATAAAGTATATACATTAAATCTAAATGATGTCAATGTTCATTAAACTATGGTTGCATGTAATAACAATTAAGAAACATGTTAAAGGAATTGTCATTGCACCAAATGAGTGTCTCTGGACCAAAATGATCGCATCTTAATTTTTTTAATACAATTTAAATTAAGTAACATATTAAACGATTTATCCTTCTATCAAACATGAATGGTCGCTGGATCAAATGTCCTATTTTAATTATGTAATTACTTTATATTTATATCTAACGGGTGCAGCGGAGCGCATGGGTACGGCTAGTAATTAAATAAAACTATTTCAGATCTTTCACCTAAATGGATCAATACTTTTGGATTATTCTTTATAGGTGACATGGCAGCCGATATATTTTGGCAATAATTAAATTATATCAGTAATTTCGTTATACAGCTCGATACTTTCGAACTATTCATTATAGACAACATGTTATAATTCGTCTAAATAACATTATTATAGATGTTCCTTTATCGATAACCAGAATTATGCGAGTCATATTAATGCACAGGCGATGAGGCATAGTACTTCGCATTTAATTGTACAAAGAAAGGAGAGTAACACCCCAGCAGAACTAATCGTAAGGGCAGATTGGAAATGGCAGATGCCCCTCGCACGTGCTGCCAACTGACTTCAGTGGCCTATTTAGGAGTGCGGGCGATGTGCGTCTGTTTGCGCAACACTAACTCACGTTGGGCCGAAGCTGCGTCACGGCGCAGAGATGTTAGTTATTTTGGCTTATTATTTATTGACTTTATTGTGTCAACGTCAGCACCACCAGCACTGGCCAAGTTTAGATTGCGGGAGGGTGCCGATGCCGGCCAGGGGTCGCAAGAACCTGCACATTCAATAAATATTATATTCCTCTGATTTCTTACTTCCGTTATTTCACTGCTTTTCATTTTACCTAACAGTGAAACATTTTCAACTGACGTAAGAAATCTCATTTGTGCTGTTTTACTGCGATTTCTATCTTCAAATCTTAAGGACCATGTTTCACAACCATATAACAACACAGCTTTTGATAAGACATTGTAAAACCACACTTCAGCTTCTTTTCACATATTTCTTCCACTACTATGTTAATTGTGAATGCCAGTCATAAATAAACTTAGCAGTTAGGTTAGTCTCTACTTAAATCTCACTGACATTAAGAAGATGTAATCGTTAAACAATAACAGTGCTTGGCAGCCAACACAAAACATTCTCCGCATCATAATATGGGCTTTAGATGTAATCAGATACTTGAGATCAATACTGATTGAGGGGAAAGAAGTGAAAAACAATAGAATGTACTCAAGCGACATTTACCAGAAACGTGTTGACGGTAAGCATGTCGTGAATTTCAATTTAATATAAAGGTGCACTTTCCTTTCAACGTAATTATGTAACTTTAGCGCACCGTTAGAATGTTGGTTTTTCACCTCTAAGGCTTGGGTTCAAATCCCAACGATTTCTAATGAAGTTTGTTTTACAGGTTATTATAACAGTGTTGGAACAGATTTCCTTGAGGTAATCTCATTTCCCTTAAAATTATAATTATCCCATCATCTGATTCTCATTGCACCATTGGGTGAAATCTTAATATTTATTATGACTTAATTTTATTTGAGGCTATGAAATCTTTTGTTTTAAACTAGGATTAGATACCCTATTATTTTAGATATAAATTATTTTTAACTTGCAGTTACTGAGTACTAGCAAATAGAAAGAGCTTCGCTCTTTTGAGCCGAAAAAGGGAATAAGGAATAAATCAAACAAAGGCCAAACGTAAGGATTCACGCCAAAGGTACCGAATTAAATTCCCAACATGTGATGTGAAATTTCTGGTGAACAATGTTTCTGTAATGAGTGCTTTCTGTGAGGTTTTTGAATAATTTTCTGTAATTTATAATGACCGTCAAATATGTCATTATTTGTTGGCACTAAATCTGAAGTTTGTGGTGGACAATGTGTCTGTAATGAGAGCTTTTTTGTGAGGCTTTTAATGATTTCTTGTAGTTTATTATGACAGTCAAATTTGACTTTCTTTGTTGGCACTAAATCTGAAGTTTGTGGTGAACAATGTGTCTGTAATGAGAGCTTTTTTGTGAGGCTTTTAATAATTGCTTGGAGTTTATTATGACAGTCAAATTTTACTTTCCTTGTTGGCACTAAATCTGAAGTTTGTGGTGAACAATGTGTCTGTAATGAGAGCTTTCTCTGTGACTTTTAAATAATTTCTTATAGTTTATAATGACCGTCAAATATGCCTTTATTTGTTGGCACTAAATCTAAAGTTTGTGGTGAACAAGTGTCTATAATGAGAGCTTTCCCTGAGACTTTCAAATAATTTCTTGTAGATTCTAATGACCGTAAAATATGCCTTTGTTTGTTGACACTGAATCTAAAGTTTGTAGTGAACAATGTATTTGTAATGAGAGCTTTCTCTGAGAATTTTAATAATGTATTGCAGTTTATAATGACCGTCAAATATGTCTTTGTTTGTTGGGACTAGATCTAAAATTTGTGGTGAACGATGTGACGGCAATGAGAACTTTCTCTGAGACTTCTGAATAATTTCTTGTAGATTATAATGACCGTTAAATATGCCTTTGTTTGTTGGTACTGAATCTGAAGTTTTGGTAAACAATGTGTCTGTATTGAGAGCTTTCTCTAAGACTTTTAAATTATTTCTTGTAGTTTGTAATGACCGTTAAACATGCTTTTGTTTGTTGGTACTGAATCTGAAGTTTTGGTGAACAATGTGTCTGTATTGAGAGCTTTCTCTAAGACTTTTAAATTATTTCTTGTAGTTTGTAATGACCGTTAAATATGCCTTTGTTTGTAGGCACTAAATCTGACGTTTGCGATAAACAATATGTCTGTAATAAGAACTTTCTCTGAAACTTTTGAATAATTTCTTATAGTTTATAACGACCATGAAATACATATTTGTTAGTTGGCACTAAAAATGAAGTTTGTGGTGGAGAGGTGCCTTAAAGACAGTTTTCTCTGAGACACTTGAACAAATTCTTATGGTTTAAAATTACCATCAAATATACCTCTATTAGTTGGCACTGAATATGACATTGAACATTAAGGCAGCGTTGATGTTATTTTGATTTATTTCATGTCTGTGTTAATTTGGAGCTGTATTTAGACCATGTTAATAATTCAAATGTCATTTTTTTTCTCTGAGCTTGTAGTGGAAAGCAGCGTTCAAAACTGTTGGAGGATAGTAAAGAAGTAGACACTGTTAGAACGACAACAGCAAAGACTATTGGCAATTCAATAATGAAGAAGAGTTAAAAAAAATGAAAGGCTATGAGAAACTAGTCGGTATTTTTTTTGGAATAAGAAGTGGCATACTAAGTGTTGCCTGAAGCAGACGTTCCCCTTCCTAGTTCGTAAAGTACTACAGTCGTAGAGAACAGCGAACAACCACATCTGAGAGACGTCAACATATATTAACATCGTTACATGTACATTTAATTCTACATTGTATGTGCGTACATATTATACATTTCCAGTAAACTGAATGATACATTGGAAATCAATTAACGTAAATATAAATAAACATGAGTTGACTGAGTCACAGCTGTTCTGCTGAATGACAGTATGATGTTAAGTCATAGATCTAATTGTTTTATGGCGTTTTCACAATCTAGTCCTAGAAGAAAAGATAGTATTATTCTAATTAAAAATGACTTTCTTAAATATAAGTAACTAAGCTTGTATTTATATTTGTAACAGTCTTACCTAAAATGATAAGAAGTCGGCTTCCTAACTAGAAGTTCTGGGTTCAGTACTGATTGTCTCAATTTACAGGGTGATTCAGAAGGAGTTACCGCCACTTAAGGAATTTATTTCTGAAGACATTTTGAACAAAAGAGTCACATAAACATTTGTCCTAATCTCAATATTTTCAGAGTTACACTAATTTGAAGTTGTTTGTAAAATACCATTATTCTTTAGTTTTAAGGATTAAAGAATATTACAAATACAGGATGAACTATTCAGAAGTATCATTTCTTTAATTAGCTAACATTCCGACGCTAAAAATTTGTTGTGAATTCCTTAGTTGATTGGTACAGATTTTTTTCTACCAGAAAATTGCATTATTCTTATGCATTTTTCACAATTATTGTGACAAATCACCCCACTCTTGTAAATTCTTTAAGACTGTACATTAGGATCAAAATGTAACTGTGAAGAATCAAGTTGCTAGATGTGATGTGATTTGTAGCAATTATTGATGTGATGCGTAAGAATAATGTAATTTTGTAGTTAAAAATTAAACGAAAAATTTGTATGAAGCAACTAAGGAATTAACAACATATTTTTAGCTGTTCTGATACTAACCAATTAAAGAAAGCATACTCTTGAATAGTTCATTCTCTGTCTGTAATATTCTTTTACCCTTAAAACTAAAGAAAAAAGGTATTTTACAAGCAACTTCAAATTAGTGTAACTCTGAAAATAGTAAGAATAGGAACCATGTTCATAAAACATTTTTTGCTGAAAATGTCCTCAGAAATAAGCTCCGTAAGTGGCGGTAACTCCTCCTAAATCACTCTGTGTAATTTATAATAAAGTAGAAAACCGTGCTACAGTGCTTTTCTTATCAACGTCATCATCCTATCGTTACAGAGCTAAAAACGTCTGTAATAATAATACTTACTTACAAATGGCTTTTAAGGAACCCGGAGGTTCATTGCTGTCCTCACATAAGCCCGCCATCAGTCTCTATCCTGAGCAAAATTACTCCAGTCTCTACCATCATATCCCACTTGCCTCAAATCCATTTTATATTATCTTCCCATCTACGTCTCTTCCTCTCGAAAGGTAATTATATCCTCCGGCCTTCCAACTAACACTCTTTATGCATTTCTGAATTCACCCATTCGTGCTACCCAAGTACCAAATCTCATAACCTTATTCCTTTGCTCTGATCGTGACAGAGAATTAGTCCCATTTCAACGTTTATTGTTTCGTAACAAGCTGTTTTTTTACGGTGATGGGTTGTTAGCCCTTCGCCCAACTCCTAAAGCTGGAGGACCATCCCTTATCGACTGTCCGCGACTGCTTATTCAATATGTTCGCAGCTATCCTCCATGTCTGGAGACTATCTCCTCTATACGCAACCTGAGGACGCGCCATGCTGTCGTGATACAGACCTACCATACACTGCTGCAATAATAATCTTTATAATAATCCGTGGCGCCACAGCCCTTTAAGGGCCCAGAACGACCAGTCGGCTGCTGGCCTCACGCTCACATACCGAAGCATAGGTGGACGATCATCCAACCAGAATGGAGTATTATTACGATGATCCCCGCAGTCGTTATAGCTGGCTTTCATAACCGAATTTCGCTACCTATCGTAGCTTCCCAAGTGCATCACGATGTTGGGTGGTAAGATATGATAATTTTATTACGATAATTATGTAATTTTTTATCATACTGGTTGAGTGGAGGTCGAATGGCCTTAATTCTGCCAGTTAAAATGAAACATTATTATTATTATTATTATTATTATTATTATTATTATTATTATTATTATTATTATTATGAAAATAAAAATGACAATAACAATATCACTAAGAAATTGTGCGTGATTTCATGATAGTCCTGAGTCCAAAGACGCTACTCCTTTTCTCCATCGATTATTGTCGATGTATTCATTAATAAAAAATCTGACAGGCACCGGCGTAGCTCAAGCGGTAGCGCGTTTGCCTGCTGATCCGGAGCCCCGCTCGAGCGTGAGTTCAAGTGCCGCTTGGACTAATTATCTGGTTGTAAGGTAGCCTAATGCGAATCCTCAGCTTTCCCTCGTACCACAAATTCCATCGACGCTAAATAACTTAGTAGTTGATACGGTGCCGTTAAATAACAGACTAAAATAATTCCTGATGTTCATACTTTCTCTGGCTTTTCTGTTTATCGCTCTTTTTTATTATCTACGAATATCATTTCGTTTTCTTAACACTCATTTTTTTAATCTCATAAAGTGACCAAACTATTTTCATAATTATTGTTCTTCTATTTCCCGTAAAACGTCCTCCTAAAACTGTTTTTCTCATTATTTAGTTTTAATCTTATCCAATTGTGAACCTTTGTAGGACTTGTAATTTTATTAGCTACAGAAATGATCTATTTCCTAAGAATCCTCTTGAGTGACAGTGTTCCGGCTCCAGTTATTTCTTTCTGCAATATCGAATTACGTATTAACAATTTTATTTATACAGTACATAATATTTATAAACGTAGGCCTAAAGATAGCCCCTTTACTTGCCAAGAAGGTGCATAGGGAGAATGGAGATAGCGCTCCATGCTTTCATGACATCTGTACTGGAATGATTTAGTGTCTTTCTTCCCCGTAAGAGACCCGGCACACAATTTGACAGGCAAATAAGTGGACCCCGGAACCGTTCTTCAAGTTTTGGCGACGAAAAAATTCTCTCTACCACCCGAGATTAAACCTGATACTTTCCAGTTCGTAGCCATTTGCTACATAATAGGCCTATACATACTTCTTAGGAACCTATTAATTTGAGAAAAATTAGTAGGTATCTACATGTTGACTACTAACACAAAATAGTAGTCTTGATTATTCAGTGGGATGGCGAGACCTCATATATACTTCATATATGTATATATGTACTTCTTAGAACTTTGGAGAATCCGCCTTTGTCGATAGCGTACGCGTTTCCCAACCTAGCGGTCCGTAGTGCGATCCCCGGTGTGGGTAATGAAAGTGGTTTATCTCTCGTCCACCGAACTGGTTGTTTATTCCTTGCCATGTGCTGTTATGTAGGTATGTTTTCTCAGCGGTGACCCTGCACCGTGCTGACCATACGGCCAGGAAAGCCCACAATGTGTGCTTGTCTAATATTGATAATAAGATAATACTGTGCCTTACACCGCACTAGACTGTAGTTGGTAAGTCAAGGAGGAGGTAAAATTGGCGAAGTAAGAAAGAAAAAACTAGTTTAGTAGAATATGCTTATTTCTCTTGTTTCATTAATCCTTTTCTTACATTTCCATAACGGAGGAACTATTTTCTGGAGTTCTTTTTATTTGAAATGATTAAAGAAAGACTGATAGAAAGCCTGAAAACAGATTAAGCTATGAGTGTGCAGAGTACAAAAAATAGTGACAAATTGTATGAAGTGTACACATTATTATACTTGGTCACTGAATTTACACAGCAATTGTAATAAATAAAGTGCTTACGGATTGATATTGAACAGATCTTATAATTTACCTTTTAATAGTATCAAAATTCCGTTAACTCATGACTTTAGTTACGTTAATTTAAGAGTATTGTAGGCCTATAGTTAAGCTACCATAACTTCAAAATACCCTGTTACTTGCATAGCGCTCATACAAAAGCTTACAAGCAGATGAGAGTTACTCGCAGACTATCAGTATGTACCCGAACTTGTGGTGAGAATAAGGTAGCTGACTTCAGTTGCACGCCTACGATGTTATACGGAGTGAACCGTAAGTAATGTTATTAATTTCAGGGATTATTCTTTGAGATATTTCAAACAAAGTTTAATACAATTTTGCTCGTTTTTGATTCTCTTTTCGAGATAAAAATAATTTGATATGAAACATTTCATAGCGTATTTTGGGAAAGCTATTGATTGAATTCCCAATTTGCTCCGTCAGTTTAATAGAGCAGTGTATTATGATAATAAATGATTGAAGGAATTTTACTTTTATCCTTCAAATGTGCATAAATTTTGATCCGAACAAATATAACTTTTCTTTCTACAGAGAAACATTTCAATTTTATAATTGTTCAGATCATATTTCTGCACATTTAAAGGGCAAAACTAAAATTATTTCAATCATTTATCATCATATTGTACTGCTCTTTTAAATTGACTGAGCATTTATGGAATTCAATCAATAAATTTCCCAAAACGCGCTATGGAATGTTTCATATAAAACAATATTTATCTTGAAAAGGAAGCAAAAGTGAGCAAAATTGTATTAAATCTTTTTGTTTCAAATATCTCAAAGAATAACCCCCTGAAATTAATGACATTTACTTATGGTTAACCGATTTAAATGTGAATATTTCTGAAGATAAAGACAATGCCAGTTTAGGTTCAACAGCCATTAAGAATGAAAATTGTAGTCAACTAAAGAATCAAGGTATACAAGTCAGTACATTAAATGTTTGGGATGTAATTTAACTTACGGTAAAATCTGTGTAATAGAAGAAAAACTGAATGCATTTAATATAGTTTATGGAAATAGATAAGATATTAGAAAAAATGATCGCAAGGAGATATTAATAACATAATATGAAGTGAGATATGTGTCACAGCAGCAGTGAACAGTTCCAGCACTTATTACAACGTAATCAAGTATATTATATCTTTAATATAATGTACTATAAGTCGCGAGATTTTGTTGCCGAAAGCTAACGCGTTAAATTAACGCTGAGAGGGCTATTACTTTCCCATGTCAGTTTTCGAACGGCGCCGTACTACGAAACCTGTTTCGAGGCGTACATCCGTTAGTATGCGTCAGTTTACTTTCCCATAACCGTACGAATTTATCCAGATGAGAATATTATCCCGTTGTGACAGTAATGTTACGTGTTTAGTTGTATTATTTTCAAAGGAAGTTTTTTTGAAGGTGACCTCTACATAAGTTAATGTATTTCATTATATTTTACGCTTCTCTCCTACTGTGCTTCCATAGTTTTTCAGAAAAGTCACCCATCGGTTAGTTTTTCTCCTGAAAAAGTTATTAATTTATTTTTAAATATAATAATCACAGTGAAGTTCCGGCGCGTTTGACAGGCTGAGTGTTAACCAGCGAGTAATCTGCGGGTCCTAAGCTACATTGCTACTGTGCGAGAATTATTATGAGGCGCCTGGCATAATTAACGTATATGTAACACGTCATAAGTTTCGTTTCTACGAGTAAGCTGACTGTGTTAAATTTCGTCTCTTGTGAATTGAGGACATAAATAAAAATAATTTATATAGCATTTTTATTGAAAGTAAGTGTGATAAAAATAATTGATTTTTAAAGGGATCAAAGAACGTATACATAAGACATATATTTTTAGCAAATCAATTAAATATATTTATCTATAGTAATCTCAGACCTCGAGTCACATTAATTATGACTATTTCGTGAATAAAATAAAAATGTAAATAATATATCCCCAAAATTCCGTCACAAAATGTTAATAATTGTATATTTATGAATACTTAACCTATTCAGACATTTTGAAGTCGAAATGAATGAATAAAGATTACTGCAATAGAAGTTGAATGTAGGCCAGGGGGCCACACTAAAGTAAAGCGAGGAAAAGAAGGCCTCATCATCAAAAATGTTGCCAAACGCTGATTTAGATAATAAATATTTTTGTATTGTACAATTACTCGAGACTGTACATGCATAATTCAAAACGGATCAGAATTATAAACAAATTGAAAATTAAATACACCAAACAGTTTTTCTCAATCACAGACCACATTCAATATACCGCAGAGCTTCGCATTTGTTATGAGTATGGGTGAATGATTGAGCTGTGAATGCATTATGTAAAATAAAGAGGGGAATCCACGAATATAACGAAAACGGGGAATCACGAACCACGCGACATTATTATAAAGTTTTCCTCAGCCAATAAGAATTAATTATTTTAAAATGATAGGCTTTCATCAGCCCCATCTGCACCTAATAGTGTTGTGACAGTTTAGATTAGATTAGTGAAGTTTAAAGACGGAATCTATTCCAGAAAATACTGTGTAATGGCAATTTTCCCACGTTCCTATTGCATGAACCGTAAGTAATGCCATTAATTTCAGGAGGTTATTCTTTGAAATATTTCAAACAAAAAGGTTTAATAAAATTTTGCTCGTTTTTACTTCCTTTTCGAGGTACAATATGATTTATATGAAGCATTTCATAGCGTGTTTTGGGAAAGCCATTGATTGAATCACCAATATTTAGATTTTAGATTTTAGATTTTATTTAATAATGCCAATTGAGAAAAGCGAAATACAGATTTTAAAATGTTAATTACATGTATTGCGCTTTTCTCTTGTTATTATAACAGAAATATGTTTTCATTATCTGTTGAAATCTTAATTTAATTTAAACATTTTATAGTATAATTACAAATAACCTGATTAATATTTTAATTAAATGAACAAATATTGTTATGAAGGAGTGTCATTTTCTTTAGAATATGAAGATGTAGTTGTGGAAGTAGGATTTCACACTTTATTTAGTACAATGGATTCATGCTCATTGATTTACATGGAAACAGTTGGCGACACTGACTAAACAAAAGAACGACCATGCCATAAACTGATAGTGATAAATCGAGCTGCAGCAATTATCGCGATATATGACTGTGATTGATTGGAATTCAAAATTTCATTACACTTCATTAGCTGAAAATGGAATGACGTCATGTAAACAAAATAGTCTAATAATAAATGTTCACATTTTAAAGTAGATTGCTCAAAATATAGGCCTACTTATATTTTCTGTAGTTTTGTTATGCTTTCAGAATTTATTTTTGGGAGGAGACATCTCTGCCTTTCAACATATTACACAGTAAATAAGAATGCAAACAAAAGTAAAAGCAAACCAAAAACAAACACTGCACTCATAATAACCATCAACTTTACGGGCTAGGCTCTGATTTGTTGTGGCTCAGTATTCTACCGACTTGTTAGTTAGTATCTCAAAAATTTCTGGCTGGTACTTTATATCGCTTTCGGTACGCTATTACTGCTCTTTTTCTCCAGACATTCCCCTCATTAATTTTATATTTTCTTATTAGTAGGCTCAGGTTTCACTTTTCATTACTTCTTCATTCTAAGTGTCTAAACTTGAATATTCCTTATTGCGCGAAGAATATTTCTGATGATTGTGTACTGATTTCATATCTGTCTTTCATTACCCATCCAGCAGTGACTTTCCGTAATTAAGAATAGGTATGGAATTCCAGTTCTTTATTTCTTATAGTTCGCTTAACAATAAATTAATTTTCTAAATTGTACTTCAGATCTGACTATTTACTACTAGAGATCGGCACAATATGAAGAACATTTTGCTAAAGTTGAAATTTATTTTGGCATACTACGAAAATATAAATGCTAGGTTTATTTCAACCTGTGCATTATTTATGACACGTCTCTCGTATCTCCGTTCCTACACACCATTTGAAGCATCATTATTTACAAAATAATGTCTTTAGGAATTAACAGTATTGTCTACATTTAGTATAGGCCTAGTATCAAATAAAATGCAATAAATCTACGTAATTAAACAGGTTTTTTTTACACTGAACAAAACAAATAATAATAATACTTACTTACTGGCTTTTTAAGGAATCCGGAGGTTCATTGCCGCCCTCACATAAGCCCGCCATTGGTCCCTATCCTGAGATAGATTAATCCATTCTCTATCATCATATCCCACCTCCCTCAAATCCATTTTAATATTATCTTCCCATCTACGTCTCGGCCTCCCTAAAGGTCTTTTTCCCTCTGGCCTCCCAATTAACACTCTATATGCATTTCTGGATTCGCCCATACGTGCTACATGCCCAGCCCATCTCAAACGTCTGGATTTAATGTTCCTAATTATGTCAGGTGAAGAATACAATGCGTGCAGTTCTGTGTTGTGTAACTTTCTCCATTCTCCTGTAACTTCATCCCTCTTAGCCCCAAATATTTTCCTAAGCACCTTATTCTCAAACACCCTTAACCTATGTTCCTCTCTGAAAGTGAGAGTCCAACTTTCACAACCATAAAGAACAACCGATAATATAACTGTTTTATAAATTCTAACTTTCAGACTTTTTGACAGCAGACTGGATGATAAAAGCTTGTCAACCGAATAATAACAGGCATTTCTCATATTTATTCTGTGTTTAATTTCCTCCCGAGTATAATTTATATTTGTTACTGTTGCTCCAAGATATTTGAACTTCTCCACCTCTTCAAAAGATAAATTTCCAATTTTTATATTTCCATTTCGTACAATATTCCTGTCACGAGTCATAAAATAATAATAATAATAATAATAATAATAATATTAATAATAATTCTTACATTGGTTGGATTCAGCACTGGTTACAATACCCTACAACACAACTGACTTTTCTATACTCTCTGGAAGAATATTACATCATCATTATTATTAATAACTTATTGTTTTGTGCGGCGGAAACATCCTAGAGTTGCAGAAAGAGAAGAAATTAAGTAGACAGCAAAATTGATGTTTTGAACAAGTTTAAAACAGTAATTTACACGTACTTATACAAGGTGCAAATACCCTGTAGATTTTCAGAGCGAATAGCTCATGTTATGTGTAACAAAAAAGTGTAATACCATATTGGTGGAAAGTTCGTTTTCTCAGAATTTTTTTTTCAAATGTTTAACACTATCTTGCTATTGCGAGTAGAATCGTGATTTCTTTCTTCATATCGATACAAAATCTAACAAAGAATCATTTATCCCTCTGGCGTAGTTCAATAGCGTGGACGGTTTTCGTGTAAATTTAATTTAAAAACCACTAATTTGAACCCACTGACCGATCAGCTTGCAACATTGTATCCAGAAAAGGAGATGAGAGGTAATTCACTAAGACAGACAGACCTGAGTTCGTTGACCTCTCTTACATCTGTCTTACGAGAAGAAAGAGGCGGCAATGTCGCCAGAGTGCTGAAACTTTCAACTCAGTTTTCCAATTTACCGTGCATTTAATCACAAAACGTAATATAGGTTTTCTATTCATTTAAGTGTACCAAATTGTCCCTTTCAATAAGCAGAATTATTTCACTTCCACTCTGTATAAGTAGACATGAGAACACTGAAAAGTATTTCGCTGGATTCGAAAGGATGGACAAAGGTGGATTAGAAACCACTTATTTTGTTTTGGGTTCTCGAATTTATTCACGCCACTAGTTCAATGACTCTAAATGGGAATTTGAAAACTTCATTTGCCCTTGGGAGTCCCGGAATGTTCGTGGGATAGGTTGTTTCAGTTTTTCAAGCTTTCCCTTGAAAAATCTCTATTGTCTCCTTATAATATCTAGAAAAGCCGGTTTAGTTTTAGTTACAGAAATATTATGAACTAGGAAGGAGAATCTTGCAAGATATTAAAAGACATGAAGATTTTTATGAAATATGAAAATTTTACCAAAACGTTAAGAAATACGAAAATGTTTGTTCCTATACGGCTAGTAGGAATGGTTTAGAATATAAAATTTCATATTTTGCCTGTCACCACTTATTTATTACCGTAAACTGGGGTTACTTTGAACACAGAGGAAACTTTGAATATTTTTTCAGAAAATCATATTTAGGTTTCTACATGCTGCTCTTGTTACAGATGGAAGTAAATTCGGTATGAGAATGATTTTATAATAATTTGCCTTCATCTATAACAAGTGGAGCATGTAGAAATCTAAATATGATTTTCTGAAAAAATGTTCAAAGTTTCCTCTGTGTTCAAAGTAACCCCAGTTTACGGTACCTTTATAGTATAATACAAACTTATTTATATTGAAGATTACAATATAAATATATGAAATACGCAGTAACACATTAATCTCAGACTATAAGATAGTTCTTTTGTTCTCATTTCACCCCCCTATATCTGATACTTTATTCGAAGGATGTTCACAGACAATAAATGCGACTGAATTGTGCGATCGTTCATTACTTTCAAACAGTGACACTACAACATTGGAATATTATTTGCTGTCATACAGTATGTGTTATTTATACCCTGATATCGAGGGCTTAATGTGAAACTAACGTAACTACAATCGATGTTTTATTCACAACAAAATTTTAACAGCCATTACACTTATTTCAAATTAACTATACCATCATGTTTTGTAATTACGAATTGTATTATATACAAGACTGTTAGGAACTGAGTTACGACTTCTTTTTTGACCATGCAGAAAAAGAAATTATTATCGATTTGTGTAAGGACCTAAAAATGTCAATTTTTGTAGTTACTTAGTTTTACACTAAGCCCTCTATTTAATATAGCTAAATGTTTTAGTAAGATAGGCTATTAAAATATCCGTAAACCTATCTTCATAAAGACGAAGTCGGATAAGATAGTTCTGCGTTGAGTTATTCTATTAAGTACAACAATAATTCACAGTTAACGAGGCTGTGAGATAATAAAAAGCATTGCTGAGTGGGGATGAAAGGGAAGAGAATTACTCGAAAAAATCTATCCCATAACCGTTATCATCATCATCATCATCATCATAATGTTCGTCTTCAACGTGTAAACTTAAATCCGTTCTGCACATTAGGAATGTAGGTCATCTTCCATACTCTTCCAGAGGGTTTAGCATCTCTATTAGTGATGGATTTGTGGTCTGCAGCCATAATTAAGTGGTTCTAGTATAGACCAGTAGTAACATATTTTCTTTATATGTTATTTTTCTTTCATTCATTATGTCATACGTATAAAAATGTGTAATTCTTGGCAATGCTAGTGTTTTCATCTTGTTTTGTAACTTACATCCAGTGTCGTATTTAAGGAACTTCATTTCTGCTCTTCAGTTTTCTTTTTTCGTATATTTCTTGTTTGTTTTTAAGAGTCTGCCCAGCGTATAGTCTGCCTTCAAAGTCGAGTTATCATTATCATTATCTCATGTCTTTCGGGAAGGAAACCGTTAGTTGTTACCTGTCTAATCACAGCACTAGATACCGAACAGATAAAATGGTAAGTAAGAATATTTTTTCGTTATCACAAGACAAAGGTACGCTCTTTGAAAGCTTCAAGGGCCTTTAACGGCTCACGTATCAGATGTTGTGACCCCTGGAGGCTGCAGACCCCCCGGAAGGGAGAAAATGTACGGTACCACACATTCATTGGAAGCTGATCGGCAAGTGCACAGTTAAACTCGCGATTTCTTACGTGCGTTTTCTCTTTTCAATAGCGAAGGCATGGCTGATATTCATCACATTCATTTTTAAGCATTTAGCTTATGCTACACTTTGCAGTTTGTGCGTATTTTCGAATTTATTGAACGTAATTGCTAAATTGACATAGTACATCTATTTCCGAAGATATATTTTGACTTTTGAGCAGTAAACTCGGACAACAGACCTACAAGTAAACTAGTTTATAATATATTACAAAATAGTGATTGCATAACTCGTTGGTACTGTTTAAAAAAGCGGTATTATTAATTAACCTTAGAGCAGTAAACGTTTGAATGCCATTGAAAAAAATACCTGGCGTATAAAAGATTGGTCTAATGTGTAGACATTCAGGTGTCATTGATTGAAACGAATTTAATTTAGATTTGTACAGACAGACGGAAAGTTATTAGGCCTACCCAAATTTATGTGAATAACTTCAATTGTCTCGCACATGGATCCAGTAAGCAGTTATAAAACAAAATAAACTACGAATATTTCCAAGACACAGTTTATAGATTAAAAAATTATGCACAAGTCAACCACGGGAGAATACCAAATCCCAGCAAACTAATAACTTGTAAACGTGATGTAGCATGCTGCGTACTACTCGTCCGTTGTAAATTGACCGGTGTTTATTCCACGAACTAGCAGAGTGCATCTTCCCCTCAATGTCCCGCGCTTCTTAATCGCCTCCGATGTCTTGTATACAATAGTGGCGACATCGGCTCTCAGCGATCATGTAACATTGAACCCATAGTAAAGTAGCAAATAGCATCCGTAGTAAAAGTAGCAATATTAGTAGTATTAACAGTATTACTAGTATAGTACTAGCAGCAGTAACAGCATTAGCAATAGTTAAAAAGAATTGAGTTACTGGTGGTGGTGATGGTAGTGATGGTGGTAGTGGTTATAGCGACGGCGGTAATGGATGTGATGGTAGTGGAGGTGGTGGTGGTGGTAGTAGTAATGTTAGTAATATTAGTAGTGGTAGTGGTAGTAATAATAATAGTTTTAACGACGCTGTTATACTACAAATATTACCTCGAGTTCATAATATAACGATTATAGTCGCGACGCTGTTATTCCCGGCATGACTCCTCCTCTTTGCTTACGTCTTAGGAAGTCAAGGCTCTATAAAGTCTAGGTAGGGTAGTATCGTTCCCCATTTTTGTTCTTTCGTTGCCGAGCTACCAGACGAGAGATCTATTTGCCACACCGTTAAACATTATCATGTCGTAGCTCCTATTATAATAAATCAAACGCACTGTAATTCAGCAAATAATTGAGCGGCAAATAACGTCCTCATGTGCTTTCTGCGAATGCCAACGAAAGAGCCAAAATGGCGGGCGATTATATTAAGTATTTATCCAGCCTTAGGAAATGCATGACGTCTTCATCAGCGAATCACAAGACGGACACATTTAAATGTAGCCGACTGCAACGTAATTGGCTGCCGGAAATTAGAGCGACGGGACTATAATAGTATAGGTCTATACCAGAGGTCGGCATTTCTCGACTCGCCAGTCAGTTCCTTAATATACAAGCAGGGCGGGGGCATAAGGCTTGATCTCCCCCCCCCCCTTAATCTCCATTTGTTCATTCAACTTAAGCAGTTTAGGTATCCTCCCCCCCTTACTTTCCCCTTTGCTATGTATTGCGGGTTGTTTGTTTATATAACGTAATCTTTGCCGACCATTGGCCTATACCATCCATAAGATCCGTATTAATCTATAGTAAAGTCGATTTCAGATAAAATTTAATAGTAGTGATAAAATTGGCTACAACATGAATATATGTGATAGCATCGGATACCGAAAGAAATACCTCCTGAAATATAAATAGATAGACTGATGAGTCTATGGATTGGTTATGATATTCTCTGATAACACAACTAAAGCCAAACTTATCCGAATGTCTCAGGTCAAAGTTTTATGTAAAATCCACGATAAAATCATTTGTGATAAGACTAAAAGATGACGCTAAAAGAAATGTATAAGTACTACCTTCATGAAGGCGCATAGGGTAGATGTCCTTACTCCCATGACCTAGGAATTAAAATGAAGTGGTGTGGCCGGCACCACACTTCGACCGTCTTTACCTCCGGGAATGACTCGAAGCCAACTTGAAAAGAGGCTGAATGAACCTCGGAAGCGTTCTGAAATATAATAGATTAGAAAGATAGAAATATCTCGCCATATCCCAGGATCTTCTGCGGTGACACGTCTCGCCATTTTACAGCCATAGGGTCCACGGAGCTCGGGCGTGGGTTCGATTTCCGGTTGGGCTGATTACTTGATTGGGTTTTTCTAATCGTAAAGCGAACGTCAGATAATTTATGGCCTCATCTCGCTAAATACCATCTCGCTATCACCAATCTCATCGACGCTAAATAACGTAGTAGTTAATACAGCGTCGTTAAATAACCAACTAAAAAATGTATTAATATTAATCTGGATTAGTCAGGGAGTTAACGTGAGCCTTTGCAATTTCAGCACAGATGAGCCGCCATTGAGATGCGGTGAATAGAACGTTACAGTCAGAGCGAGGCGTGTGAAAACAAACCTCGAATTTTAATGTACTTCCTGCGCGCTTCTACATATAAACTGAACTGCAATTCGCTTCCACGCGATGAGCGCCCACTGTCTGTCGGACCAGCCCAGACTACTGGTGCACTCGCACTGCTGTTCCAGTTGCCGCTGCTTTCTCGCCGTCATCAACCCTAATTATTATAATCGTCAACGACATACTTTATTCTTTTGTATAATAATAATAATAATAATAATAATAATAATAATATAATTACTATGATATAACGGTTTCAAATAGGTTTCGCTTAGTTCGGTGCTATTCGAAAAACGACATGTGCAGGTAACAGCCCACTTGGCGATGATTCAATGTTTCAGCTTTCGGCAATAAAATCTCTCAATTTAAAGTCTACATTTACTTTTCTCTCTTACGGAGGAAGACGCGAAGACTTGCACCACAGCCGTAGGCTTATTGTTCCAAGCTGACTTCATTAGACAGGGTTGATTGTTGGAGTCTGCAGGATCGCATTCCTGTAAGTATCATGATTCACTATTCGGTGCCATCTATCGATTCAGTTGCAAATCACCCAAAGCCGGCAGAGTCCGCTATGAAAGCCCCTAGGACTATACAGCGCCAGAGTCCGTTGTACAGCACCCTCAGATAATGCCATCTGTGTGTAAATCAAGGTATCACATCAGTTACGTCTTCGGTCGATGTGAAACTATTGAAAGATGATAAATGAAGTCGATTTTAATTAATCGAAATGAGTCCGAGGTTCAACGCGTAAAGTTGCCCAAGAATTCTGCTTCTGTTAGTTGAGGGACGAAAACCTAGGAAAAATCCCAACTAGAATTTGAGCCCGGGTCCGCTCGTTTCACGGTCAGACATGGTAACCGTTACTTCAGGCTTCAGAATACAATTTACATTACATGACAGATATAATTTATTGCTTTTCCTTGTGCTGGAACTGTCGTCCGTGCTCTCTAATATACACATTTCATATCTTTTGAAAAGATTTTTGGACATACGTTGGATTTCGTCTGTATTGATAGAACTGAACTCTAGGTGCGTGATCCGTTTTATTCAATCTAAGAACGACTGTTGCTTTATAAGGCTTTAGTTTTAATAATTTTACTACTTTCCAAACTGATGAATACAAGCACACTTACCTGTTGAACTGGCTTTCTTAACAATTTAGTAGGAGGCTGTTCTAGAATCTAGCTTATAGTCTCTGTCATGCCCGTTTCTCTCACTTTTTTCCATTGCATTCTGGATTGTTGAATCAGATAATTGTTGAACGCCACGTAGAAGTGGAAAACTTTTTTTAGCAGTCGGTATTTTGGAAATGTCACGTTTTAAAGAATGAATATAGGCGATATTGTTTAGAAAATTGTTTATCGAACATTTAACTACTACAAAATCATATATTTGCTAAATTATAGCCTTAAAAATTATTTTATATTTACATGACTGGTCCATCTGTTCCATAACTGTGGGTGAAATGAACCAAGTAATGTGGTGCAGATGAACCGGGTAAAATATATTGAGTATTTTATTAATATTAATCATTTAACTTGAATATTGGTAGTCTAATGAATTTCGTATCGAATGAAGAATTTAATATTAACTCCAATAAATAGAGTATATTATATTTTATTAACAATAAGATGGATTAAAATATGACATTTTAAGCATTCTGCATTTTAGCTTGCTTCTAATGCATGGGTTTCTTACCACATAGTTGAAATTTATTTTCGTAATTGGTACAGCCATCATGCAATCGACGTAAACACTTTATCCAGTCATCTTTCTTAATTTTTTCTTCATAATTCTCGCCGCAACCAACACATTCTTTCTCACTCCAAATCTCAAAATCGTCGTCACTTTCTTCACAAAACTTAGAGTGAAGAGAGAGTGGTATCATCGTCGTCGTCGTCCTCATCATCATCATCATCATCATCATCATCGTCTGAGCTTGAATCGTGAACTATCTTCCTCTTGATCTTAATGTTGTGTCATGGACCGCTTGCAATAATTCACAGTGTTGGCCCTAATTATGCTGGTCCTCTCTCCCAAGTGCAAGGGTGTGATGGATCACGCGCCTGGGGGTCATTCGAGCGGTAGGGCACCTATTGAATGTGCAGAGAAGCTTCCAATACGATACAACACAAAAAAAGATAATGTCATGTTAACTATAAGTGGAATAACAATTTTTGACTCGCCTGAAATCAATAACAGTGTATATTCGCTGTAAACGTCACTTCATAATGCTGAAAACAATATGAATAATACTATGGAGGTCGCTTAAAGCTACAAGAATGCTAGTTCCACCATTTAGTGGTAACGTTACTGGTCCGTCTCACCTACTGGTCCTTCTTTACCGGAGTTAAAGTCTGTGTGATGAATCTTGTCTCACTGTGAAAAGACAGAGAAAGGAGATATGTCTTACCTCGTCTATATTGTTATTGCGATGGGGGGAGTGAAGCGATGCCAGTGGCGGAAGGGACTAGTTGATTAATTCTGTAGCGCAAAATAAAGTAACAAAATAACTCTCTTCGTACTGTATAGTTCCGTCACTGAGCTTGTCTTTCAAGAAACTGAGTTCCGGTAGTCTGTACAATAACAAGGTTTTGAAAGTAATACTGAAAATTTACAACCCTCCTATAATCTCCACCCTATTGGGGTTTTATTGCTACTGAGACAAGTTAAACCTTACCAGGTATAGCCTATTTCCATAGTAATATAGCAGGACACTTGTACGATTTCTTCGTAATATAGTATCATAAATGAAGTTTCGCTGTTGTACTATGTACTGTATTGCCACTAAATAAACTGAAGCGAACTGAATGAAAGTCAGCTGGATACTAATTCTCTAACCTTGACGTCCTTCAACTTGTGTTATTATTGTCTGTCCATACTACGCAACGCAAAACCTTTCCACGCTCGATCCAGGGAAATGAACACACTATCTCCATGGCATTCACGTTCGTTCTACTGTACAACAATAAAAGGTCTACGGCATTTATCTGAGCGAAATCTTGTTTCCTGGTGAACCCTCTGTACTATTGTAATCATAATTTATTTGTCACGATAATTCTCCAAGATATAAGAAGTGCAGCTTTTCATGGAGTAAATCATGATAGGCCTACTTTTTATCCGCTAAATGTAATATAGTCTACAAGAATATTACAATAAAGGAACCGTTGCGGAAATCATTTTTTCAAATCATTTTTTCAGTCACAAAGTACAATATTATTAACACATTCCAAAGTGACAAACATGTCCTGTTGTATATATTGTAGTTAAAAAATGAGAATGAGTTGTAACACAATTACGATCCTGACAGCTTTAAAATCTAAATGAGAATAAACGTTTATTGAACATAATGCTTCAATTTTTTCGTGCATATAAGGAGTATTAACAGTGCCATACAAGACAAACAAATTAATCCGAATTCGAGGTTTTGTAAAATAGGAATCAGTAACTCCGCATTGTCATCACTGCATAATTTTAAAATTGCATTACTTTTGAGAAAATTTGTACCGGAAAGTCTTGACTCTGAGGAACAGGTCTGAATTCTAATGCTAGATCAAAACATTTTACTCTAGATCATCTTTACCAGGAGTACAGGTTAATTCTGTCTTAAAAATGTAGTGTTTACATGATTTTGATAGTTCTCGCTAAACCATAACCACTGCAAAGACTAAGTCTTCAAGTTTCCCATATAACTGCATTGTCAGATTAGTTATCCAAGTCACACAAAGTCACTTTTTCCCTTGTTCGATCCTCGATCTGGTCATGATGGAATTTATGGTAGGGAAAGCAAACGTTGCATAGTGGTTTCACTATAAAATAACGTAATATATTTATTGCTCGGCTGGGACATAATAGTGTGCTTTAGGATTTTTTTGCTTTCATCATGCTATTCAGAGCACAAACATAGTGATTTTATACCATTGTAATTAAATGATTTGGACAAATTATTGAAAAAAATATTTGATTTGTGTTTCTAGAAAGGGAAATATTTACACTTTGTGAGGAAGAAGGTTTTTAAGATTGAATTTATTATCATCTTATGTAGTAACGACTCCTGTGAGTATACTATTTGGTCCCCAATTCACGGCATAGTTGAGACAGAACTCCTAAGGTCATGGTCTTTTGGTGGGTTATTTTACGACACTGTATTGATATCTCAGGTTATTTAACGTCTGAATGAAGTGAAGGTAATAATGCCGGTGAAATGAGTCCGGGGTCCAACACAGATAGATACCCAGCATTTCCTCATATTGGATTAAGGGAAAACCCCGGAAAAAACTTCAACCAGGTAACTTGCCCCAAACGGGATTCAAACCCGGGCCACCTGGTTTCGCGGCCAGACCGTTACTCCACAGGTGGGGACTAAAGGCGTGGTTGTGAAGCAGTTACACAGTCGTATTTTACTCAGTAAGTTGTGCATATCTCGATAATTCTTCATTTAATAATGAATGAGATCGTTAAAATATCCAATACCAAATCACAGTCTAGTATATACAGTCACGAAACTCAATATGTAGTAAATATACATCCATAGATAGTTGCTAACCACTAGGATCGCTACTATCGCCTCATTACAGACAATGCGAAATAGTACCTGCACAGTCTATTGTTTCTAGTACCCTCATAAACTCAAGCTTCGTGACTCTGTATATATTAGACTATGAGCAAACTACTTTCACAATTTTTTACAACAATGAAGTAGTTTAAACAAAAACATCTAACTATCCTTCATCTAAAATTTAGATTCTATCTGATGAAAAAAATCATAGTGAACTGTAAATAAAGGATGTATATTGGATTTTCTCCGTTGCTGGTGCTGAGAAAGGAAATCACGACGTTTCGAATATTAGCTCTATCTCAGTCTTCAGGTCATCAAAGAGCGATATGAGAAAGGGTTCTTTCTTGTTGCGGTTACAACAAATTGCCCACGAAAACGTGAAAAAAAAAATACCATGTTTATACCGAGAATGGAACCCAGGTCCGTTGCATATGTAGTCAAGTACGTTACACATCTATTTTCAATGTAATTTAGTGTAATAATAAACAAAAGTAATGCGTCTCCAAAATTTACATAAATGGAAGACCTCTTCACTAGAATCTGTCAATAAAGGAAGCTGCTTGGAGTCTTTGGTCTGTGGCCAGCCTATCAGGCGATGTGATCAAGTGATCTGCAGGACGTGAGGGACATCTGTATCTATTAGGCACAGACGGCACACGCCGCTGACGTCGCATTCTTATCTTTATAAACGTGCGAAACATTTTTCAGCTTCATGTGAGGTACTCTCTTGGACGCACTTCAATTAACTCAATATTCATGAGACAACCATAGCCAGCCACTTGTCCATTTCTCACCAAATGACCCAGACACATCTTGGACAAATCGACTGGAGAAAGGTACAGGGACATCATTTTATTTTTACTAACATTTCTAATATTAACCTGGCTATATCTTTGGATTAACGGTTGAGAACCGGAAACACCGTCTGCTACCCCCTTCCACGACTGGAGTTCGATGATACTGGCGTAAAATACAAACAAATCACTTTACTATGTACAGGAGGGAAGAAAAGTAATTCATCCATTTCCGTAAAGTAGGAAATATCTCGATTTTGAGTTTGATAATTTTCTTTAGGTCTTTGTTTAATCAAAGTACAGTACTGTATTAACAGTAAGTATTTTTACTCACGAACTGAGCTGTCCATTCGGACGTATTCATTATGCAGTGTATATTACACTGTCTACAGCACATTAGCGTACAATATAGAGAAAGAAGTTAAATTGAAAAATAATCATAATATGGATATTTAAACACATTTTTGAAAATAGTGGCTGTTAATTTCGATACAGGCTTCAGTTCTTTTGTGCATATGATCGCACTATAGACTATTGTACCGAATTCCAATTAGCAGTTTCGTCCTTCGTACTAGTAACTCATGTTGAAATAATTTTGTACCTACTCTATAAAAGAGTACCTTTCATACTGTAAATTCAATCTTCACTTCTGCCAGATCCGAAAATTACTCAGACGCTTCTAGTCTGAGAAAAATCAAACTCGATAAGGATACAAATTTAAAAATACACAATTGCAGTAACATAAACTTGATTGATTGTAATTGCTCTACCTTGACAGAATCCACGCAAGTAAAATACTTAAGTGTTGTCATTGATCAACATTTAAGATGGAATAAACATGTAACATATTTATGTAATAGGTTACGGAAAACAATTCACAACTTTGTAACCCTTCGTGCATATATGCCTATCTATGTTCTCCGTGTTGTTTATCTAGCCTTGTTTGAATCAGTCATTCAATACGGAATAATAGGATGGGGTGGAATGAAAAAGACTATCCTAACTCCATTAATATTACTACAAAAACGTATCATCAAAATTTGTCTGCGTAAACCACTTGATTATCCGACACAATTTATTTATTCCGAATTCCAGGTACTAAAAATTGAGCAAATATATAAACATACAGTACTAATTTATTTTCACAAAAATCGAATGAATTTTATAACTGAAAAACATATACATAACACCAGAAGAAATGTCCCAATTCTTTTGGCAGAACCTAAATGCCACACTACAGCTGGATTAAGACACAGTAGGAATTATGGACCAAGACTATACAATTCAGTATTGAAAAATAATCGAGACCTAAGCAATTTACACATTCTTAAGTTTAAAAATAAAGTGAAAATGTTTGTATGATATTTGATAAATTTTATTATTTTTATAAGTGTTACTAGCATAATATGGTACTAATTTTTATTGTATTTATCTGATGCTTGTAACCTATAAGATAAAACATTGTAATAAATATAAATAGATCATTTTCTTAATTAATAACAGTGTATATCTCCAATAAATGATTTCTTAGCATCGCCACAGATACACTTGATTGTACTTGTCACTATCTCTTGTCACTAGAGAGTTCTTGAAATTTATATTTTCCCCGCCATTCATAAAATATTTTGATATGATACCTCTTGCACAAAAGGGGAGATCTATAACTAAAACTTGATTAATATATTTCAGTATTATTTGTATTTATCCTGGTGATAATTAACAGTTTGACTCGTAGACATTTTGTTTTTGCAGCATTAACTTCTCATGATTGTACGAGAAGATTCGAAGAGAACGGCAGTTACGTAGACTTTCGGCTCCCCCCTACTACCATTAATGCATAACACAATGCCAATACGGCGGTTGCTGTCGTCTGCGATGCAACGAACTTTTCTGTTTATTTTCGAGTTCGTCATTTTTTTTTTCGGTTATTATATGCTTATTTAAGTTGTGTTAACTCTCGCTAGTGATTTTATATTTTATTTTATCCGTCTTAGTATTTATTTTATTATTGTAAATATTTTTGTTTTATCACTATCATTATTATTATTATTATTATTATTATTATTATTATTATTATTGTTGTTGTTGTTGTTGTTGTTGTTGTTACTATTATTTCTAGCATCAGCATTATTATTTGATCTCTGTAAAATTTATGTGGACTACTGGACTGTACCCGAGCACGAGCATATGCTCATTTCGGGTATCTATTCATATGTATTCATTTCAAATGTAAATTGTAAATAAATTTGAATTTGAATGCTATCTATTGTCCGTCCAAGTGGTTTTGTCGTAGAAAGGTGGAAAATCACGTGACAGTTAATTACTTAACGAGGCCCTTTTATTTAAGTTATTTTAAACAGTTGTATAATATTCCTAATAGAAATTAATGTTTTCAGAAAAGAACTCAGACAGCCCAGCCACTAGTCTTTACAGAGGGGCGAGCAAAAACAGGTGGGGGATACCGGGATGCGACGTAGGCAAACGGACGTCAGTACCTGTGCGAAAATATGATTCAATATTGAAAGCTCTTTCGTCACTGGAAAACGCGAACATATTTCTGGAACGTACTATACTCACTAACTCAGTACTGATTACTATGACCGTAAGGCGACTTTGACTGCATACGCGGCCTTGGTTCTGTGTGGAGGACGATTGGAAGTTTACTATTAGAGGGGATGGGAGTGAAGTACGTTCAAAAACTCAGGTACAAAAAAATTGAAGTAAAAATAAAATGATGTCCCTGTACATGTCCACAGCTTCTGACTTTCAAATCATAGTCATGCCAGCTTTTAATAGACATCGGCTTAAGAAATCTTTTAGAGCACAATTAGCCGCACGTTGAATTTGTGGCTGACAAAGATGCTACTGATACGAGTCTCAGCGGGGTATTTCCAATTCTCATGTTGTTATACCATATATTCTCCAAAATGTAATAATCTGTAATGGTAGTCGTTATATCTGTATAGTCGCGACTACATGAGGAAGTTGCGCCTTGCCGAAGATCGAGATCAGAGCAATAATTCATACTTTCGTTTCCCAGATTTTTCTCTACGCTGTTCAAAATACAGACAAAAGTAGATCACGTAATTGTCAGACAAAATGTATATGCAGCTGTAACATATACTTTTCTACGCCATTAAACCAGGGATGCAGAACTGGGCGCCAGTTGTGGCACACGTCACAAGCCGGAATACATAATTCATCCCATCCTTTAACCCCACGCGTCATTGATATGATTAGGTAGGAGGTGGATTTGTATTCACTGTCTAGTGGTGGAATTCAATGCAATGTCATTTGGAACATTACAATTTTAAAGAGCAATGGGAAAATGAATACGAGTTCTGCATTTCCGTGAAACAGTCGCAAAGTACGCGAGCCTTCGCTGCACGTATGAGTTCTGTGTTTGGTTCTACATACGTACTCGTATGTGAACAAACATTCTCGAAAATGAACTCTACAAGAGTGACGGTCGCTCTAAATTGACAGAAGCACATTCGATTTCCCTCTTCAGGCTGTAGGCCTATACATCTTCAGTATAGCTTAATACAGTCATGTTAATTGATGCCCGTAGGAGCAAGCGCTCGCTTCAGAGCTCAGGAGAGCCTGAGCGCTTTGCAACGGAAAGGAAAGAGACAGACGAAAGAGGTAGTATATGCCGCTTGGTCGAGCAGGGTTAGCCAGCACTGATTCAATAGATAAAGGGAAGAGAACTTATTAAAACTGTATCCATGTTAATTTTTAGATTTGTCTGAGAAGTATAGGCCTAAGTACAGTATAAGAATGTAAGTTTTAATTTTAATGCTCATTTTTCACAAGTTTGATTTTTTTTATTCAAAAGAAATATTTTCTCAAATTTTTTTTATAGAAAACTGAAATTTTCAGATATAGGCCTATTTATTTAGTAGCCTGACAGAATGTTTTCGTAAATATAATATACCGTAAATACGTATTACTCAAGATAGTATATTAAAAATTTTGAAAATATTCGCATGGAAATTGCTTGTAAGGAAATGAATTAACAAAGCAACTACTGTTACATCATAAGCAAATGATACGTGCCCATGTGTTGTAAAAATGTCAGCCCTATAGCTTCAGCACATTTCGAGAAAATAATTTAATATTCTGAGGATAGGAAGTTGCTCACAAATATCACCTTAAAAGCATAATGCGGTAAGAGTTTTGTTATGGAATATTAGTTACACTTAAATCATTGTATATAGCACCTAGGTAACTTTGCTTTGTACTGTAATATTGTTTTGATTAGTTTATTGATTACCTTTATAAGGATAAAGGTACCATCAATATAAATTCCAACTTATCATGTCATACTCAATCTCTTTTTTTTTTTTTTTTGGAATATCACTTTCTTTATGAGTGATGTATTTCATCCACTTAGTACAGTATAGTTGTACTACTATGGAATTTATGTGAATATTCCTTCTTAACTCTTTATTATGTTATTAATATTTAAAACACAACAGCAATATTAAGAAATTGGTATTAGTACATTTGTTTTACAGACAATATAAATAATATCAAATAGAAAGAAGCCATATAAAAATAACGTCATAAAATTTCACGTTCCGTTTGAAGTTTGTGCACCACTGTTTTCTTAATCCCACAGGCTGCTTATTCATATACAGAATCCATCCTCTTTCCATACTTAGCGCTTGATGCCCGCGTACGATGTCATGGTCAAAAAAATGCGCTTGCTTTGACATCACTGGCTTAACATAACGAAACTGGTGAACAAAAAAATAATACAGACATTTGACGAACGTTGTAGTTGAAACTAAATCAATTACAACAATGATTTTCCTTTATATTCACGTGAGAAGTCAGCTTTTTTTTTTGTTTGTTTTTATTTTGAATCAGAGTAGTCAATTTTACTTCAAATAGAAGATATGTACTTTTATGCTTTCAAAATGGTATGGATGATTTAATTTTTAAATACACTAGTATTATACAAGCCTAAACACCAATAAAAGGATAGGCTTAAGGTATTTGATCTGATTTTTTATAGCAATATGTTTCGAAAGGAAGTACTTTAGTAATTTTATTCATAGGTCTAACTTAAGTTTCTTAATCTGCTAAGACTAGAACAGGATGTGTCTTGCTTAAACATTTAGTATTGTATTATTAGTTCACTTTAACCAATTGGTTATAAATGAGAAATTGTACATTTAAGTATTTCCTAAGGACATTTTTTTACATACAGACGTATTGTATTCGTTTACATACCATTAGACATTTATTGAATTTAATCCGACTTTGATTGTTAAATTTAATTATTGTGGCCGGAAATACTTTCGTCATTTTTCTTCATGAAAACCAGTCTGTTGTAATCCGCCGTATGGTTGTGGTCGGATCACAGAGACGTCATTCAACGCATAATTATATTATGTCAAACATATGTATGCATAAAGGAAAGAAAACTAAAGCTGAATTTGTTAGAAATACGGATTTTAAAAACTAACACGTTAGTTTATTTTATGTTTAAAATGCATTTTATTAAAAGCAGTATTCCTCTCTATTGTGATAAAATAAAATTGTAAATTTAGCAACAATGAGTATTGTGTTACATTTTCCTTCTACACATCCGCGAAATTTTCCTATCGGATGACTCAGTGAAATGAATGTACAGTCTTCCCTTGGTTCTCGTCATACAGATATGTGTTTATATTGAAATTCTGAGTTTGTTTTACAAGGAATGCCGACACCAGAGTTTACTCAAATCAGAAGTTTGATGGGAACCTAGAGTCAGTCTGAACAGGAAACACTGCGGGCTCTGTGTTCGGCCTGAACACACAAACAAGTGACCCAATAGACTGTTGTTTGGTTGCCAGTGCCGGGGTCTTTAGAGGGGTGAATGCTTTCTACTCGGTTCGCGCATTTTTATTCGACATGTGCATGCTTTCTAGAAAAAAACTACGAATCACACAAAATCGCCGTGTTAAGAGAGACATCTAAAGATTACGAACATAAACAACACAAGCTGTCTGACTGCACCTCGGGGGTAGACAACCCAACAAGCAGCCATGTGTGGCAGGTTCAGGCGTGAAGGCGAATAGTTTGCCGCAAAGAAAATATAACGAAAGGAAGGTCAGTAATAAAAAATGTAACAATCAAAAGATTAGCTTCATAATCGATCCGACTATCAGAATTGAGGGAACTAAGTTTCAGCCACAAGAAGTAGATTTGGAAACGAAAAGACATTATGAACCCTGCTTTACTTATCTAGAAGAGAAATACCACATACCCGTTTGTCGCTGGGAAGTAATTGGCTTGCTCTTTGGTGCAAGGGGCACTATCTACAGATTTTATACCAATTTCTTTCATCGCTTCCATATTGATCTTTTGGAACTTCAAGATATAGCCATTAATGTTTTAAGACATTCCTTGTTAATTGTAAATGACCATCTGTACAGTTCTATACATGAAAAACAAATTATTTCTGTCAAGGATAGCTGCCGCCCCAAAAATAAATAAAAATAAAAATTAAAAATAAAATATTATTGATCTACAATTAATTTAGGTGCAATTATCGCTCGGTACCTCTTTTTCAAGGGCAGCTATCCTTTTTGGATTCTTCTCTCTAAGGGATAAACATATTGTTAAGACAACAAAAGTAAATGTATATAAATCATTAGTTAGAAGGGTGACAACTTATGGAGCAGAATTATGAATATTAAATTCAAAACTTAAATCTGAACTAATGTATATTCAAGCCATGAATTGTACTAAATCAAAACAATATGACGTCACTGACTGATCTGCTATTGGTTGAAAGCTAAAGTCTGTATACGCTATAAAATAATAGTCCTATAAATATTACATTGTAACTAATGTTTCTCACATATTAGGGTAAATTAGGGTCTGTTGGACAGTCGGGCATGTTGGACACTTTGTACTTTAACGTGTTACCTCGCCACTTGTGGGCACCACATTCTGCTAGAAGTCAATTACGGAAGTAGCCTCAATCGTGGCAACTTCCGTCATTGACTTCTAGCAGAATGTGGTGCCCACAAGTGGCGAGGTAACGCGTTAAAGTACAAAGTGTCCAACATGCCCGACTGTCCAACAGACCCTAATTTACCCTATGTCAATTCAAATCAGTGCAATGCAATTAACCATTTTGCTAGATTAAAAGAAACGTAATGTACCTATACATTAATGTGTATTTGATCTTTTCTATTTACTATGGCGTAGTGATACATTAGTAAAGTTCTTGGCTTGGATATAGCCTACTCGTATAATAGAATGTAGAGAAATTGATTTTTTTCAGGAAGTTTGCTCAGTGTTAAAATTAGATAGAGTAATAAATGAGAGTGCATATAGAGTGCTAGTTGAAAGGTCGGAGTGAAAAAGACCTTTGGGCAGGCCGAGATGTAGTTGAGAGAATATTATTAAAATGGATTTGAGGGAGGTGGGATATGATGATAGAGACTGGATTAATTTTGCTCAGGATAGGGACCGATGGCGGGCTTATGTGAGGGCGGCAATGAACCTCCGGGTTCCTTGAAAGTCATTTTGTGAGTACTTAATAAATGAGAAAATTGGGAGAAGGGCGGATTATCAAAAATCTATAACAGACTATATCCATGGCGCTACAGCCCATGAAGGGCCAAGACCGACCAGCCGGCTGCTGGCCTCACGTCCACATGCCGAAGCAGAGGTGCACGACCATCCAACCAGAATGGAGGTATCGTTTGGTTAGCACGATGATCCCCTCAGCTGTTATAGCTGGTTTGCGAAACCGGACTTTCGCTACCTATCGTAGCTTCCCAAGTGCATCATGATGCTGGGTGGGCACCGTTCCCATACACTGGCCGAAATGTCATGAGAAAATTTCTTCCCCCGTGAAGACTCGAACCAGAGCGCATTCCGTACCGCGAGTCCTGGGCAGGATGCCTTAGACCGCGACGCCACGGCGCGGGACATAATAAAATATATCCATAGTAAATAATGAATTGGTATAGCCATATTCGGAGGATAGAGGATATTGGAATGGATACCTACAGGATGGGGAAAGAGGAAAACACCGCGGCTACATGGATGAAAGAAATTAGTAAAAAAAAAAATGCAACAGAAACAATTAGAAGAAAGAGGCTGGGAAGAAAGAGAAGAGTGAGGAAGAAAAATTTGGGTACAAGGAAGATGCTTGAGCGTTGCAAAGCTGTTCAAAATAAAAAAGACCTTCTTACTAGATGCTCAAGTATTTTCCAGCACGCGACGATAACTTTCATTTCGATCTGTTTCTAATGTTTCTCTTTCGTACATCTATAGCCCTTCATGAGCCATGGATAAGTTCACATCGGGATTTTTGTCAGACTCCAGATAGATACAATATAAGGAGATCGCGTTACATTAAATCAGCACGTCTCTGGTTTTCAGCAGCACATCACTTTATCAAATAACGAACAAACATTCTAGTTTAAGACAAAATTCAAGCCAACAATTATTTTTTTTATTCAATGCAGTGGTACTTGACTAGAGTCATTGGCCGTACAATGGCGATAAAAACTAAAATGAAAAAAAAAAACGAAATAAAGTGAGAATTGTGCAAGTGAAACTACGAAGAAGAGGATGTCAGCACTGCTGCATTTTTCTCTGGCCTCCCAGTACCTATCCACAAAGCTGACAGATGAAAGTGCTGGACAAGTCTTAATGTGGTTTGAGTCCATGTTGTCGGAACATCCACAGAGCATGCAGTGGGGACTGGATAATACACCCAGGCGGTAGAGGTGATTAGCCAGACAGTCATGACCTACTGCGGTGCGGGACGTCGCAACAGCTTCTCTTCTGGGCCATTCGGGGAGAGTGGAGTTTAGTGAGTCCTTCCAGTGTTTATCTTTAATTTGTTCCTCCAAACTCTTATGGAAACATTGTCTCACTCGACTTCTTATATTTGTAGATGCTCTATGGAATGGCAGCATGTTAGAATATGAAAGGGGGATAGTTGTTCCTTTCTTTGCCAGAAAGTCTGCTGCTTCATTCCCGGCAATACCACAGTGAGAAGGTATCCTCCTCGTGGTGTACCCTGGAAACGTTTATAACAAACGGCTAAGTAGTCTATCACCTAAGGAGAAGAATCAAACCAACAATTATTTCTCCCACGAAACTTTAACGCTGTTACTTCTACAGGCGAACAAGTTTGTCTACGATTTAACAGTATGTAGAATAACAGGGTAGTTATTATGAACATATTTTATAAGTAAAAGGTATAAAATATAACGCTTCCGATAAATCTTTACCAGTGGTGTTTCTAGTAACTACCGAATATGTTATACTCTTGACAGCAGTAGAACAGAATTGGGACGTCAGCCTTGTGTTTGCAAATTCACACTAAGCTCCTTCATATTCTGCACACAATATGACTCACCTCATTATGGCACCCTTATCAACATTTGAGTTATTGATGTATGAATTCTGTTTCTCAGATCATCCCTGTCAGCAGGTAATTCGTGGTAAACACGATCTCGCAAGTAACCCTATGCAAAATAGTTAACGGGAGTTAAATCCGGGGATCTCGGGAGCCATTCTTGCACAGGGCTATACAGTATAGTGCTATCTATCTGCCGGAATATTGTCTATTCAATATAGCACGGATCATTAATGTCGTGTGAGAGGGATAGCCTTATTGAAACAGAATTTCTCTGAGAATCGCCAGTGACATATTCTCTAACACAGGGGTGGCACCAAGAGCTAATTCTACTCTCTCACGGGGAGCCATATGACTTCTTTTTAACTTCTTTCTTCCCCGCCGAACACCGCGCAGCGTTGATTCCGTGACGGATGAATATTAAGCGTCTCCGTTTCTAGTTCGGAATCGCTCCCGGTGCCCAGCCCTGCTGTAACAGATTACCGAACTGTACCTCAAGAAATGCAGAGTTAACACACTTAAATAGACGTCAGTGAGTCAAGTGTGGTGATGCAGTTTTCTAGACTTCGCTCTACAAGGATACGCTGTTGTAATCGTTTTCCCGTCAAGTAATCGAAATCTCTCAAGATATGCCACATGTCAGGAGGGAGTTTTCTGTAATAGTCTACGCTCATCTTGTGCCTTAAAGGGAGCACTCTAATGTAACCTGCAACGTATGATTCGTATTACTTCCCTACATACTGAACTTAAATCGTAGACAAACATGTTCGCCGCCTGAAATAACCTGTACAGGCCACCCAACTAACTGCTCTGCATGTATCTGAGACAAACTGTTTTAGGGAGCAAGCACAACACGAGAAGCTTGCACATTGTATAGTGAGGATCACGTAAGTTCAGTTCCCAAACAGCAAATATTTCCGTCTTGTCAGTGCTGCCAACTGTTACCAGATATCACCACATGTAGTAAAATCACGATCCTATGTACTGAATGACTTCTTTACTCACCGTACTTTACCTTTATATTGGAAGGTTATTCTAAATAGTTTCAATAATAATTTGTAATATATTTTGGTAGGCGAACTATAAGAGAAATGGAGGAAATGAATCACATGAGAAGTGTATTGCTATGTTCTATTCTTTTATCCCTTTACATTATTATTAGTATTACATTAATAGGTTACTAGACGTGAATATACAACAAAGTACAGTGAAACCTGCCTTTGCGGTCACTTCATTTAAACGTCCACCTGGCCAAAAGGCCAATTTTCTCTGGAACCAATTGGATTTTCCATAACATCAATACAAATTCTCTCTTTATTTAGCGGCCACCTCATGCTTCGGCCAGCGGCCGGGATCTCTTTGGATTGGAACCTGACTATAACAGTCACTGTCCAACAAAACTTTTTTCACGAATACTATCTGACCTATTTTTTCGATGGTTAGAGGACAGAGAGCAATATCACGAGTACAATAGCTAAGTGTACAACAGTACACTCTCCATATCTTGGGGTTAGTTGGTTAGTTTTATGACTCTTTTGTCACTTTCCACTCCGACCCTGCACAGCTATAAATTCTTACTCGTTTTTAAAGAATTGAAACACGGACGTTTTCTATCGAAAATGTCACAGTATGTTTTAGGTCAGTAGTTAACTATTCGAATTTTTTATATTTTTTTGTCCTCTTTCCATCTTTTTCTATTTGGACCAGCTTTTACGAATTTTTCTTCTTTTCATTCAGTTGATTCAGAGGAACTGTGACGTTAGTTTGAGTCTAACAATAAATCTAGAGTGGTATTAAGTTTAGAGGTGAGACGAAAAATGATTGAAGAAAGTGAGAAGGAAACATCTGCGAGAAAAATTGCAGAAATATTCAAATGTGGAAGGACACAAATGCACGGTATAATTAAGATGAAATATTAAAACAATGGGAGGAAAATATGCATGGTGGCCAAAAAAGAAGAGAGAATCTGTGTTTAGTAATGTGAATGATTTCGTTTACGAATGGTTCAAGTGTGCGAGGGCGAAGAAATTGAGTTTTGAAAAGGCTAGTTGCAAGAATGGAAGAGGCTGACATTAATATGCACGATTGTTGTACGCGCACAGTACTAAAAAGTCAATGAAATTCAGTACTTTCACGCTGATTCATAAAAAACCGCAACCTTAATCAAGCGGCCACCTGATAAAACGGCCATTTTACAAGGCAACTTCAGATGGCCGCTTTAGACAGGTTTCACTGTATACAAGTTCTAAGCAATGCAGTGCACGAAATTTCAGCAGTAACTGCTGTCAGTGAGATACAGGGTAGGAAAGCGCTGTAACACTGCTTTTGTAATGGTGAACAAAAACCCGACTGCAAATCTGATGCCAAGTCGACACAATTTCTTTATCGAGAGATTGAAGGGGAGGACGCAATGTCTTGCATGTAAAAAATACACGCAAAATGAGAGGAAAAATATAATGTCAAACTGTATTACGATGTGTATCATTCGACATAGTACGACTCTATCAAGACGTTAAGAGAAATAAAGTACAGACGTGGACAAATTAGACTAAAACGTTTTCTTGGAAACAATATAATTCACCATATCAACTATCAGTATAATTCACACAGTCTCTATTGTTGTAAATATAATTGTTTACATCTTCTGGTATGTTTTTCCAGTGGTTAAGTATATTTTTTCTGGCTATGTTGGTACTACTGATATTTTAATTATATACTGCAGAATATATTCTCACATGGCCTGCAAGAAGACCGGACATGAACGAAATTGAAAATCTGTGATCTATACTGAAGAAGAAAGTGAACAAAAAGAGGTTTACAACAAAACATGGACTCATTTAAGCACTGTCTGATATCTAGCTAAATGATGCTGATATTCAAAGAAAGTGTCAAACTTTGGTTTCCAGCATCCCTGACAAAATCAACGTGTTAATAAAGAATAAGGGAATTTTCACAAAATATTAGTTACCTCAAGACTCAATTTTCTGTTCATTATATCTGTGAAAAATACATTTTTGTTCATTATTTCTACCAATAAATACAGCTTCGTTGCAAATATAATTAATTTAATCTAGTAATTTGTCCACATCTGTGTTTAATGAATTGAAAATCGGCATTGCAATAGTAAGTACAGTGAAAATATTATTAGCAAAATTAAGGAAGGAATTGTATTTAAACTTTTATTTGTTTAGTCAACTGTCCGAAGACAGGTTTGAGCCTTATAAATTACACCAATAAGGCATCACTCGTGAGGCGACTAGGCCAGAATATAATGGGGTAGGATAGTCAATTCATTTCTCCCTAAATTGCATATTTCGCTGACTAGTAACATGTTACACTAATCAGACTTTAGATTATACAAACAATATTGTTCTTTCTCTGACACATACCGTCAAGTGAGACGTACTGCCTGATAATAGATATACAGATATGGAATTAAAATTTGGAGCGAGTCTTGATGGGAGGCACAATTTCGCACGACCATCCACAAGTAGCTTATAAATAGGAGTTCTTGTTTACTGCACATGCGCAGTGTGTTGTAAGTGAAACTTATACAATAAGGGAGCTCCAAATTTTATTTCCGTATCTGTACATATCAACCTGAACCTTAAAATTTTAATAACTACTAATTATCATCTGGCATTTAAAATCAATAGTGTATTAAAATAATCTTAAACTGGAGTCTAAAATTTACATATTGTTCATAATGGCAACATATCGCAACTATAAACGTAATTTTTTCTTCCTTACTTACTCTGCTTAACATTCCCTTTTATACGACTTACACACCACTGCGAGTAGGGAAAAGAGATTCGTCTGGCCGCACACTAGACATCTCACAACTGCGAGTCTCCTGGTCATGAGATCGGCATTATGCAGGGCCACCGCAGAAATATCACAGGACAATCATAGTATAACATACGAATATCTAGTCTTGCGGAGGGAAGGTAAATATTGGTTTATTGATTCTTCATCAATTGTAATATTTCTGCCCGTTTGTAAGTTTGTGTATGGTATTTTCTTACTCGAAAACCATGCAACAATATCCGCTTTTAAAATTGGTGCATAATGCCTTGTTCACAACCACCGAGTGGTTATTTGCATTGCTCGTAACAATCATAGACTGAGGCGCAATATAATGCAGCAGCTGTTTCTCAAACGCGAAGTCATTTGTGATTGGTAATAACAATAACTGCCCTTTGTCTTCGAACGAAAAATTAGCTTGCTTTGGAGCACGAAACCTGTAGTCGCCGAACCGGCCAGCGTGTGCCATAATGAGACGACTGCCTTTCCCAGTGGGGACCCTAAAAGTACAAGAATCGTTGTTCTTTTTCCAACAGTTCTTCTTCGTAAGTTTCTAGTTGACTCATGTTACATCCAATTATTAAACATCATAATTGCATTCATTATTCTGTGAAACGTTACTCTAGCAGCCACAATATCGCTGTGCACAAGTAGGAAAGTCCTCCCGTCATTTGTCTTCCTGTTCTTAAAGCCCATATTCCATTAGTGAAGTCAACAGCTTCTTTTATTTTTGCGACCAGTTTGTCGGATATGGGAAATTCACCTTTTGCAGACATGTCTGTTTTTATTGTAATATGTAATGCGTTTTTATGAAAATCGTCCAACTGTATAGTATTCTCTCATCGATTACGATGTTCTCCAGGCGATTTAAAAACCACAGATCCACTGTTATTCTATAGCATTCTGACATCACTTACAATTGCCTGTAAAGTGCGAAGTCCAAGTCCACAAGCAGAAGCAGTACGTTTCTGAGACTTCGTAACGCTGTTGGCAGAAGAGATCGTGGAACAATTAGCATTCTGAGATTCATTTCGAAAGAACATATATCGCTGACTAGTTATTTCACTAATCTCAAACTTAAGGTGTAAAGAGACAATAATTTTTCTTCCTCTGATACATAGTCAAGTGAGTCATACTACATGATAATATATATATACAGGGTGTAAGAGGTATAAGTGCTGTCCTTTTCACAGTCGTCGGGGACGGTATACAGGATCAAAAAATGTCCATACAACATACGATCAAAACTTGATAGTTTTCCCAGAAAAAAAATTTTCTTTTCTTATTTTATTTGCGTTATACTGCTTATATCGTTAGTAAAATTATGAAAACAATTAAATTAATAGTTATATCTAGTAAAGAGTTAATATTAGTTTAAATAAATATTTGTGTGTTCTATTACGTTTTCGTGAAATTAAATAAAATTGCATGCTTGAATTTGTTAATATTCTGGCGTGAGAAACGTGACAACGTGTTCCCAGCAGGCAGTACTCTGCACAGACGTAAGTACGAGTCAGCTTAGTTCAAGCTCCCTATCCATAGGTGTACTGACGAGCGGATGGCAGTTCAGTATAGGGTATTCGCTAATCAGCTTACAATGTCATTTACAGTTTAGAAATATCGTATGTTATTAATTTATGGAGAAAGTCGTCGTAATTCAAGTGAGGCAAAAAGGATGTACAGTCAACGTTTTCCTCAAAAACGATTACCTAACCGGCAAACTTTTGTAGCAGTTTCTCAACTATTTTTATAAACTAGAAGTCTCTTACCACATTTCGAAAATCACACAACCAGAAATTTGTTTAAAAATGATACTGCTTTACGGAAGCGGAAGAGATTAAAATGTTGCATTAGAAAAAAAGTCCGTGCGATTTTGTGCAAAAAACCATTATTGTTTATTTTTTAAACATGTAATAAAAATGGAGCAATATTGTTACATAAAATGTAAATTTACTATAATGCTCTATTACTGATATTGAAAGTTAGTATTTACTGCTCGTTTTATGTAAAGAACAGTATTGTCATAGTCTGCTCCGGCATTAGAACAGAGCATCTGTTTTGTATTGGTATGTCTGTACTCAGTTGAGTTATACTTATGAATTCCCTCCTCTCTATCCAGCAACGTTGCAAAACGTCTAATATTTTAAACTTTAATAATTAGTTAAATATTGCAATTAGAAAAAAATGTACGGATATTTTTTTCTTCCTTATGACATGAATAATCATCAATTAAAATAATGGCACTTAAACTCCTTATACCCTGTGTAATACCAGCCAGAACCTCAATCACAGTTATCCTCATATTTATCTTCTTAAATTTTTTACATGCATATTTATCTATTATCACTTATGAGAGGAACAAATGTATGGGTAATATTATGAACTAGGTAAAAGTAAAGATAGTCCCTATACATGCCATGACTGGCATATAGATCCATTCATTCACTTACCTCGGCTTACTAGACTGAAGCGATGTGGTCAGCACCACGCTCAAACCGCCTTTTTATCCCCGGGAAAGAGCCGGTACCCAATTTGACAGGAGGCTGAGTGAACCTCGGAGTAGTTCTAGAAGTTTGGTCACGAGAAAATTCCCTCACCACCTGGGATCGAACCCCAGAGCTTCCAGTCCGTAGCCAGCTATTCTACCAATTGAGCTACCGGTCGCTAATAAAAGATTAAATATTTGTATTTTTGCATAATTGCGCTTGTTATCAATTTAATCCTTCCGCAATCCAGGAAATGAAAATAAAAAAGGAAAGCTGGAAACGAAGAAGGAAAGAGAGGAATAGGGCAAGAAAGACACATAGGTGATCTAAGAGAGTGAAGGATCAAGGTAATAATGATGATTAATATTATTCCTAAAAATCTCACAAGTTGGTCTCAGATGGTACGATGTAGAAATGTTACTTCCTTCTTATACATGTGGTAGGGAATAGTGTGGAATGATGTTAGGGATAAGAGGAGCATGTTCTAACTCAACACCATTTAATGTACAGGACGAATTTCACTTAGACTCGCCAGAATTCGAACACTGTCTCCATCCTGGAAAGTCTAAGCCCTATCCGTTTGGCTTATTGTGCGACGTAATGAGTATTCAGCCGTTTAAACTTTTCTCTCGGTCTTACTGACTTCATCTGTCTCGCATTGTATCGAAGGAATGGAAGTGGGTTTTGTTACTCCGTGGCTATATTCTACCTACCTCAGAGAAACTCAAGTAATTCCCAAGGACATGTTATCCACAAGAAATATTCCTTTGTATGGGTTTATATACAACTGTCAGACTTCCCAATGCTCGGATACAAAGGAAAGACCGTCGACGGTGGCAGTAAAAAGAACTGTTTTTTATATCTGAGGAAAGAGTAAATATACTCAAAGTTATTGTTTAGTTTGACCTATCCAACACCTCGTACGTCAAGTCGGGCCAGTTAGTATCTCCTCTCCCCCATCGCCAAGTGTTTTCTCTACTGGTGGGCCGGAGCGTAGGGTGTGAGCGGTTTCCAAACTCGTGTCCGCGGGGGAAACGCGGAACACTGCATTTTTGCGCTTGTTATTGTTGCTGAATCAGCAGAACTCCACGGCTGAGACTTGCTTCTCAGATTTCTGTATCATTTTGGATCAGAAGTAAGGACTATAATTAACCGAACCACCGACGCTAGTTATCGTCTATTTTCAAGGATTCTGCGCATTTTGTTCACTCCGTCTGCATTGCAGTGAGAAATTATAGGACTTCCTTACTTTGTAGTAATAATAATAATAATAATAATAATAATAATAATAATAATAATAATAATTCATTCATTCAGTGTTCTGCCCAAGAGCAGGTCTTTCACTGCTGATCCAGCTTTCTCCAATCTTTCCTATTTTATGCCTTTTTCTTGTCTTCTCATACGATCCATTTATCTTAATGTCGTCTATCATCTGATATCTTCTTCTGCCCCGAACTCTCCTCCCGTTCACCATTCCTTCCAGTGCATCCTTCAGTAGGCAGTTTCTTCTCAGCCAGTGATCCAACCAATTTCTTTTTCTCTTCCTGATCAGTTTCAGGACTATTCTTTCTTCATCCACACTTTCAACAAAACTTCATTTCTTATTCTGCCTGTTCACTTCACACGCTCCATTTTTCTCCATGTCCACATTTAAAATGCTTCAATTTGCTTCTCTTCACTTCGTCGTAATGTCCATGTTTCTGCCCCATACAATGCCACACTCCTTACAAAACACTTCACTAGTCTCTTCCTTAGTTCTTTTTCCAGAGGTCTACAGAAGATGCTCCTTTTTCCATTAAAAGCTTCCTTTGCCATTGCTATCCTGCTTTTGACTTCCTGGCAGCAACTCATGATACTGCTTATAGTACACCTCAAGTATTTGAAGCTGTCCACTTGCTCTACTGCCTCATTTAGAATTCGCAAGTTTATCTTCTTTATATTTCTTTCTATGACCATGGTCTTCGTCTTATCTGCATTTATCTTCATCCCATAGGCCTACTGCTCGCAGCTGTCATTTAGCATATCCCTTAGTATCAACTTCCCTTTTGCTAATAACAGCAAATCTTATGCACTTCACAGTATTCTTCTTTCTCCTACTATCACTTATCCCATATAATAAATGTAAAGATAAAGGTATCCCCGTCACACGCCATGAAGACACTTGGGGGCCATGGTGGTAGAGCCCCATACTTTCCATGACCTCTGCACTAGAATGAGGTGGTGTGATCGATACCACGCTCTGACCGCCTTTTACCCCCGGGAAAGACCCGGCACTCAATTTTATAGGAGGCTGAGTGAACCTCGGGGCAGTTCTGAAAGTTTGACAACGAGAAAAATCCCATGACCACTTGGGATCGAACCCCGGTCCTTCCAGTCCGTAGCCAGCTGCTCTACCAACTGAGATACCCGGCCGCCCCTATCCCATATAATAATAATAATAATAATAATAATAATAATAATAATAATAATGATATTTTTTTAACTGGCAGAGTTAAGGCCATTCGGCCTTCTCTTCTGATAGAAAATTACATACATAATTAATATAATATTAGTTCCTTTTATCTTCCTAACACACAAGTAAAATAATAATAATAATAATAATAATAATAATAATAATAATAATAATAATGATATTTTTTTAACTGGCAGAGTTAAGGCCATTCGGCCTTCTCTTCTGATAGAAAATTACATACATAATTAATATAATATTAGTTCCTTTTATCTTCCTAACACACAAGTAAAATAATAATAATAATAATAATAATAATAATGATATTTTTTTAACTGGCAGAGTTAAGGCCATTCGGCCTTCTCTTCTGATAGAAAATTACATACATAATTAATATAATATTAGTTCCTTTTATCTTCCTAACACACAAGTAAAATAATAATAATAATAATAATAATAATAATAATAATAATAATAATAATAATAATAATAATAATAATCAGACCTAAATACAATGGAATTATTGAACTCAATCATGATTATAAATTATAACTTCAATTTGACTGCGTCCGTAAAAATCGTTTAGCCTGTTGTTTAATGTAGTTATTGACTACCAGCCCCCAATCTTCTGAGATAGAGAATTCCACTCGGGGGGACTGAGACAGTAAAAGAGGATGAATAGTGGGAATGTAGTATGACTTAAGTTTTCAGATCCCAGCTATACCTCAGTCAGGAAATGGCTATTCACAAAAGTGATCGAGATTCCATCATAGGCAGAACATGTAGAGCTTTAATTCTTATTTTCTTGACTGTAGTACAGTCATGTTTGGAGTTCGTTGATTCTCCCACTGTTCTTATTTCATTGTGCACTGTTTTAGTTCTGTACTTATAGTAAAACCTGGGTTGTGCGTAGCTGAAGAAGGATTTAAATTACGCACAACTTAGATCTACGTATAAATAAAGTTGAATATAACATATAATTTTGGAATGACTAGGAATCAGTTTAACAGAACATAGAGAGCTGGGAGCGCTTACGAATTATTTTAACTTGTCCAAATGTGTTTTCAATAGAAAATGGCTAGAATTTAAAAATATAAATGCAGTACATACATTTTCATTGACGCTTATTTTACCGCTTATCTGCTCTATCTGTCAGAGACGTCTGAGTCCTAATGAGACGTAGATCTCTAAGGATCTGCAGTCTCAATCGAGACTTTAGCTCTCAGCGACATTTGTCCGCTAAGCAGAGTACTTGGTGGGACAAGAAAAGTTGGCCGTTAATGTCTTCTGAAGTTCTTTTTTCCAGGAATGGAGTTCTGTCCTTATGTACAACAAATCTGCGATAGGCTAGATATACCTACATATGAGTAGAAAATAAGGGTTCCCAGGTTTATCTCTTGCTCATAGAAATAATATTTTGCGACGTGCTTGTCTTACTGTTACAAAGTTTTGCTTTTTGTAGCGGCATAATTTTTTTACATTATTTCGAAATAGTCCCGTTAAGATCGACAAAGACGTTTCATATGTGAAGGCTGACCGAATTAGATTGTACGATTCGATGTTCATGCTACTTCACATTGCGACATAGATGAAAATAATGCATATGATATTATTATTATTATTATTATTATTATTATTATTATTATTACTATTGTAAGAGTCTTACAAAAATATTTGGGGCTAAGAGGGATGAAGTTACAGGAGAATGGAGAAAGTTACACAACGCAGAACTGCACGCATTGTATTCTTCACCTGACATACAGTAATTAGGAACATAAAATGCAGAAGGCGTTTGAGATGAGTAGGGTATGTAGCACGTATGGGCGAATCCAGAAATGCATATAGAGTGTCAGTTGGAAAGCCGGAAGGAGAAAGACCTTTGGGGAGGTCGAGACGTAGATGGGAGGATAATATTAAAATGGATTTGATGGAGGTGGGATAAGATGATGGAGACTGAATTAATCTTGCACAGGATAGGGACCGATGGCGGGCTTATGTGAGGGCGGCAATGAACCTCCGGGTTCCTTGAAAGCTATAAGTACGTAAGTAAGTTGTTATTATTTTAATTTTCAGGCACTTGACATAGCCTGTTGTCATTCGCCGTCTTGCTTCCCAATACAATCACTTAATTTTGCACATTCTGTTAAATCAGGGACGGGAAACAGCCTCTCTCGGAGAGCTTAGCTTCTCCCGCTACAATTGCTGTTGTACGTAGGTACTCATTTTTACTGCTCTATTTACAATACGAGTTCCCCGTCCCTGGGTTAAATGTTCTTTGTTCATGATGCAACAACTTTCATGACACACAGGACGCTCTGAAGAAGGGAGGTTAGAGATTCGGTGTAAATGGGCAGCCAGACAGTCATTCCCAGTAGTCATCCCGAAGATTGCAAAAGCATCTCTTCTTGGTCCATCTCGTACTGATGAGTTGTCGTCTATTATATTTTTCGAAATTTTTTGCCTTGGGGTAAGATACTTGATTCAGGTCGTCTTTGAATTTGCCATTATTGATATGTATAATACCAAAATAAGAAATGGTTTGTCTACATAATTATTTAATTTTGGTTCCTTTCTAGCGAGTAAATCTGCTATATCATTACCACCAAGGCCACAGTGAGATGGTATCCATTTTATGCATATTTATTAATGGTTGATAAGGAGTCCCGTTGCAAGCAGAGGTTTAGACGAGTTTCATTATTTACCCGAAGGTGAAAACAGGAACAGATTATGTCGCCTTTTATTTTTCCAGTTTCTAAAATGTACAGATTGTGTCCCTGTTTCATATGTAGGAGTTAGTTTAGTTTGTCCGAGAACCAATTAATGCAATGTTACCATTTTCACCCTAAAGTGTAGGTATTTGGGCTAAATATACTTACACAAAATTATTTTTAAATCTAAACCAGTTCCAGTGGCTTTCATTTAAGCTTACATTTCATAGAAGAGCGTAGGCTAATCTACATGAAATATAGAATAAGCTATCTTTGATTTTAAAGACATGCAAAATCAGTAGAATAGTAGAATATGACTATCCCGAGGATAGCAGTATTATTCGTAAGAGGTTCGATGAAATGCTAATCATCTCACCTAATATATCAAGATGAAAACAATTACACATAAACTGAACTCAATGTGCATTACTCGAACGAGGCGAGTGGACCCGCGGGCGTAATGTGAACTATCGCGATGCGGTATTACGAATGCAGGAGCAGTAGCGCCACGGCTCCGGGCTGCAGGACTCCACTGGCCTTGGTCGAATAATACTAGCTTCATTTCACTCCCGTGGTTAATATTATGGTGAGATATATTTTTTTTTTAATTTATAAGTAGAGAAGCGAATGTTTGGTAGCAGAGATCAAATTTATACATTCAGGTAGCGACTGCACAAGAGAAGATAACATGTTATCAAATACAGAAATCAGATAGAAACTTGGAATATTTACCAAGAAAGAGAGTTTCCTGGATATGGAATTATCTTCCGCATCATGTTTCCTAAAAATCTCATACTTTCTGCGCGAGTGCTTGCTGTATGCGTATTTAACTTTGTGTGACGTCATATGCTTGCGGTTTTAAAGTTTTCACATCATGCTCTCAGCATAGCAGTTGCGTAAGACAAACAAAAATGGTCCTAACTCCTAAATCGTAAGAGATGAATCAAAACGGGTTGGATTGTTACGACCTGAGAAGAAAGCCAGTGTACGGAATATAATTTATCAGTGACTGTAGGTTGAGTTGCCTGGGTAATTGGGAAAGATAACCTATTCAGCGAGGCGATCATACTGTTATTACGCATTAAAAATGTTGACTTAGCACTTGCCACATTTACAACAAGAGCAGGTTACTGAATGAAAATGCATCATTGTGCATGAATGGTGCATAGTCTGTGATCGAAGTCACATCTGCCCGTCCTTCGCAATAACAGTAACACCCCCTTACTCCTCACACAGTACGTAGCATGCCATCTCGTCCTCTCCTAACTATAGATACAAATAACTGGACAGAGCATCTAAACAAAATGAAATTAGAAAGATTTCTAAAAAAATTGCAATATTAACCCTTAAGCAGTCGCGCCTAACTTTGTAACATTAAGAGTCGTGCGGGGTGTTGCTGACATCCCAAATATAATGGGTTTTTATGGGCTATTTTTTAGTGAACAATTAAAATATCGTTCTTTTTTATGTATGAAATACTTTAATACCTGTCCAGTGTTACAATTAATATACAGTAATGTTAATCTTTCAGTATTGGTTCACATGTAATATTCGAACGTCTATTCACTCCTAATCATAATTTATTTTTTATCTTCCTTTCCAGATTACTTTCTTAATTTTTATGTGCGCAGAATCACTATTTAACATCCATTGTTATTATTTGATATGGTCAGTTTAGTCACTGTCACTATTTACAATAGGAACATTGTTGTAACACTTCGACATCCCACACCACTTAAACCGTTATTATCTTGAGTATGCGAATTCCGATTTCAAACCTGTTTACGGTTTTTGTTGCCGTACCAATTCTAAGAAAGGTACTGAAAGTTTCAGAAATAGAGGCTTACTCAATATGTAGTTAAGAGCTCTGTATATGTGACCGGGTGTTTTGCGCTACTACTTAAGGGTTAACCAACGGAAAACGTAAGAGATCGACCTAGGAAGCGGTGAACTAAGGTCGGTACACGTTGTCTATTGAGGAAGTAGAATAAGAGTAAGAAAAGTAAGGTACAAGATGATACTTAGTAATTCAATTTGAAATAAAATTCCAGTTTTATAAAGTGCTGCAATTCTTACAAAGTGAATAATGAAAAATGGAACATTTTCAGGGATTTTTTTTTTTTTTTTTCGGAATTGAGGGTTATGGGAGTTCAAATCCATATTTCAACAGCTAGTCCACTCAATACGGGTGATTGCTTACTTATGTATTGGAATTCGTCCTTTTGAAACCTAAGTCACATTTTCCCGGTCACTTTTGTGCAGAAAGAAAAACAAAACAGACCTAGAAAGAAGCAGAAGCTACGACAACAGTTTTTTTAAATATATTTTTTTCTACTTACTGAGAGCGATCCCAGGCATGCGGCCTGTGAGTGTAGATAAATAACTAGTGACTGACTGCTGGATTCTCTTTTTGGAATTGAACTCTTTGTGGCCTCTGCTTCTGGGGATTTTAAAGTGCGAAGAAATAGGTGAAGAAAGGAATGTCGTATCTTTTTCCTCTCCCCTTTATTTTCTTTTGTTGCTCCTTACGAAACAGGAGTAAAGAAAAATAGGAGTAGGTGGGGGTGGCAATGCATGTAAGAAAGAGAAGGAATTCCGTCTATAACTCAGGTGTTGACAAAAGACGAAGGCATGGCCTCCTGGGTGCATTCTATTGTCCGGGTCCGTGACACATGCTGGTTTCACACCACCAGCGCATTATTCCCGTGTTATCCGCCCACTAACTAAATACATTGCAATTTGCCCGTCCCAGCACGTGTTTCCTCGGGTATCAGATATTCGGTATTTGCACAATGGAAAAGCAGAGCCTGCCTATACTTGTCTGAGAAAATGTGATCGTCTGCAATTAATATACTAGCCTAGATTTATATTACGTTTGAGAAAAAAATTTCCTAGAAATTTAAGTAAATGGCAGCTTCTTTTAGTAGAACGTTCGTAGATTTGAACTCAACGACGAGCGGTACGAAACTTAAAGCGTGGATGAGGAATATCCAAATAAATTATAGCAACTGCTTCTGGCCTACTTCGAAATTCAATTCTGTTAGTCATGATCCTCAGCTAACATCCTATCTTCGGGTGTAATGAATTCCGCCTAACAGATCTCCCTGCGTAAAGATGGCGTTGTCTATACTTTCCGATTAGCAGATTCGAGAAATAGTTTCCTCGGCCTCAGATGGTAGTATAAGCAATAGACGAATTAGCCGTAGCCTCTTAAAATAAGTAATCTACTGACTAATATTTTCTCAACTCATTGTCAGTCGAAGGTGAATTTATAGTGACAAATATGGAGTTGGTATATAGAGAGTGAATCGTAAGTCATGTCATTAATTTCAAAAGGTTATTTATTTACTTATTTTTTAGACATTTCAAACAAAAAGGTTTAATACAATTTGTCTCCTTTTTGCTTCCTTTTCGAGAAAAATTATTTTACATTAAACATTTCATTGCCTGTTTCTGGAAAGCCATTGATTTAATTCCGAAAATTCTTAGTCCATTTGAGAGAGCAGTGTATTACGATAATAAATAATTAAAATAAATTTAGTTTTGTTCTTTAAATGTGCAGAAATTTGACCCGAACAAATGTAACTTTTCGTTTCGCAAAATAATTTTTAAATGTTAGATTTGTTCGGACTAAATGTCTGCACATTTAAATGACAAAACTAAAATTCTTTCATTCATTTGTTATCGTAATACACTGCTCTCTTAAGCTGACTGAGCATATTGGGAATTAAATCAATGACTTTTCCAAAATACGCCATGAAATATTTTATACGAAACATTTTTTTTTCCTCGAAAGGAAGCAAAAAGAAGCAAAATTGTATCACACTTTTTTGTTTGAAATATCTCAAAGAAAACCCCTTGAAATTAATGACATTACTTACAATTCACTCTGTAGCTTAATTATGGAAGTCAATGTAAGTATGATTTATCCCATTTTTTTCCCTCTCTTCCTCCTTTAAATTCTCCGATCGTTGTCAACCATAATGGCTATTAAGTCGTCGATTCTTCAGCAGCCCGGGAAAGTTGCACAACGGTTCTTCTGTTCTTCAACGCGTCTTCTGGTGCGAGAAATGTAGTAATCATGGATTTTATTGAAGTAGTAATAGCTTATTGTTGTTCAGTCAACTGTCCGAAGACAGGTCTGAACCTCACAAGTGATATCAACATGGCACCACTTACGAGGCAACTAGGCCATGAGATAATGGGGTAGGATGCCCAGTATATATTACACTAATCAGACTTCAGATGTATATAAACAAAATTGTTCTTCCTCTGACACATATCATCAAGTGAGATGTACATATCAGCTAGAACCTCAATCAATCAGAGGGATAAATAGCCTATTATTATGCGTAAATTTTATACGTAACAATAGAGTAAAATGAGGGGGAAATGATGAGATTCGTCCAAAACTAATGCAAATGTGTGTAATAGACAATAAAAAAAATACCACATCATAGAGGAAACTAGCAATTGAAAGCTCTTTTCAAATAAATAAAACATTGCTAAAAATGACGAGAGTTAATCTTGCACACTACGGAAATGTTAAACTAAACTTAATATTCTATAGTACAGATTTTAAATGCTTTTAAAATTAATGTTAAAATATAATATTATCAGGGAATATTTTAGAACTTTTACGTGACATTAAAAAATGTTGCAAATCCAGACCTTTCGCCTACATGAATTCCGTTCATTACTTATTCGTCCACTTTTATTTTTGGTCCATACTAATCTTTCTATCCTCTGATTGAGGTTCTGGCTGATATGTAAGTAACCTATTATCAGGCAGTATATCTCATTTGATGATATGTGTCAGAGGAAGAACAATAATTGTATGCATCTGAAGTCTGATTAGTGTAATATGTAGCTAGTTGGCGATGTATGCAATGGAGGACGAAAGGAACTGGCCACCCTACCCCATTATCTCCTGGTCTAGTTGCCTCATACGTAGTGCCTTCTTGGTATCACTTGTGAAGTTCAGACCTGTCTTCGGACAGTTGATTAAACAAAAAAACAACTAATCGTTCCTCCATTGTAAGTGTATGTCCACGAATTCTTTGCCCACTCCTTTTTCATCCAGCTATATTGTTCAGCCACAAGAATGTTTCGTCCATATGATATCACAATCAAAGCAAATAATAATAATAATAATAATAATAATAATAATAATAATAATAATAATAATAATAATAATAATATTTTAATAATGATTATTATGATTTCGTATTATTCCATATTAAGTACATTTTTCTTTCCGTCACAGGATTAGCCTATTGTTATTAACGCTAGTTTTCTTCTTGTGGATCTATCGAATACAATAAAATTTAATTTTGTAACTGATGATTCTCAAATACAGATTATGCTCAAAATAGGCCTATCTTAGATATCTGTCCACAATTTGTTCTAATTGGCATTGCTTCAGAATATGTCTTTTAAGAGAGTACAGTATGTTTACGTGTCCCGCGAATAACTGTAGAATTTCCGTTTGGATTTCCAAATTATCTTTTTTGAATTTCACGGAGTCATAGATATTCCAAAGTGCTGGCGGAAATCTTGGCGCTACCCCTCTTCTTCTGTCTCTTGTTATACGGTCTCTTAAATATATTTTTTCGAAATGCAACACCATCTTCGTCAAAATCATCTACAGTACAATCTGCATCTCCCAATGGAACAAGTGGAAGGGTCAGAAGGCGACGAATGCCAGTGCGAATGACATCATTTAGAGAAGGTTGTCGAAGTCTAAGATTTACGGCTTGACGTCAAATGCTATAGCCAATAGAAATAGACATCTCTTTAAAATACAACTTTGCAACGTAGCTTGAGCACATGTATGCACTAATTTCGAAGTTCACTAAGATGAATGGTGGAATTAAATCCGTGTTCATACATTGTGCTGCAGATTTTTCAAATGTCGGAATGTATTTCTGTATGTGATTTATAATTGGAATAATTGCTCAAACGAAATTCTATTGCTTATGTTTGTTCAGTTGGCAAAATTGAGGACATATTTTATTAGCCTTATTTACTCGCATTAGGTAATAAAATGGATGAAATAATGTAACAACTACGATATGTTGCACGTAATAATATCGAACGAAAAAAAGTGCACAAAATATTCGTGAACGTAACTTTTCATAGACATAATTTAGAATGCAAATTGTACCTGTGGACGAAATGTGTTTGGACAAAAAAATGAAGGAAATGTTAGGATGAAACCCAATAGACGAAACGTCCAGGTAATAATAATAATAATAATAATAATAATAATGATTTATTTTAGCTGGCAGAGTTAAGGCCGTAAGGCCTTCTCTTCCACACAACCAGCAAAAAGTGTATATACATATGCATGAACTTACAAAGAATTCAACAATTTGATTTAGATGAGAGTTACATGTATACAAGAGTTATTTACGAATTAAACAACAAAATACTATGAACTATTAATTAAACACTGAAATAAACTGGGTAGCAGAATTAAACTAAAATACATAGAATGTTAATATATTTCAAATTATATTAGATAATAGAAAGAGATTATTATGAGACAATTTTGAAAATGCAGCACAATCAGGATGATGTCTAAAGAAAAAAAGCAACAGTGTAGTCAGTAATATTTTAAATCAGTATGATTGGAGTGAAATGCTAATAAGGTTATCTTTTAAGCTGTTCTTAAAGGTGTTTGTTGTCTTGCAGCCCCTAATACTTTGTGACAAGGAATTCCATTGACGCGAGGTAGCAGGTACGAAAGAAGGAGCAGGGAACAGCATATAGGCTACTGCGAATATATTTAAATGTTCGTGACATTTCTACTCAGGCTCTACTTAGTGAATCAGGCTGGCAAGAATTTGACCAGCAGATTAACACAAGACTGTGCACTTATAAATGTCTCTATAGGTTTAGGTTAGTTGTAATGATTCTTTTCAGCAATTTAGTAACTGCACACGTGTCTGCGGGCCGCTCATCGTTCGCTGAACTTTGACCGAAGGTGTTTCTATTATATGTACATAACATACTTCCTCTCTCTAGCAAGGTTTTTTAATGCTCAGTCGGCAAGAATAAAGGTTTTGTGATAAATTCTGACACAGATAATTGGACACTTAACTTTTCTACCAGTCCTGATTATCTACTCGTACAAACAAGAGGGATAACCATTATGTTACAGCATGCAGGTACTAGAATGAACGTATAACTTTTATGTGCTTTTTTATCTTAACAATTTTGTGAAGGTTTATACTAATTTTATAAAAATCAATCATGGTTGAACAGAAATGCTAAAAGATTATTTCTACATCAGATAGTTATGATACTCATTGTCATTTGAGGATCTTAAAGAGACTTGGTCTAAATTCATAACTGAACTTATTTATGTTTTTGTATTATACCGGGTGTTTCAGAAATACTTTGACAAACCTTGGAGGCATATTCCTCACACCAAAACAAGAAAAAAGTTCACATAAACATATGTCCGAAAAGCCTTAGTTTTTTTTAGTTATTAATGAAAAAACATAATTAAACATGTTAGATATTGTCAGCTTGCTAGCAAGTGTTGCAACTTTAATCAATTCAGAAACTCATAACAAATGTTCAAAATGTTCTTCTTTTGCTTCCATACACGAATTCACACGTCGGATCATGGACTCTCGCACCCTTTCAAATACTCCCACACTGTATCGACTTGTATCGATAACATCATTCGATTATCTAACAAAATGAATCGGCTACAAACATAAGTTAAGTTAAGTTAAGTAGCATTTTTTAAATGTTTCTAAGTTTATCAAGATCACAATTTTTCGAAAACACTTTTTACACTTTCCCTTAACTAATGAACTCCGTTTCCCTGGTACACTGTCCATTCTTTGCACTGCATCATCCACAATTTTCACTGACTTCGTCAAAAGCTGCCCCCTATTTTGAAGCTGGCAGATCACTTGTGGCAGAAAACCAAACTCGGCCGCAATGAAAGTTAAATCATTTTTCAGTTCCGAAGAATTGAGAAGTTTCTTGGCTGCTACAATTGAAGATGCTTCATCCTCCAGAACGTTCGCCATCTCAGTTATAGTCAGGAAATTTGAAGCGTAGTAAACTCCTGCTGAGATCCATGCCCCCATCTCGTTATGATAGGTTTGGGGGGCAGAGGTATATTTGGATTTAAATGTCAGAATTCTTGATGGGGCTTTCAGAATGATCTTCTTAATACTGGAAATCAAATTATCGACATCCGGAAACAAGCATCGTATCTCTTCTGACACTCTGTGAAAGCCGTGTGCTACGCAGGTCACATGAAGCATGTTTGGAAATAGCACTTTTAAAGTTATTCCAGCCCTTTTCATGTATGGTGCAGCGTCACTGATGAAAAGTAACACGTTGTCGTATTGAATTTCTTCAGGCCACAGTAACTGTAATGAATTGGTGAATAACTGCGCGATAGTTGAATTTTAACTTTCTCCAGACACTCTGTTGTAAGCAGGAATGGTTTCATTGATTCATCTTCTGAAGGATCTAATGGCCCAACAATGACATTGGTAATGAAACGACTCGTAGGATCAGGTGACTCGTCAATAGAAATCCAGATCTTCTTATTTTTAATTTTATCTTTAATGATTTCCATTGTCATCGTAACATTCGTTTAAGTAACATTTTCGCAAATTTGACTCGCTAGGCACAGATTCGTTCGTATACTTCTCCAAAAACTGTTTTAATGTAGGATTCTGTAATTTCCACAAAGGGATTTAGGCAGCAAGAAAAGCTGTACATAAGTCGAATGCAAATTGAGATTTTCGACTCGATGTTGCAATTACTGTTGGAAGCAAAGAAATCTTCCCAATAGCCTTGGAAAGTGCATTTTTGTGTTTGTTGCGATATGAAATATTTCTTTTCGTAGTTCACTGACTGCTCACATAGTTTGCATGTAAGTACTTTACCTTCAGTACAAAATACGTTGGATCCAAAAGTATTAACGTAACTTTGCAATTTACTGCGTAAAGGAACACTGAATTTCGGCATCTTGCTGCTAGCTACAACAACGTCGCAATGAAAACTGAAAGAAAAATAACTGTTAAAAATAACGTTAGACCCGCACTCATTGTTGCCTTGTCAAATAAACGACAAGCGATAATTAAAACGCTTATTGTTATACATTTTTGCACGGCAGCACTCATTGTTGCAAAGAGAATATGAACTGACTGAAAGACAATAATATACATTCGGTGAAGTCACTTTCATTGTAGCGGTTATAGAAAAAAATTAAAATATACCTGTAGGCAAGTTTAATAATAAATTAATAAATAATAGATAAACAATCAAATAAAGGCAAAAAAAATTATTTTGTAAATTAGGCATTTACATTAAAAAAGGCAGAAAAGGGCAACATAAAACTGTGACATTTCAATTACAAAGGTATAATTCGTACAGCTTTATTTTTAAAATGAAGATAGATTTAACACATTTAACAAGGCATTCTGCCAAAGTTCCGGTCTCTGGTTATGAGTTTCTGAATTGATTGAAGTTTCAATACTTGCTACCAAGCTGACAATATCCAACATTAGCTTTCATTATGTTCTTTCATTAATAACTAAAAAACTAAGGATTTTCGGACATATGTTTGTATGATTTTTTTTGTTGTTTTGTTGTGAGGAACATGCCCCCAAGATTTGTCAAAGTATTTCTGAAATATTCTGTATAAAATTGATTTCATTTCTCTACTATCGGGATGTTAAGGCTCCCACCTCACGAGACAATCGACCCTAGTGGCAGTAGGGATATCAGTTCGTATGCTGCTGCCCTTTGCACCCAAATAAATTCCCTTGTCCTCATTTTGTTAAGAGGTTGAGTGAACCCCAGGACCAAAATGCGGCCGGCAGGATTAGAATAGTGGAGAAAATCCGCGATGCTATCGCTGGGACGTTCCGGCAAGCAGCAAAAATATTTCCTTCACTATCAAACCATAATACGAACTCCACTTCTTTATGTTTTTATATATTGTAATAATTCGATTAATTATAATTTAGTTCGTATGCATGACCTATATTTATATTAAAGTGTGTGTCCTGTCAGTGAATGTAAGGCATTCTTGACTCGAAAAAAATCACAATGTGAAAAATTATATTAAAAAATAATAACGTTCTAGTCTATAATACGTTAAAGCAGCTATAAGCCACTATAGAACTAACAAAGAATCCTTGAGGAATAGAGCTATGTATTTCGACGCAGTTCACAACACATTTATCAGCATTAAATGTAAGTTAATTTTATTTTTATTCTACAAAGCGAGCAGAACTTCTCGATGCAATAATGAAATTCTTGCTCTTTGTCCTATGACGCCATTGTTGTGAATGTTCACGTCTCAGTTTCTGCATGATTTGTGTGCGCATGCAAGAATCGTTTGCAACTTGCATCCAATTTACTGCAGTGCGCGATAAATTTCTATGCAAAGGAATTCACCTCGTCTGACTTGCGTTACTATATTATAATTTGTGATCTTATTTCCTTCGTCGTTATATTGGATGACTTCTTATTTAAATTTGACTTTGCGATCCTAAAACTAATGGAAATATGAATTGCTTTTTAATCCTCAAGCAATGTTGTATTCCACCATCATAGGCGGAGAGAGAATCGTTTCCTTGGGGAGGCAAAGCAAAACCATAGAATCCCCATATAACGGGGTTATGGGGGACATCATTTACCTCCTCCCCCGTTATAGCTTGACCGTGGTACATTATATCGGAATATGATCATTTAATAAAGGTATTTTCGGGGGCATGTTTCTTACAGTGTTACATCCATATCCGCGATGTTTCGAACCGAGTTGTATAGGACTTGAACTGTAGATTTATTTTTTATTTTAGTAGGTTATTTTACGACGCTTTATCAACACCTCAGGTTATTTAGCATCTGAATGAGATGAAGATGATAATGCCGGTGAAATGAGTCCGGGGTCCAGCACCGAAAGTCACCCAGCATTTACTCATATTGGGTTGAGGGAAAACCCCGGAAAAAACCTCAACCAGGTAACTTGCCCCGGCCGGGAATCGAACCCGGGCCACCTGGTTTCACGGCTAACCGTTACTCCTCAAGTGTGGACTGAACTGTAGATCTACTACAAATTATAATAGGGCGTAACTTAAAACAATCTTCCTTTTTTTCTCTCTCGTACAGAAACACATACATCCACCAATAAAACTACGTAACAGTGCTAACAGAAACTTTTTATATGAAGTTTACCTTCCTGAAGATATCATATGTAATGTAAATTCTAATTATTTTATTTAATCTCGTCTTTAAGTTTACACATTATACTGAGATCACTTTTATTTTTTCTGCATTGTTGTGCAGTATGTTATTCATGTTTCTCCAAGTGGCGGCCTGAACACCTGCAGACTTCTAACACATGAGTACAGGCTGTTACAAAAGAAAAATTACGGTGCTTCTATTCCTGAAATGAGGTATAGGAATTCTTATACATTCAGAAATTTAAAATAAATATTATAGTCCAGACACATGATCTAAAGGCATTAAATTAATCAATTTAAGAACAGAACCTTAATCATAAACAAAAGCAAAAAAGTTCTTTTGAATTCAATATTTTCTAATATTAATAGAAAAAAAGAGGTCAGACAGGTTTGGGGAGGGGGCAGTTCCCCCCATGCACCCTCCCCATAACTCCGCCTATGTCCACCATCTAAGTTCGGTTCATTCTTCCAGTAGTTTTTCATAAATCTCGAAAAATAAAATAAGAACCTTCAATCATAATACACACCCAAATGCATGGTTCCTTGATGTACGCGTACAATTACATGAAAACAATATTCTTATGTATATCCCGTATATCTTTTTACAGACTCTTCAGACTTACACTGGGTTAGGTTACCTTAAATTAGATTAGATTAGAGTAGATTGAATTGGGTTAGATTAGATTAGATTAGATTAGATTAGATTAGATTAGATTAGATTAGATTAGATTAGATTAGATTAACATAGAGTTGGTGGTGGTCTCATTACATTTCTAAATTTTCAGCCCTAAGATTTATTTACTTTTGTTAAGTTTATTTAAGCCCAGTCCAGAAGCAACAGCTTACTTGATGTTCTACTTGCACCTGAAAAAAGTTGCAAGTAAGAAGGAGCGCGTGGACCGTAAAACTGAGCGATTTTTGGAACTGAATGAAGACTCAACACTGAGTTGGAGGCATTCATACGATGAAAGAGTAATGGAACGGAGAAAAATTCTCTCCGGCGCCGGGATTTGAACCCGGGTTTTCAGCTCTACGTGCTGACGCTTTATCCACTAAGCAACACCGGATTCCACCCCGGCGTCGGAAGAATCGTCTCAGTTTTAAGTTCCAACTCTTGGGTTCCCTCTAGTGGCCGCCCTCTGCACTACGTCATAGATATCTATGAACCTAGGACCGAAGTCCACACATGTGCTGAGGTGCACTCGTAATGAGTGACTAGTTGGCCGGGATCCGACGGAATAAGCGCCGTCTTAAATCACGAAGTGATTTACGCATATCATATATATTATTATAATGTACCGAAGTACATATGATATTTCCATGCAGATATTCTGCGTTATCATACGATGAAAGAGTAATGGAATAGTGCAGAGGGCGGCCACTAGAGGGAACCCAAGAGTTGGAACTTAAAACTGAGACGATTCTTCCGACGCCGGGGTGGAATCCGGTGTGGCTTAGTGGATAAAGCGTCAGCACGTAGAGCTGAAAACCCGGGTTCAAATCCCGGCGCCGGAGAGAATTTTTCTCCGTTCCATTACTCTTTCATCGTATGATAACGCAGAATATCTGCATGGAAATATCATATGTACTTCGGTACATTATAATAATATATATGGAGGCATTCAGTCCTAAAAATCGCTTCTTCTTACTTGCAACTTTATGCATTTGCAACTAAAACGTCAATTAAGCTGTTGCATCTGGACCGGGCTTTAATACACGCTTCAACATCTGTGGTCATATCGCGTGTTTAGGATCTGTAGGTATACCAGTAGGCCGTTTTCACTATTGTTGAGTTCCTGTTTCTATCGTATGTTGCATATGGCTTGTGTTCATGTAACTGATTATAGATTTGATTAATGTTTAAGATATTAGTGATTGAGGTGGTGATGAATCATAGTAATCTAATTTAAAATCTGACATTTGCTTTTGTGACTGAGAAAAATCATGAAAAACCCCAGTCAGATTGGCCAGTCACGGGATTTGAACCCAGGACCTGACGAATGCGAATCTCAAACGCTATGGCCTTAGTCAACTCACTCAGTAAGATTTATTGAAGTGAAACTTTTTACGCACGTACCCAACGTGCTAAGAGGGCTTTGAATGTTATTACGGGATTGTGTACGTTCCTATAGTCGCGACGCTGTTATTCCCGGCGTGACTCCTCCTCTTTGCTTACATCTTAGGAAGTGAAGGCTCTACAAAATCTAGGCAGGTATTATCGTTCGCCATTTTTGTTCTTTCCTTGCCGAGCTACCAGACGAGGAATCTATTTGCCACACCGTTAAACATTATCATGTCGTAGCTCCTTTGATAATAAATCAAGCGCACTGTAATTCAGCAAATAATTGAGCGGCAAATAACGTTTTCGTGTACTTTCTGCGAACGCCAACGAAAGAGCCAAAATGGCGGGCGATTATATTAAGTATTTATCGAGCCTTAGGAAATGCATTACGTCATCATCAGCGAATCACAAGTCGCACACGTTTAAATGTAGCCGACCTGCAACGTGATTGGCTGCCGGAAATAAGAGCGACGGGACTATATATTATAGTGTGAATAAAGTTGTTGATGTTTGCGGTTTTTCACAACTTTATACAAATTTATGCATAAATTAGTGGGAATGGGGCTCTCACCGAGCAGTGCTTCTTCTGTGTTGTGTTGTGTTGTGTTGTTACTTTATGCAGTTGAAACCAGTCAGTGAAGTTATATTGTTGAGAAGCGTTTTGTTAGAAAATATGCCAAAATCAGGGGTTGAACGAACGAGACTTCTCTTATGCAGTTCAGTTACATAGTGTCAACGAGTTAGTGAATGTTGCTAGACCGCCAACAAACAACGAAAAATGAACTGGTGCAATGCCTAATCCAACTGCTGTCAATAATTTAGTATTAAATCATTGTTCACCATAATATTATAAAGACACGGACGCTGGATAATCTGTGTAGTTGAAAGCAACGGCAAATAAAGTCGTTTAAAGTGTGTTTTATTGCATGCAACAGATCCTGGGAAGGTTAATATTATTTACTAGTGCGGCTCAAAGAAACCGAACACGATTTCGGTTTTGTGAGCGCTGTGTGACTCATTGCTATAGACTAGCGACGACTGAGTTGTGAATCACCGAGGGTTCGTGTCAGTCTGTTTAGTTAAGAAAGCAAGTCAGGTAATAATAGAAGTATTGTCTTAAAAATTCACGTCTCCTGCGTTTCGAAGGAAGGTTAAATTTTTCTGGAGGTTGTTACGAATAGCAACTTCCTGTGAAACTATCGGGAAAATAAACTGAAAGGATTTTAAAATAGCTTCACATTCCACATCAGTATTCAGTTCTACGCCCAAGCTAAAGCAAACACTAACAATTTAAAAATAAAGCCCCTATATTTAGCATTTTAGGGCACCTTTATGGCTTCACCTACGTCGTAGGCCTATACTAAACACTAAGTGCACTGCACCATTTTCTGTCCGAGATTAGTTTGCATATATTTTCCAGAGTCGCCGGAAATCTTTCGACGCCTTACCTGAGAGTCTGCACAGTAGAGAGTAGTTTATTATAGGAAGTAAGCACTAATAATAGAAGCACCATTAAAGAAAAATATGTTATTTCGCATGTTACATACTTCATGAGTTCAATTAGTTCATCGGTCTTTCGATTAATCGATCAGCAGATTGTTCGGTAGGTCAGTCAGTAAGTCGGTCAATAATGCCTTATCTGTGACCTTTAGATCGGTTATCTATAAATATGAAAGAAATATCTGACACTTTATTTCTCTTTTTAAGAGTTTCTGTTAATATCAAGATCGAGAACTGAAAGTACACATTTTGGTATTTTCTTCTAATTGAAACTGAGTTTCTGGAGTAAGTTTCTCGGTACTAATCAATCAGTGCAGGAGATGATCTTGATAGTGATGTCAGTTGTAATATTAAGTCGACTTAATGTTAACACAGATTATGATAAAGCGATATAAAACTGACTCCCAAGTTCAAATATAATTACTTACACATTTGACTTCCTGAAATATTCTGCCCGTGAACGAAGACATCGAATAACATGTGCTTTAAAGTGACACTTTTCTCATAACTGCAAGATCTCAGAGTGGCAATAGATGTTTCGTAACGACTATTAAAAGGATTTAAAGCATTCCACACTGTTTGTCACCCATGGAATGGAATGTGGGGTAAATTTCATCCCATGTATCGAAACCTCCAGTGATAAATCGGCCACTTTTTCACCCATGACATTTTCTTCGGACACCCGCTGGGTTACTCTAGGCGTTGGGGAACGTGAGGTAATCAACACTTAGATGTATTACCATACGAACCGATTAGAATTTCATTTATAAGAGGGAGATATTCCTGGTTCCAGTTTCACCGATAGAATCATGTTTGTTCGCGTTTCGGCACGTCTCCAACACACAAAGGGGTGCAGGGGTGTCGTCTGAATTGTAATCATTTCGTCTCATCTGGAAAAGAATGATCTTCGCACCAGGTGATGCTTCGATCAGGGAAGTCAAAATCATCCCGCAGTAAGTCATTGCGAAATAATAGTTCCCTTATGGATTTGGTATTGAAGGTTTAAACATTTAACAAAGTAATCTTTTGGCATCCACGGCTTTTTTTCCTTGGAATTGCTGCAGATAAATAGAAAGTAAAGCAGGTTTTCTCTGAATAGGTATAGATAGGTGCGTCCCTGCCGTGACTGAATGGTCTGTCACTTAGGCGGTCCAGCTTCGAATCCCGGTTAGACCTGAGAAGCCTGGAATTCTAATTTTAAAATCTGTACTGACACTTGTGGCGGACAAGATCACAGTTTGGGATTTTTCTCGTGGTTCTCTTATTTCCACACGTTAGGCATCAACATCCTTCCGTCCAATATTCATTCCATTGTCATTCCATAGCATTCCCGATCTCCGGCTGGCGACGCACGGAGGGGGCTGGTCTAGAGACTGCAATGTTGCCTCTGGATACTCAGCGATCCTTAGTGTAGTCAGAGTTAACATAAAAGTTATCTCAGATGAACGTATTGTTAGGGTCCGTCATCCCCTTCAGGATAATATAACATACTGTAAGTGTAGGTGTTTGCTTCCATTTCTTTGCTCTTTTTGTTCAACAAATTTCCATTGTCTAACCACCTTGATAGTTCTGGCTTATGATGGCCGCGGATCGTAGTAGAATTTTTCTCAGGGGTCTCACATTTTCCGCCTCGTTATTACACTAACAACCTCAACACTTCTCCTACATCTCCGTCTCGAAAAGTAGGGTACCACTTGTCTTTGTACGGCGCCGAATCAACCTCCGCCATGGTGGATATTTCTCACTATTTGTTCAATGAATGATATATGTCTGTGGTAGTGGATTCTGCACGACTAATAGATCTGTAAAAGAGGCATCGGATGTTATCTTCCTCCTCAGAGCTATGGTAACGGATTTGATGGCTGAAGACGAATGTGTTTTGCGGCTGATAGCGGAGTCCGCTTAGCAGGACATCAGAATCGGCACGCAACTCTTTCTGTACCGGGTACCAAAGGGCTTACTTGGACTGAAGTGCATAGGAATGCTCAATTCTATTCCTACACCTATACCTATCTCCAATGTATCCATGTTTTAAAATACTTATTATTTTATATAATGCATAAATATGTTTACCGTCATGTATATAAGGAATATTTAATACCGGTAATTTGTGTTTTTCAGACTAGTTTACTGAATTGATTCGCTGTTCTTCAGTTGGTTCCCAAACAAAATATCAACAACGTGAGTAGGTTCCCCATGTTCAAAAATCAACAACGCGAGTAGGTTCCCCATGTTCAAATATCAACAACGCGAGTAGGTTCCCCATGTTCCAATATCAACAACGCGAGTAGGTTCCCCATGTTCAAATATCAACAACGCGAGTAGGTTCCCCATGTTCAAATATCAACAACGCGATATCAACAACGCGAGTAGGTTCCCCATGTTCAAATATCAATAACGCGAGTAGGTTCCCCATGTTCAAATATCAACAACGCGAGTAGGTTCCCCATGTTCAAATATCAACAACGCGAGTAGGTTCCCTATGTTCAAATATCAACAACGCGAGTATGTTCCCCCTTGTTAAAATATCAACAACGCGAGAAGGTTCCCCATGTTCAAATATCAACAACGCGAGTAGGTTCCCCATGTTCAAATATCAACAACGCGAGTAGGTTCCCCATGTTCAAATATCAACAACGCGAGTAGGTTCCCCATGTTCAAATATCAACAACGTGAGTAGGTTCACCATGTTCAAATATCGACAACGTGAGTAGGTTCCCCATGTTCAAATATCAACAACGTGAGTAGGTTCCCCATGTTCAAATATCAACAACGTGAGTAGGTTCCCCATGTTCAAATATCAACAACGCGAGTAGGTTCCCCATGTTCAAATATCGACAATGCGAGTAGGTTCCCCATGTTCAAATATCGACAATGTGAGTAGGTTCCCCATGTTCAAATATCAACAACGTGAGTAGTTTCCCCATGTTCAAATATCAACAACGCGAGTAGGTTCCCCATGGTCAAATATCAACAACGTGAGTAGGTTCCAAGGCTGTGTGGAACAGGGATGTTTGTCGATTATGTAGCAGAGCAGTGTCAGTGTTATAATAGCAACAACGGGATGAGATAGTTGTTACTGCCTATAATACCATCTATATTCGATCATGGCTTCATCTACGTTAAAATATAAATAACGATCATAAGTTTCAGTGAATAGCAGAGTAGTGTCAGTGGAAGTACAGGACGGCCGTATTGCACTTAATGATGGATTTTATTATTATGCTCAGCGAAAAGAAGAAAAATCTCCTAATGGTCAGTGATCAGAAGTTAGGTTTTCAAGAAACATTATCTGGTGGTGTGGAAAGATATACATGTTGAAAGAGGATGTAAGTATTTGTGAAACTTTCTGATTCAGATATTATAATAGAATGCAACGACACTGGTGATATTGCAACTTTACAAAATATTATGAAGTTATTCGACGCAGCGTGTCCGCCAAGCACAAATATTTTTAACCTACCTACTACCGTAGACAGTAGTTGACAGTTCTAAGTCTGTATAAATAGAAAAGGAAATGTTTTGTGGCTTGGTCTAGCACGGGAACCAATTGCAGTACACAGATGAAATCAACCTGGAACCAACTCGGGTATAGCTCTGAGACGAATTGGGAACCGATTCACAGCTTTGGGAAGCAATTCCAGTGCGCCCAATTGATTTTCTGATAATATGTTAAGCAGTGATTATATTTAGATATCCAAATAATTATATTTTTCCTTTATAAATGATGATCTTATGTAATTATCTTTACATTTCTAATGTATTCACCTTAGCTGATAACTTAGATAAGTTTCAATAGGCCTAGTAGTATTTTACAACTTATTACTATTATTATTATTATTATTATTATTATTATTATTATTATTATTATTCTGGAATGAAGTTCGGTATATTTCAATTTGTTTTTTCTTCATTGTATCTTGTTCTCTTATCTCTTTCGATCAATATCTGCTGTAGTGATATTATTGTTCACTTCATTGATATTAATCCAGTCAACTTTAAAAAAAATTGAGCTTTTGCCTATTCCCATTCCCATCATTGTGAGAATTAGATACTTAGAATATGAGCATTAGATATTCACAACCAATAGGACTTCTTTCTATTGTTGTCATAATGTATGACAACCAAGTAAGCCAACACAGGAAAACAAAGAGTAAGGAACAAATCCAGGTCGCATTCACTTTTCTACCAGGAATCGAACCCGGTTTCGTTCACTGTAGAAACATTGCAGCTAAAGAGGAGCACTCTACCACAGTCTAGTATATAAGTCACGAAGCTTGAGTTGTGAGAGTGCTAGGAACAATAGACTGTGCCGGTACTATTTCGTATTGTCTGTAATGAGACGATATTAGCGATCCTAGTGGTTAGCAACTATCTATAGATGCATATTTACTACGTATTGAGCTTCGTGACTATATATAAAAACTAGACTGTGACTCTACCATAACGTGTACAACAGTATTCAGAAATCTCTGTTGTACTGGAACAGTAGGAGTCAACTGCCGTATTCGTCCCAAAGGATTTTTCTCCAACCCTAGCGGAGCGTGCGTAAACAGTGGATCGGGTGGCGGTGTGGAAGTCGTAAATATATCAAGTTGAAGGATTTTATCCACACGCGGGATCTAAGCGTTTCTCTACTGTAAGTTATAGTGGCGTTTAATTTGCCTAAGAAACAGATCGTGGGAGATAAGACTCGCCGATCATATCTCCGCTCCCACAGACAAAGGGAAATACAAGAATCCACAGTATCTCCCATTAGAATAGCCATCAATCTTTTTATGAAAACAACAAGGCAAACAGTTCCACACGTCCTAGGAGGGTGCTTGTATTCTTTCGAGGCGTTTATCACACTTTTTTTTTTACATAGACAAGCCAGACGAAATATTGCAAGCCATGGATCTACGAAGATGATATAAATATAAGTATTTCGTTATTAAGTCTGCTGATGTTTTGTGATATTTTTTTTCTATTCAAATACATTTCTCATCATTAACTCTTACATAGAAAGTTTTGTGCAAGTATTAGGATTAATCTTCTACAAGCACTTCACTTCAAAAAGTAAATATTAAACGAATTACATCAATATTTAGGTTGTGGAGTTACATAAGACAAAAGATAATTATTTAAGTAATACAATGCAATGATTTGTCCTACTCCACATTAGGTGGTTACCAACACCTACTGATATGGTCGATTAAGACCTTTTTCGACTCCGTAACTCTGGCATTGTGAAGAATTACATTTCTGAGACGCGAACGAAATTAATTATTCTAATGATAGATTTGTAAGTTATGATGACAAGAAGAGTTAAATTTTGACATGGGCTAGAAATAAATAAAGAAACAGAGAAACAGAGAACGGAAGAAAAGTAAAATAAGAACGAAATAGACAAGCGACGATCAAATAGAAATAAAGGAAGAAGTAAAGTCGTAAGTCACAGTTACTTTTTTCTCCATTTCATTTCGATTTGCTTCATAATTGTGCAACTTTCTTGCACAAAATGATAAAAAAGACAAAGGAATTGAGTTAAAGAGGACGAAAAATGAAAGACAAAAAGAAGGAAAGAAGAGAAAGACAAGATAAAAATGATGGAAGTAAAGTAAGGGGGATGCAAGAAGAAAGAAATACTGGGAGAAGAGATGAGAAGAGAAGAAAGAAGTAGCCGAACAAAAATGGAGGAGAAAGAAAGAAAAATCTAACAGATAAGCCTCAGGGTGTAAAATTCTGGTTGTGCTCGTTCGTAAAGTTCGAGTTAGACCTCTGATCATAATTTTATTACCCGGTTAGCTTTTCCATGCATTATTTCTGTGTCAAAATTCTAATTACCGGTAAGTCACAGTTACTTTTTTCTCCATTTCATTTCGATTTGCTTTATAATTGTGCAACTTTCTTGCACAAATCTAGAATTGGTAAGAAACTGGGGTACGAAAAGTCTAATAAACAAAAAGACTGTGATGGGATATTTTTATTACATATCCTCTGATACAGTCCACGAATAGTCCATTATCTGTATATTGAACACTCTGAATAAGTGTTCTTCAAACTTTTGTATACAAAGAACCAAATTAAGTACAAATGCAAACGTTTCCTCTAGACCCAAGGGTTACGGGTTCGAACCTGGCTGGAGCCGATGGATTTTTCTGGACACAGAAATTCAAGGCGCAAGTCCTTCGGGAGCGACTTTAAGCCATAATTATGTCTCATGTCGAAGTTTTCCGGCAAGTTAAAGACCTCCAAGCCTAAATTAGAGCCTCTGGACTAAATGTCTCTTCTCTCGCGTTCTAGTAATACTTTAGTTGCACAGTAGGTGGCGTTTGAGGCGATGAGCTTTTCCGCTTGTCCCTATGCCTCATGTGGACAAATAAGTGTAACTAAATTCCTTGTAGATGCTGAAACCTGCGCTAGGGGTACATATGTTCCGACTCCGAAATTATGAGTAAAACGATAATGATGATGATGACGATGACGATGATGATGTTGATGATGACAATGATGAAATGCAAAGGGACCGTGTAAGCTTTGTGGAAGATATCCTGGACTAGTACGATATATTGTATTAAAAAATTGTCACTAAAACCCTGGTTCCGAAGAGTTCGACGTAAGTATGTCTTCTATTAAAATTACTTGCTAGATCAATATAAGTCCAACAACGGTGTTCTTCCAGCAGTGCTCTTACAGCGTTCACATGCACATCATCACTTACCGAGTGCGGTCTGCCAGCTCCACGTTCTTATGAACATCTTCCCTCTCGTTGCGAAATGCATGTGCTCACCTAGCCACGGCACGATATGGTGAAGTCTCTCTACCACAAGCTTCCAGTAATGCTGTATGGTATTGTCGATCATTCTTGCCTCTTGTAATCTGAATTTTAATTAAACATCTTTGTTCGTATTTTCTAAACATTTTAGAGCACTTCAGATAACAATCTACAAATTAAACTCACTACAAATATCGTATAAATGAGATTATTGTCTTCAAACTCACAGATAACACTCATCAAATGTTCTTCTTTCCCATTGTTATCAGCTTGCATCATTTAATGCTGATAGCGCCACATACAAACATTGTTGCCACTATTATTGAATGACCCATGTATTATTGAAATATTGTAAATTTATTTTCTGTTCATGTTGTATATAGGATTCTACATCACAAGCCCTTTAATTCTTGAATTTTCACAAATTTAAGTAATCTTATATATTTTGTTCCCTGATTCCGGTTCCGTTACCCGGATTTTTCTAGTGATCCTTCGATATGAACGCATTTACGTCAAAAACCTTGTAAATTACTTGAATTTTCATTCATTGTTTCATTTAGGCCGGTAAGAAAACAGTAAATTATTGATAAAATGTTGTTTTATACATTATGGTTGTGCATTGTACATTATACTCGTATGCGTTACTTATTCAGAAAGTCTAGAAAAATTACTTCGGAAGACCGCATGCGGCCTGCGTGCGTTGAGTTGAAGAGCACTTATCTAAGTCGCTAATAAAAAGAACTCAATTTAAAAAGTTATATTACATAATAAACTTGAGTTTATCACACACATTTCCTAGTACGTATCATAAGAAATCAAGTTTATAAGAGAAGTGCATTTTACTTCGTGCATTTGAGGAAAAATGATCGTAAAGTGCATTTATAGCTATAGCTAATTAAAATGAAATAAAGTGTTAGTCTAGGAACGAGATCATAACATGTCCTTGAGGGGAAGAATAAGAAGTTTAATTAAGCTGTGAGCTTTCACAGTACACATATATCCATAGTTGTGTGATTAATGCATAATAGGTGATCTGCTCATATACATATTTATCAAGGTTTCTGTTTACGTTGCGAGTGTAATACGTTCATGCTGATAATGATCTTTAATAAATAAATTCAATCTGGCAACAACTGACATAATAATAGGCCTACCTTGAACTATATCAACTAAAAAACGAAGCAAACAACAAATTAATTTACAAAGCCACCGCTGCATTATTATTATTATTATTATTATTATTATTATTATTATTATTAGTAGTAGTAGTAGTAGTAGTAGTAGTATTGTTATTGTTATTATTACTATTATTATTATTATTATTATTATTATTATTATTATTATTATTGTTGTTACTGTTATAGCAATATGTGGTCTCGCATTCTCCTGTTGAAAGAAAATTCTATTTCGATTAATTTATGCCGAGCACCTCTCTCTCAAAACTTCATGAACTCGTTCTAGCTGTTGAGAATAAAGATCCTCATCGACTGCTTGCCCGTTTAGAACAAACTTCCAGTGTCGCACCTTCAAAATTCCACGAGACTCATAACATTACTTTGTACCAAACAGATTGTTTAACAACGTCTTTGGCAGGCTGACGGGGATCGAGCCACTGTTTTGAGGTTAGGGTTACCATGAGAAGAAATTCTATAAGAGGACGTGGAATCTAAAATAAGAGGACACTGCTGAAAAAAGGAGGACTTTTTAAAAATTGGTATGAACAAAATTAAAGATAAAAACAATGGCTCACATTAGTCAGTTTTCTCACTAGTTGCTGGATCAGTATTACATCTGTACCCTACTTATCGGTGGAGCCTACTTTGTGCACAAGAGCCTGAAGACACAAACATATCTTGTAACAAATAACTATGGAACTGTTCACAGGACATGTCCTTGAAATTATATTTCACCATGATGATATCTCTGACTGTCTTCGTTAGCATGCGATTTTGTTCTTTTGTCCATTGAGCAGATATTAGGGAAAATACTCTCTCAGCACTTCCATTGTGACTTGGGATAAATAAATAGAATTCACATACTTTTAAGAGTTCTGAGAAAGTTTCAGTGCTCGCAGAACTGTTGGAATTGAAGAATTTGCACCATTGTTTATCTAAATTTAAATCTTTGTCAAAATTAACTTGATTGGCATATTCTTGTACATTGCAGAATAAAATTGATAAAATAGCTTAGAATCATGAATAGCGACATTTTTAGAGTGTAAGAATTCAATGCATGTCAATAGGTTATCATAGTTTGTTTTTTATGTACTCCAGCTTCAACCATTGAAAGAAGTTACATTTTTTCATAGGTTTTCACCATTTGTATAGATATTCTATGTACAATATCGCACATTATTCAATATTCATATTAATTCTAGTTGAAATACTAAATGCTGGACATTTCAAATTTTTTTTACAGCTGCGTTACTACTATTCATTTGATAGAGACATAGTCCAAGCTCACACAACTTAATAGTTTCAGTACCAACTTTCTAGTTCTGCATGGAAGACCTTCCAGTTCGTATCCAGTTTCTCTATCATCAGAGTCATGCCGACGGCCTTCTTTGTGATTTCTTTATTACACAGAATAGGCCTACAAATGAAATGACATTCTCGTATTTTGCATCATAGGAGACCTTTCACTCCCTAACCAAGTTCTATGCGTGGATGGATGTCCACAGAAGCAATTAGTTTTACAATCTCTCCTCCAATGATCTGAATGGCGATGCTGCGGGTTATCTGAAAATAAATAAAAATAACTAGACTCTCATTTATAAACGTCTAATAGGGTAAACTAGGGTTTGTTGGACAGTCGGGCATGTTGGACACTCTGTACTTTAACGTGTTACCACGCCACTTGTGGGCACCACATTCTGCTAGAAGTCAATGACGGAAGTAGCCCCCACTCGTGGCTACTTCCTTCATTGACTTCTAGCTGAATGTGGTGCCCACAAGTGGCGTGGTAACATGTTAAAGTACAGAGCGTCCAACATGCCCGACTGTCCAACAGACCCTAGTTTACCCTATTGTAATACTTGCATCAGTTTTGAAAACTGAATTTCATAAATAGATAATTATATTTAGAGACTATTATTATAATAACGGATAGCAAAAAATAAAAGGTAAGGTTATCCTATTACAAAAATAAAGAAGGTAAATAAAATTGTAAATTTAATGTAAATAAACATACGTATTCTAAATGAGGCAGTATAACAAGTGGACAACCTCATATACCTGGCATATATTAGTTCATTTGTATAGCCAATAATATAATAAATTGAATAGATTTACTTCTGTTATTTTATATACGTTAGAAAATACAGTTAATAACTTCTCCGTAAAATATTGCTCTTTCATTATCAAATTCTCCCGATGCATTACCCAGTTGTATATAAATTTATGTTTTATTACAAAGAGGGAGATGTCCGCTAAGAAGACATCTATATACCCAATGATATTTTCTAAACTCCGAACACATTATAGAAAGAGTGGGTGAAGAAATAATAATGCTCAAATTGAAAAAGAAATCGGCTGGGTAACAGGCCGAGGAGAAACTGTCTATTGAAGGAAGAACTGGAAGGAATGAAGAAGGAGAAAAAGTTTGGGGCAGAGGAAATCAGGTGATAGACAACATTAAAATATTTGGATTGTATGCGGAGACAAAGAGAATGGCAGGAAAGAGGGAATATTGGAGAATGCTGCGTTTGCAATGAGGACCCGCGTTTAGTAAATAAAGCCTTGGTTTTTCTGAATCGACGCTGTAACGTGCGGGGTGCGAGGCGCCTCGCACAAATCCGGACTACACGAGAGACAGTGAGTGGTTTCTATGGCTGCTAAGTACGCAGACCTCGCATCTTGCAGTTACAGAAACCACTCACTATCTCTCGTGTAGTCCGGAAATTGTACGAAGCGGGCCTCGCACCTCGCACGTCGCATGCTTCGTTTCAGAAAAACCAAGGCTTTAGAAAACTATGCATAACTGAATCCCATTTTAGGTGCCGACCATAGGATGGCGGGAAGTTAAGACTTCCACCTCATGAAAAAATCGCCACATTAGATATGTGATTCTTACATGCTGGCCATCTTTGTTTCCAAGGAAACACTCGGTACTGTTTCTGTTGGAGGCTGAGTGAACCTCAGCGCTATAGTGTGGCCAGAAGAATTAAACAGTGAGAAAAATCCATGACTCCATTAGGAATTGAACCAGAACCTTCCGGCTCATAACGTAATGTCTATGAATAAATAGTCTATATAATTCAAATCTGTACATAATTAATTAAATATATCTCTTTAAGCCGTTCAATTTAAGTCAGATGGTAGTCTAAGTTTGGAGAAACAGTGACAATTGACAAGGAATCGAGATTTTTCTGAAATCCTTGTGGCTTGGAGCCGATAGAAGATCCTGAAAGTTTGTAGCTTGAATTTATAAATCTACAGAACAGCACGCCACTCAGATTCCAGTGCCTAAGTCAGAATTTCCAAATATACTCTTTGCTTCCATATATACTGTATGTACTTGAGTCAGAGTTTAATACAATAAAGAAGAATAAAAGCTCTCAAGGTACAGAAAGAGCAGCTCAGAATTAGGTTTATTTCATTGGCCGTGATTAAAAAAAGTTACTTCCTTGAATTTGTGATTGTTTGCGAATGCAGATTGTTACCTTTCTGAGAACAGAGGAATACTCTTTAATGTATAAAGACTTGTAAATTCTCGCGTTCTATGTTTCAAATAAGACATATAATAAGAAATATTAACAAATAAATAAGTGTTGCAGCTATATTTGCTGTACCTTGGAAAGGTTGTTTTCAGTTTGTGTTTCCAGTAATAAACTAATTACAAAGCTAGGAAATAATGTAATTTTGTTATGTGTGTTTGGGTACAGTCTGTCTAAAATTACTATAATTATTGTACCATGCGTCATTCTGAAATTCAATGAATTAGATATCACGACCACCTGCATGAGCTGTCAGAGCGCACCGTGGCAGTGAACTGCTTTTGCAGCGAAACTACAAACAACTTGTAACTGCTGCGGCTGGCTCCGTCTGTCTTTCTCTCTTTCAAGGTTTTTTAGCACTTTGTGAGCACGAGTTGTCCATCCATGGCCAAGATATTTGAAGTGATCCACAAATCTTATCTTTCCTACTTCAGGTATATCAGTGTCATGTCAATCTCCAACAACCACTAAATACTTCATCTTCTTTGCATTTATGCAGCTTTTTTTATCATATATTCTGCATAATTTCTGTCCTGCGCTATTATCACATGATCATTGGCAAATCAGAGAGAACACACATTTTTGTCCTTTATTGGAACTCCCACAACATGGCAAGGTTTATCCCATTTCTGTACACATATTTTAAATAAAGTGGGAGATATTCCACAACTCATTTTGCATTAACTTTAAATTTTCGGTAGAGAAATTGTTTTTATAATATTGGCTATTTAAGCAAGCACGTGCAGAGAAATTCGCCATTTCAACGTGTTACAGCAATAATAATTATTAATAAAGTTATTATAATGTTGATAATTTCAATCTATTTTAAACTTACATTCACATTGTCAGCACACGCAAAAGCCCGGAGAGGGTTAGCCGCTTGACAGACAGCAAGGTTGATGGCAGAAGTAAGACAGCAAAGCCAATGATCGAAGAACTAAGAGAAAATGAACGAAAAAAAAATTTAGAAAAAAATTTTAAGAAATGCGAAGGAAATTTTCTTGAAGAAGAATAATAAATTGATCCGGACCAATTTCTTTTAAGTCTCATTCCGACGTTTGTCTTAGCGCCCGAGGGAAACCACGGAAAACAAAGGGCAAGATGCGTTGGCCTAATCGTAGTGACGACTAAGCTAATTGTAATTAGCCTGATTCTATTACAGATTCCAGGAAAACTATTGATCGGCATATTATAAGAGGCTTCCTTTATTTAACATGACAATATACACTTTACAAGCGATACAAGTCCCGGGTCGATGTCGTTGGATCGCTTCCAAGTATATTGTCATGTTAAATGAAGTGTATATTGTCACGTTAAATAAAGGAAGCCCCTTGTAATGTAATTCGTGCAATGACAATGACCTATTTATTAGCTTAACTCGGTTAAAAAGGCGTCACTGATTTCCCGCCGAGAGTTCGTAATAATCGTAATATAATCTACGTTATGCGGGACGTTGTCATTTCAAGCTATATTTTTAGCACATTTAATTATTAATCGTACAGCGTCCTATCGGCAGGAAGGGTGTCCTCATCGTTCTACCAAGTTCAAGTGATTATGTAGGATTTCCTGTCCTGCCGAGAGAATGTTACCTAGACCAATGACAAGAGCGTTTCTTTCTCTATTAGCGCAAAAAAGAATTAAGTTGATATCACGTATTTTTGCTGAGATATGGCGGATTCTTTCAGTAACGTGCGCGAGTTTACGCTAAATCAATTCTCTTTGTTGCATATGAAAATAACACTTGGAGTAAGTTTGATACATGGTCTGAAAGTATTTATGAAGGAACTGTATTGAAGGTACGTGGAAAATTTGTTAAAGTAAAATGGAATATTGATAATAGAATAACGTGAATTCGTGCCTCAGACATAACTAACATAGCCAACAGCGGCATTTCTTCTAACTCCAATAATTCTTCATAGTCTGACAAGAAACAATAACAAATACAGACAGAATGTATTGTTTGCTCCAGAATCAGGAAGTTACAACAGAAAGCTAGTTACTTTTGTGTTGCTTGTGATCCAAGAGCAGTTGTGTGTAGTTCTCAAACTAAACGTGACTGTTTTGAATTTCATATTCAGAATGGAATTTTTGCATAATTCATGAAAGTTAGTATTCAAGTGATTTAATTTCTTTTGGTTTGATTTTATTAAGATTATGAATTTGTATACTAATAATTATAGCAAGAGAATCTATTTTTCGTTATAAGCTTAGTTATTATAGAAATTATTTTATAAATGAGATTTTAAAATTATTTACTTTAAAGTTTCTTTAAATAATCTTGAGCAATATCTGGCCTTTATTCTATTTCACAAGCAAGTATTAAAACAATATGTTTAAAAAATAAAATAAGAAAATGTTATGATTCACACATGTATGTACATTATTTACTTTTCTGATATGTTTTGAATAAAATTTTACTTATTCAGTTATTATCCTAATGTTACAAATAAAAATAATGTAAATTGTATTGAAAATAATAAATAGAATTATTAGTATACTACTTTTCTCTTTCTATTTACAAAGTCGATAAAACTAATATAAACTGTATTGAAAATAATAAATAGAATAAATGAATAAATAAACGAAACAAAACAAAACAAAACACAAAATAATTATTACGGTACGTTCTTCTGACAGGACAACAGGATACTACCGGTAGGACCCATTACTTGCGTACTGCCTGTAGGACGTTGCAGTAATACGTCCTGCTAGAAAGACAGCATATGGAAAATATTGTTTAAAAATCTGTCCAACCGGAAGAACAAATTACAATGTACAAAAGTCCTTCTGGAAGCGCTTCCGGATGGACATGACTGTACGATTAACCAGTAATCTTTTCTGTTTAATTTCTGTACTAATTTGTGACTTTCCAAAAAAGAAAAAAAAAAAAAAGATCCTTTAAAACTGCGACAGTGAATAATAAAAAAAAGATTATAACATAGTGTTAGCTCAATTGATGCTTTACAACTAGCTACGGACTGGAAGGTCCTGGAATCAATCCCGGGTGCTGACAGGATTTTTCTCGTTGCCAAAATTTCCAGTAGGCCTACGGTCTCGAGGTTCACTCAGCGTCCTATAAATTGAGTAGCCTACCGAGCCTTCCCCTGCGGGGCGAAAGGCGTTCGAAGAGTGGTGCCGACTACACCACCTCATTCTAGTGCCGGGGTCAAGAAAAGATGGAGCTATACTTCCATGCTCCCCAAGCGTCTTTATGACGTATAAAGGGATACTTTTATTTACCTACCTTAATACGCATAACAATAAAGTGTGTGTAATTTAGCGACCGATTTTCAGTTCAGCTACTACACCATCCGAATGCGAGTAACGCCGTTCTTCCGCTCTGCGGCTGCTAGTGACACGTTCAGTGGTGTAGTTTATTGCCTCATTACAAGCGTCGAGCGGGGAGGCAAGGAAATTCGATAACGCCGCAAGTCGCAACACAATGATTGGATGATATGTGGCCTGTTACGTCACCGGTCCACAGTGGCAGCAGAGGAACCAACATGGCCGCGATCCATCATTGCGTGGTCGGTGGGCGTGATACAAGTCCCGGGTCGACGTCGTTGGACCGCTTCCAAGTCGGGAAGGTGAAGGAAAACATGGATAATGTGGTGTGCCCCTGCCCACACAGGTGAGGACCATTCCGTCAACGCAATCAAAACCTGTCACATGATCTCGGGTTCCTTCCGTTTGTTATGTCATGGGCGAAGCCGACGACGCTAATGATTCTCCGAGGTGCGAAGATTAATGTTAATCGTTGGGCGGCAGACTTATTCAAATGCCAAGGACATCCGCCACACGCGGGCTAGACTAGGGCCTCTGTCAGTCCTGTGAGGGCCATCTTACGTCGCTGTGATAATACAAATAAGTATATAATCATCATTATCTGTTTTCAAGGTTTTGGACAGTTGGACCCTTCATTCTCTATGAAGTTTCTGAACCGTCACTAGTCATCCAAAGTAGCCGAAGTCCTTGATTATCATGGCACAAAAGTACTACTTAAGACGAAAGAAAAACAATAGATGAAAATTTCCTATCCAGTCCCAATAGGAAAAAAATACATTTTCACTTTTCTACCAGGAATCGAACCTGAGTCCGCTATATTTGTAACCAGACTTGCTACCACTTGAGATGCAGCAGAGAAAATTATAATAATAATAATAATAATAATAATAATAATAATAATAATAATAATAATAATAATAATAATAATTTTCAAGGAGTGAACCTTAAGTTCGTCCCACACTCCAAGATCAAAATCATGCTCCCATAACCAGGCTATTCTGGTTAACATTAATACCCCGCGCCCCTACATATGCCCGCAGGACCGATAGGTATAAACTGTTCATTACAATCAACAATCAAATTAATTGATAAATTGAGACAGCCATCTCTAAGCCATCTCTTCCCTGGCAGCATTAATACCCCGTATCCCTAGAAATGCTCGCAGGACCAATAGGTATAAACATGTTTATTATAAACAACAATCAAAGCCAATAATAACTGCTAAATTGAGTCAGCCATCTCTTCTCTGACAGCATTAATACCCCGTGCCCCTAGATATGCCCGCACGACCGATAGGTATGAACATGTTTATTAGAGTCAACTATCATACATACATACATACATACATACATACATACATACATACATACATACATATACATACATAAGTGTTCTGCTCAAGGGCAGGTATTTCATTGCAAACCCAGCATTCTCCAATCTTTCCTATTTTCTGCCTTCCTGTCTCCGTATATGATCCACTTGTCTTAATGTCGTCTGTCATCTGATTTCTTCTTCTACCCCGAGCTATTCTACCGTTCACCATTCCTTCCAATGCATCCTTTTCAGCCAGTGACCCAACCAATTCCGCTTTCTCTTTCTGATCAGTTTCAGCATCATTCTTTCTTCACCCTCTCTTTCTAAGACAGTTCCGTTTCTTATTCTGTCCGTCCATTTCACACTCTCCATTCTTCTCCATATCCAGATTTGAAATGCTTCTAGTCTCTTTTCTTTACTTCGTCGTATTGTCCATATTTCTGCCCCCATACAATGCCACACTCCACACAAAGCACTTCACTAGTCTCTACCTTAGTTCCTTTTCCAGAGGTCCTCAGAAGATGCTCCTTTTTCTATTAAAAGCTTCCTTTTCCATTGCTATCCTCCCTTTGACTTCCTGGCTGCAACTCATGTTACTGCTTGTAGTACTTGAAGCTGTCCACTTGCTCTACTGTCTCATTTAGAATTCGCAAGTTTACCTTCTTTATTTTTCTTCCGACAACCATGGACTTCGTCTTGTTTGCATTTATCTTCATCCCATACTGCTCCAGTAGCATATCCCTTAGTATCGTCTCCTCTTCTTCTAACAATGCCATATCGTCAGCAAATCTTATGCACTTTATTTTTCCTACTCCTACTTTAACCCCTCCAATGTTCTAAAAGCAGTTTTTCACCAAATCCTCCAAGTGGATGTTGAACAGGGTAGATGATAAAGGGCATCCTTGCCGTACCGCTCTCCCTATTTCACTTTCTTCTGACATTTCTTTTCCTATCCTGACTTTGACTCGTTGTTTCATATAAAGCCTCCTGTCTGTCCAATCCACATTTATTTTCTTCAGGATGTCCGTCAGTTTGTTCCAATCCACTCTCTCAAACACCTTTTCTAATTCCACAAATACTATAAGCCTATACACTTCTTTAATCTTCTCTAGGTATCTTTTAGTAGTAGTCCAATTGCATCCCTTGTACCTTTTCCTTTTCTGAAGCCAAAGTGCTCTTCTCCTAACTGTTCTTCCATCTTAGAATATAAACGTCGATTCAGTAATCGTAGCAGAATCTTCTTCTTTGTGCGATATCAGTCTGATAGTCCTGAACTCCCTATATTTCTTGGCATTATTTTTCTTTGGTATTGACAGCAACACTGTCTCCGTAAAATCTTCAGGCTATTTGCCTTTCTCATATATTTCGTTGCAGAATGACAGAATTTCCTTCTTGTCTTCACCCAAGCATTTAACTAACTCGGTGGTGATTCTATCAACTCCTGTTGCTTTCCCATTCTTCATTTTTCTAAGCGCTAGTTTCATATCTTAACTTAAAATAGAAAATCCTTTTTTGGTCTTCTGATACGAGTAACTTAGTTGGACGATTCCCTGTCTCATATAATTCGTCTACATATTTCGTCCATGTGTTCAGTATTCCTTGTTTGTCTGTTATTTCATTTTCTATTTCGTCTTCTATCAACCACATGGATTTTTTGTTCTTATTTGTGAAGTCCAAACATTTAACTTCGCGGTACATTAAATCGTATCTTCCTTTTCTTTCTAGATCCTCTACTGTCTACTTCTTTACATTTCTCTTGCATCCGATCTTCCTTCGCCTTATTAGTTTCTCTTCTTAGTTTGTTGTTTAGTGTCCTGTTTCTTCTACCTTCTTCCGTGTTGATGTTTTTCCATTTTCTTCTTTCCTCCATCTTCTCAAACATTTTCCCTGTGACCCAAGGTTTCTTCGTTCTCACTCGTTCTCTGTATCCTATTGCTTCTTCTGCTGTTGTCTGTACACAACTTTTTAGATAAGTCTAATACTCATTACTATTCTCAGATGTGGATTCTAATGTGGCGGCTTTCTCTTGAAAATTTGCTTCAAATTTTCTTCTTTCCTCTTCGTTCTTTAGCTTTTCCATGTCAAATTTTATCGTCACCTGTCTTCCTCTTATTTTCTTCAGACGAATATCTACTTCGCCTATCAGCAGAAGATGATCTGAGTTAATATCCGTTCCTGGTAAAGTCTTCGCATTTTTAAGCAATTTCGGAATATTTCCTGTACCAGCATAATAGTCTATCTGATATCTGCTTCTGTCCCTTGGGTATATCGGTGTATATCTTCTTCGTTTATGTTGTTGGAATAATGTATTTCCAACAATCATTGCATTTCTTTTACAGAAATTCACCAAAGATTCTCCTCTGTCATTTCTTTTTCCTAATCCATATTTCCCAACAGTCCTTCCATCTTGTCCTTCTCCTACACTGCGTTCCGGTCGCCCATTAGGATTATGCATGCTCCCTTTTTCTCCTTCTCAATTATCTCTTCTATCTTGTCATAGCTTTCTTCTACTTCTTCGTTTGTTAATCCACTATGTGGCGTGTATAATGATGATCACGATGATGATGATAATGATAATAATAATAATAATAATAATAATAATAATAATAATAATATAGTATTAACAGTAACGATATCTTGCTTATTTAGGCCTACCACATCTCATCTTTTTATTAGGAGATAGGCCTATTTTCTAAATGGTTCAATAATTTGTGAAAAAATATATTATTTTCCTCCTGAACCTCTCGAATATTTTGTTTATAATTAATAGATTAATATGATCTAATATTAAAATGTATTTTGTTTGACAACATAAAATTGATTGTTTTGATTAAACAATTTACGATTCACGAGATCTGACCCAAAATATATTTTGTCCGATCACGTGAAATGATTAGTACAAACTTCGAAAACCAAATGCCACTTTGAAATATATGCTTAAAAATACTTACTCCTAATAATTTTGCTATTCTAGTTATAATTACAATTCCTTCATTATCTTCTTCCTTCAGTTCATTATAGCCTACATATGAACTATACATTCCTGAAGCATCATAGTCCACTCTGAATGGCACACGATTTCTTTGTTGTAGGAATCACTACCATGCTATTTCCTCTCTTTGACATTATTGTAATAAAAATCTAAACACGGGAGAAATTAAGGGGTTAGGTACAGCTTACAGCAGTAAAATTTTTGGAAATATTCAACATTTTCTTCCTCCATTACTGTATCATGTACAATAATGAAAATTGGTACGTGGAAAACACTGTTCTTCTGCTATATGAACAAAATATTTTTTTCGATTAAAAAAAAAATTATTTATATTATTTTTTTACAAAATTATTAATGGTGGTAGGCCTAGTTCACTGTGCAGTGATGAAGCGTTTTCCTCATAACTCATAAACTTGTTAATTTTTTATGTTCTCTGTCTTCTATTTTATTACTGAAACTCATGTTTACAATATCATGCTCATTCAACTACATTTCTTAATAAATATATATATATTTTTTAATTTTGTGTTAGAAGAAGATACTGATATTTTACCATTTTTTTAATTAATTTATTTTTTATCAGACAATCTATCAAAGGTAGAGAAGTGATCTTGCATCATATTGTGGATATGACATGCATAAATACACACAAAAAATTTCATCACAGAATGTTGAATAGTTTTTTTAGTTATGTGGGAAAAGCTTCCTCACTGCACAGTGAACTGAATTTTGGGGGGGGAATTTTTTTTTAATGGTAAAATATTTTTTTTCATATCCCAGAAGTACAGTGTTTCACACATACTAATTTTCATTGTTGTACAAGATACAATAATGGAGGAAAGAAATGTTGAATATTTCTAAAATTTTACTGCTGTGAGCTGTACCTAACCCCTTAAAATTAAAATGTGAAATGGTATTTGTATCCATTACCCTAGTGCATGTATCACTCCGTATGCTATATTTATTTACACTTACCTGACTGTAATCTTGAATCGTAACCACAACGCAACATATAAAATAGCTATTATGTATTAATATTAATACTGACATTAATTAATGATTAGTATGTTCAAATTTCACTAGCTTCCAGTAAATCAGAAGTCTAGAACGATTTGAATTTTCAGAATTAGCACTACCGACGACAACTGTCACTGCTGCCAACATAACAGTTATAATATCACTACCAGTTGTAGTATTTCTCAGTACCGAAATTCGAAACGAAGTTGGCAAAAGAAAATTCAACCTTAACCCCTTCAGGCCTGGTGTACATTATAGTGTACATTGTTTCTTTCTTTTTTTTGAATGTCTTTGATACTTTTAAATATTTTGAAAAATTTAATGTGATAGAAATGGAGAGTATTATTTTTTAAACATTTCTATACCTGAATTAAAAATAAAATTTAAACTTTTAGGGCCCCAGAGGTCAAAATTGGCCCCAAATTTTGATTTTCTGTGAAGACTTGATTTGAGGATTTTGGTTCCCCAGAATGATTATGTAACCAGTTTTTTTTTTTTTTTTTTTCCAATTTTGTTTAATATAAATTCAGATCTGAAGGGGTTAAAACTAGAAAATCACCATAATCCATTAGTATATGTAGTAATGGGGGGGGGGGAATTATTAGGTTTCACCCTTAGGGTATTAAGGAAGCTCATCCGGACTACAACTGAAGACAATCGCTAAGATTGACGCAAGTGCATAAGCAGGTAAAGTAAGTTTCAAGAAGTAGGATAACTAGTTTCGGTTGAAGATTAACCGCGTGTAACTCAGTCGGCCAGCATGTTGAGTTGAACACGTGGTTCTGAATCGAAGCAGATGTGCTTGAGAGCCGGCGAGCTCAGCGGATAACTCTGTTGTAGGTTTATAGTAGTAAAATAAGATAAATAATTTGGGAGTGTCTCGCATTGTGCCCAGCCATCTGAACCCCGGTCACACTTTACCGATCCTTTATGTGACAAGCGAAGTGCATATGAATTCAGGGGATTGATGTCGGACGTCTCGCCTAATGGGGACCTGACCTGTGACCCTCGCATTTAACGGCGCTATTTTATTTAACGCCGCGTTCGTGCGGCAAGCGCAAGTGAGATGTGGACCCTAATAAGAATTCAGAAGGTGCGAGGGGCATTGACAACCATTTGAATTCCGCCACATGCCAAGTGTCGAGGCGCCACCCCTAGACGAAAAGCTATGTCGTAAATCTCTGCGGACAATGCAGACATCTGCATGAACCCGCGACTGTCTACATCAAAGGCGACCTTCTCTGAATGAGTGAGCAGCAATGCCAGGAAGCCGCCAGCGAGGTCGGCAAATTTGGACGAAGGCGCGGCAAGGCATCAGCCAGCGACGTCGCAAGGATTCTTGATCGAGGAGTAGCTCACTCAACTGTCGGATTCGTACCAAAGAAATCTGAGTTCTATCCCCGTTATGTAGGCCTATAAATTTTATATCATCTGCTCTCAAAGTTTTGTTCTTTGGCCTGTTCTATCCTCACCCCATGTAAGGATTATGACTAGAGGGCGGATATTGGTGAAAAGTCATATTCTTATTTTTCATATTAGGACGATGGCAATTAATATAGAAATCCTTTCTATATTAATATCAACGTAAAAAGTAATTTCTTATAATGCATTTGTTTTACGTTTTTGAACTAATAGGTCATTTTTATATTTTTTTTCGGCATTTTTTGGTCATTTTTAATACTTTGAAGAACTTTTACATCATTTGGAATGCATTTTACTTTCTTCTTTACCGATAGGTCTGTTAAATCTTTTGCTAAACAAATACATCAGTAGTAATTACCTACTGAATAAGTGAATAACAGTGTAGTTTGAGTTGTATAGTTTGGAACAAACTCTAAAGTCCATCCCTCATTCCACTGAAGGCTTCACTTCACACAACGGAAGTAATATCAGCAGCTTAGTTGAAGTGAGGACTTTGACCGCTACTGTTATTTTGCCGGTACGAGGGTGTCTTTAGAATTTATGTTTGGAAGGGGGGAAACTTTCACCATGCTCTGGACAGGACGTTGTGTCCTCAACATGGTTCGGAAGGGATGTCTACTTTAGTAGACAGTATTTTTAACACAAAAATTGCAAGAATGCACGCGGCGCCCACAATTTGTTTGTCATTCACACTACCTCATCTGGAAGATCCGGTAATAAAAGTGAAGCGCGAAAGGAGGAGGAGACGGAGAATGAAGGCATTGACATGGACCACCCCTGATTGAAACACGTTGTAAACCCTCATTAAAATCTATAGTTTTCTTCTACAACCTTCATTTTGTTGCATGTTATTTTCCTTTATCTTAGGGAAATTCCAGGAAGTTGCCTCCTCTCTCCGAGATTTGCAGGGCAGTCATTGAAACAAGGTGACTAATTTTTAAGAAGTTGTGGTGCGAGTACGTTGAATAATATTTAAATGCCATTTTCTTTTAATTCTAAGTCATTTTTCTATTAATTTAAGGGCATTTTAATGATCATTTTAAGTAGATTTTTAGATCATCAACATCCGCCACCTAATTATGACCCACCACGACTCTGTAAGACTCTGAAGTTGAGTCATGGAAGAAATGTGTTCTCCATGAGACTTTCATAGAATAGAATAGAATAGAATAGAATAGAATGTTTTATTTTCGCTGGCAGAGTTAAGGCCATAAGGCCTTTTCTTCCACTTAACCAGCCTTAATCAATACAATAGTGACATACATATTTAAATTATGATTATCTGCAATAGACCTACACTAAAGAGTTGAGTTGAATTAATTAATTAATTAATTAATTAATTACAAACTGCCCTTACGGACTCAGTAGCCTATATCCTGAAAAAAAATATACATATGTAAACATAGATAATTAAATTTAAAAAATCAAAGAAAAGGGCACGAAAAATTACAATTGCTATTAATGTGACATGTGCCAAACTTTTGGGTATTGTAATAACGCGTAATAAAACGACAGTTATGACTTTAATGTAGTATAGATAACGGAATATAGTTTCATATTCAGCCTTTTTTTACTGAGCTTGAAGATATTCGTAAACCCAACAAAAAGCTAGTAAGATGAAACATTGAACCATGCACAGAGCGGCAGAGGACATATCTGGGACAGGCAGACATTTCGTTTCTCTTCCTACATTTTTATGAGGTAACGTTAGCCGTTAAGTTACGGCATTATTTCCGGGTGCCTATTTTATCGCCGTATATATCCGGAGATTAAGGCATTTTTAAGAGTAGAATTTAAATTATTTCTTGAAAAACAAAAATATTGCCTCCGTTTCTCAGCCCTGTTTTCCTTGTTGAGAAGTCGTTTTCACGTATCTTTTAAGGTGAGTTATTACTGCGTTAAGAATGTTGGGTTACACCAGTCATTCTTTGTAAGATGAGTCCAGAAGAAATTAGTTTAGTCTCAAAAGTGAATGGCTTCTTCGGCTGTTAATGGTTTCACCGAATTCAAGCTGTAAAGCAGAAAGGAGTTTATTCCCTATGTCGTTTAAAGACGTAGCTACTTGCCTCCTATTATGACTCAAAAGAGATTAAATTATGTGGTGTTGTAGCAGTTAGCTATACACATCAAAATTTAAATACTCGTGGCACTAAGAAAAGTGGTCTTGATTTTCATGTCCATTGTAAGTTGTAAAAGACAGTGTTGTGATTTTTCATTGAGATGTATGAACTGTAGACTTAAATGTTTAATGAAATTATGAAATTACACTCCTCTGTCGCCAGCTTTATATAATTTAGCAACAGATCATATTTTAAATGAGTTATGCGAGCAGACAATAACATCAACTTTTGGATTTGAACTTGTACCAGGACTGCCTCCTTTAACTGTTCTCGGCTTTGCCGACGATACCGTAATTAGTGGTAAAGACGAAGTTTCCGCTATTGAACTGACAAGAATGGCTTATCAAAGATTTACAGACATTGGGCTAAAATTAAATCCTAATAAATCCGTAATTATAAATATCTCCAAAGGTAAGCTTGTCGGACACAATCTCAGTATATATCCTGATTTTGAAATTAAATCTATTGGTACAAATGACTCTATTCGCTATCTGGGAATAAACTTCTCAATAGTTTTCAATCCCCAGTCAACATTGAAAGATCTAAGTAATAAACTTGAAACTCTTACCTCGTCACCTTTTCTTCATGCAGACCAGAAATATTGTGTTCTAAATACCTCCATCTGTCCTTCCTTAATATATCAATTTCAAACCATCTCTTCTGCACTTATACCAAAAAAAAAGTTCTTGGATGACGCCGACAAATTAATAAAAAGTGCACTGAAAGAGGTATTGAATCTGCCTACAGATATTCCTGATGCAATGATTTATAGTCCTAGGAAGTACAAAGGACTAGGAATTTGTCGAACAAAATGGGAAGCACTATTACAACAAATTAATGTCCTTCGATGTTTACACAAATCTCAAAACCCATACATCATACAAACACGTCAGATTCATGAGGATAGCATTAGATGTGCTAAACCTCTGAACATTGTTCCAGAAGATGCCTTATTTCATAAGAATGAACATTTCTTAAATGTTACAAAGATTCGTAACCTTCTGAGGAACAGAGAATTTGATATTTGGTGTCGTCATCCACAGAAAGGGAAAGGCGTAGTTTTATTTAAACAATATCCTCGTGCCAACAAATGTATATTTTGTAAACACGAAGGACTCTCCAACAGCGAATGGCGCGATGGCATTAAAATGGTTGAAAATGTTGCTGCAGTACGTGCTGTGCCGGTAAGATCTCAGGACAACCGTTGTAGGCATTACCACAACGAGGTTGAAACTCTTGCACACGTCCTGGGATCCTGTCCGCACGGCGAAGCTCTGCGAAACGCTAGACACCACCAAGTACGATCAATTATAGCCACTGCCCTTAAACATGCCGATTACAACACATTTGAAGAAGTACATGGTCTCTCCGTCACTGGCAGTACGCGGCGCATAGATATAATAGCTTTCAAGGAATCTACAAGATCTGGATAAATAATTGAACCCACTGTGCGTTTCGAAACGGATGAGGAACAGCCAGCAGAAGTGGATAATGAAAAAAAGAATATCTACAATCCTACCATTCCCTATTACCTCAAAAAATACCAGCTAAAAGAGCTTGAAGTAATCGGACTTCTGGTTGGAGCAAGAGGTACCGCTACTCTCTTCATGAAAGATGTGTTTAAGAGGCTATTATTCCGATTGTAAACTTAGCTGCATTGAAAGGATCAATTGCTCTCCTGAAGAATCACCTATATTCGAAATCAAACTAAGTTCAGTAGCATTCTTTACTTTCTTGTAACACTTACCTTTCTAAAAATAGGTATATTTTCACTAATCTAAAAAAATATATATATATATATATTTGCAGTTATGTACTTATAGGAATTTCATTGTTAAAACAAAATCAATGGTTTTTCATGAACTTGTAAAAATTTCTATGGTTAAGTATTTTATAAATGTAATTTGTACTCACTAGCTAGCTAGTTAAATAAATAAATAAATAAATAAATCATTTGTTGAGTTAATTTATTTGTCATTAAAATATGTACAATTTGTTAACCATTTCCTACCAGAGTTTATCCGCTATTATAAATTAAGAATGGCGAAATTGGTGAAGTAACTCTTGCAATAGATGTCATTAAGTGATTATGGAGAGAACATAAACAAAATGAAGATCAGAAATATTAAAAAAAAAAGAACTTAAATTATGCATAAGCAGACAAAGTAAGTTTCAAGAAGTAGGATAACTAGTTTCGGTTGAAGATTAACCACGTGTAACTCAGTCAGTCAATATGTTGACTTGAACACGTGGTTCTGAATCAAAGCAGATGTGCATGAGAGCCGGCGAGCTCAGCAGATAACTCTGTTGTAGGTTACCTACTGAAGGATGCACTGGAAGGAATGGTGAACGGGAGAAAAGTTCGGGGCAAAAGAAGATATCAGATGATAGACGACAGTGGATTATATGCAGAGACTAAGAGGAAAGCAGAAAATAGGTAAGATTGGAGAATGCTGGGTTTGCAGTGAAAAACCTGCCCTTGGGCAGAACACTATGTAGTATGAATATGTATATACAGAAAATCTTGGGAACCATAGGCCTAATTACTATTTTAATGCAACCATCAGCTATTAAGAATCCCGTTGATGTAGAACGCCTGTTGTAGTCTAATTACTCGCGGGACGTGTGAACACATTGTGCGCCAGTAGCTTTTCATCTGTTTGTTCATTCACCACGCACACCGACTATTGTTCGCATCGGTTACACTTTCTGTGCTGCCCGCCATCTGCAGCATTAATGTGGCATTGTAGATAGGCTACCTTGCATACCAGCCGCTTACTCTTGAAGACATGTATCTAGTGAGCGAATGGCTGACCATTCCTCCAATCTATATGAGTTTTTAGGCTTTCACGGTGACTGTGATCAGAATTAGGCTTTTGGGTATTCCACCGTGTCCTGGAAATTCACATTTGAAACGTTTCGTAACTAGATATTATAATTGGAATCTCCTGGTAGGACGGCCTTATCTCTACCAGGTTAAATAAATAAATATTAAATAGATACAGGTTCCATCATCAGGGCAGACTGGTAAGATGAAGTTCCAGTCTCATGACTTTATTATCCGATCTCACATTAGTTTAGAAGCTTACATTTCAACCGCATAAAAATAATAATAAATGAGAATTAATATAAACACTTTTTAATAATTGTCGTATGCTATTAGGCTATAACTACAGTATACCAAACTGCGTTTATATCTAGTAGAAAGCCTTCGTGTCGAGAGCAAGAACACCGTGCCGCGGAAGCAGTCCGTGCTGATCACCCAGTACTTAATCCAATAGGCTTACTGTATTTTTCTGTCACATCAACCACGTATTTTAGCCCTGCTGCTCTTTTTATTTTATCATAATTCTTCCATCGAATAAACTGCTTTACATCGTATCAATTTTTACTTAATCCCACTATCGAATCGTATCGTATCGTGACTTGTCCTGTCCTGTTAAAGACTATTACAGTCCGCCTCATCGTAAGATACAATACTTGATTACAGTCACAATCAATTCATCATTTACATCCTCTTTCTTTCTTTTTAGTTGTTTTTTACGGTGCTTTATCAAGTGCTCTGGTTATCTAGCGTCTGAGTGAGATGGTGATAATGCTAGTGAGATGAGTTCATAGTCCAGCGCCGAAAGTTACCTACCATTTGCTCTTAATGGGTTGAGAGACAATTCGGGACAAAACCTTAACTTGTCTCAACCAGAATTTGAACCCGGGCCCGCTCATTTCACGGTCAAGCAGGCTAACCGTTACTCCAGTACTTTCTCTTAGAAACTAAATCCTGGCGAATTCTATCAGCATTTCATTAAACGCGCCACGGCTCAACACTAGGAAAATTATCTGAATTTTTGGCAGAAAAAGAAGCAAGTTATTCTGAACACTTTTCCCCCACCATTTTTATACTATTCTTCCACCATTATTGCGGAATAGACTTTAAATAACCATTATAGTTAAAGATTGTCGTTAAATTGGCAATAATATGTCCTGGATGGGTGGTCAGGACGCATTTCATGTTCAAAATTTGTGAGACATCGACCGTGACTAACTGCCGACTTAACCCCCCGATGACTGCGTCACATTTCAAATTGCTCGTTGCGCCGTCTCCCATAATGCTGTGTCGAAGTCAGTTTGTCACATCTACCTCATCTGCTTCTTTTTTTTTAATATCTTTATTGGCTATGGCTATCCCGACGATTTATGTCCGACACGTACGCCGTATTTCATGTAATAATGCTTTGGAAATGGAGGATTCCTTTAAGTATATTTCTACGTGTTTGTTGCAGAGTAAAATATACCCTATCTACAGTAAATACCTGGCTTGCAACGCCGACAAATGCTAAACTAAGAATGAGTTATTCAAATAATATTCATTCTGTTTTATAGACTGTGCTTGAAAGAGGCTTCGTGTTTCTTAGCCATTTGTCTTGTGTAATTCCTTACACGGGCATTAAAGTATTGCAACCGGTGTTTGTGTTATATTCAGTCGCTATCGAAATAGTCGTCTTACCAACGTTTAAATACTCCTTCGAGGTTTATGACCCAGGCTGTAAAAGTACATAATTGCCGGAATTGATTATTGAACGTAACTTCTATCCGAATGGTTGGAACATCTGCTTTCCATGCTAGAGACCCGGGCTCGGACTCTGAAGTCTTCATATGAAATCGTGGACAAAAATAGTGGTGATACAGGAGCACTGCACTTCGTCCTGAAACATTTCACAAATTCTTCGCCAACACTAACACTTTCCAATTCAGAGGTACCCGGTGTTACCAGCAATATAAATTATTTTCCGAAGTATAGCCTAGTAAGGACTTTATATTTGACCAGCTAATGGCTGGAAATTTTGAGAGAGAAATTAAATAAATATGCCTACGGATGTGATTTTATGCAATGACTAAATATAAATATAAATCATCCGGCGATGGTTTTCATTCCATATCTGTTTAGTCCCACTTTTCTACTTATTTTCGTGCTTTGTCTACCAGAAATTGGCAGAAATTTTGTCTGTAAAACAATTGAATCAGGGATTGCAGAAACAGCACATGTCACTCTTTGTGGCGAAATGAGTTTTTTCGAGTTTCATTGACTGTTGATACAGGGCTATCATTCCATGCAGAAACCACATGTGTCAGAGACCTGTGAAATCCTAAAAGCGCGCAGAAACACTCATGTCAAAGACATGTGCCGACACATTGGTTCCGATTCCAGACGACAGACATCTACGACACAAGGATACAAAAATTGATCCCACTGAATGACAAATGTCTCAATTCTGGTGGTGAATACTTTGAAAAATAACTCAACAATTGCTATATCTGTACCAATAAAACTTTCCATGGAATTTTGTTCTCTTTCTGTAAACGGCCACAAGGAAACTTATTTTTTTACGGCCTTCGTAATCGCGCTCGAGTGGCCAAAATTTGTGTAAGCACTTCTTTTTACATTATTAAAATGATGTTAGAGAAAAGATCAATTATTTTATCTGACCCCATGAGAATGTTTGCTTGTAATTACAAAGGGGAATACCATATTTACCTTCTTCATTGGAATATCCAGACAAAATCGTATCAATTCAAAGAGAGAAGCTTGATGATATGCGCAAAATAATGCGTTACATACCACATGAATATCAAGAATTTTACAATCATATTCTTCAGTGGCCTATTGTGGAAGAATAAGTTCATTTATATATTGAACTTATGTATTAAGTACAGAGTAGGCCTATGCATATATTATATCCCTAATTTGACAAATAAACTTTAGTTGAACTGAAATTATTGTATTACAATTTTGATTTCTTGCAGAAACAGCACATGATTTATTTCATTAACAATTCTTTAGATTCCAATAAATTTGGTATAAAACGACACATCTATTATAGGTACTTCTGTCTGAAAAAGCCAGTACTATAACCAATGATGTGATCTACCACCAGTAATAGCGTTTTTGTGTCTACTGAAAAATTTGGTTTTCATGACATGTCCTGTTTCTGCAATCCCCGATTCAATTAAAATTTAGACTGAAAGAATGTTTCAGGGTCCTTTCACATGCCGTAAATGGAATACGATATCTTTTCCTTTTTTAAAGGAAGTCATGCTTCTAATTTACTTCGTCTTCGGCGGGGTTTGAACCCGTGCGATGCTAGGAGTTGCAGAGTCCCTTATAAATCGCACGCGGTAGCCACATGCCGATGCAACACTCGGCGGAAAGTAAGCTAGCAAATTCCACGAGCGGAAACCATTGGATGACGGTATATGAACAATAGAAAATTCAATCAATGAATCACTCCTATCTTTACACGAGAGTCTGAAAATGGCCTCCATCATAGTACTGACAGAATTGGAACCTCTTTGAGTGAATTCTGGGACACTCTTTGAAGTTCAGCCGGTGGAATCTTATCTGTCGTAACCGGAATATTGTGTTTTAATTCTTCTATTGTATGCAGATTATTTTCATACACTTTCCCCTTCAATCTTACAGATAAAAATCGCATAAATTTAAATCAGGCAATCTCGCACACCGCAATCCTCTGCTAATAAATGTTATCAACGAATATGTAACTTATTGCAGTCAATGAACTTTTCTTCCTTTCGAACTTCATTTCGTATTTTTTATAGCTTTTATACTTCACGTAACAGTTGTAAATTATTATTATTATTATTATTATTATTATTATTATTATTATTATGCTATTCTAAATTGTAACGAACTACACTGTACCGTACGATATTGCACAACTACAGAGACTGACGACTTCCTACACATCACACTGGAGTCAAGTTCATGATTCAACTCTTACATCGTCCGTAAACCGGCAAACGATACCTCTCCTCTCGCAACAGAAAAAATCAGCAGACAGAGATATCAGGGCGACTTAAAAATAGGAGACTCTGTGTTGAAAATAATGGAAAATACTACACTACCAAGGACGACACGCAATGGTTAAGACTTGTGGCTTTGTCATTGCGTGGAACTCACGGTCTTGATTTCGAATCAGAACATTGATGTTTGATGTCAATGTGATTTCTTGTGATGTCTTAGGAGGAAGCCCAGCGTTTTGCAGATCCCACGTCATGAGAGTCGCAGTACCTGTCTATATCTAGTACTCCTAGAAGCGGTATTTTATTTAATGGCGCTTTAATTGCAGAGATCATTCATTGTCGAAATTAAGAGAGAATTGAACACAATTGAATTTCAGGAGAGACACACTACGATCCAGCACTGCGACCTTTCAAGATCTATTGCGCTAACCCTCAAACTAGGTGAAATCCCAATCGACACCGGCTGACTACACCAAGGTTCGCTGTGCACCCAGATTTCGAGCAGGCATACCAACTCATCCCTGGGCCAGCTCCCTCCGTGCGTCGAGAGTTGACTTTCGGGAAATGTAATGAGAAGATGACGGAATGGAGAAATGTTGACGGAATTATGTAGATACCTAATATGGGGAAGTGCGTGACTATGTATGTATGTATGTATGTATGTATGTATGTATGTATGTATGTATGTATGTATGTATGTATGTATGTATGTATGTATGTATTCAGTTTGTTTCTCTCTTTGGATTTTACTTAGTAAAGGTTTCAGGATATTTACGAAATGTATTATCTTATTATTAACTTATTGTTTGCATCATTTCTATAAATGTTACACCCTGTAATCAATTTTTTATGGTTGTAAATTATGTAAACATCTAAAGAGCAATTGTATCAATGTCAATCTACAGTATATGTATGAAAAAATTTCTATAGTTGTACGTACATAAACATATGTGCATTTATGAATGCCCCATAGGTCTTTCTTTTCCGGAAACTGGAATATTGCCTTGACGACGAGTTTGTTTTCCTTTCCACTGTACGTTTCTATTTCTATGAGTAGCTGTAGCTGTGTTTTGATGACGTCGCACCTGGCTGGATGTACTCTGCATAGGGCGATAGCGATCGGTACAAAGTTCCTAGCTCTGCTTATTACAGTAGTACTTTCGTGTTTTTTCATACAGTAGTTGATATTTCTGAACAAAATTTATTAATTGTTTTCGTTCGTATTATAGAATTGTAATTTTCTGTATGCGTAAGCTACTATTTCAGCAATAACTTACTTTCAATAAAGAAATTGCGCTACCAAAAATTGATATGGCTCATTTGTTTTTTCAGAAAGACTTCACGAGAACATACGACCATACTCGAAGCAAGAAATTCTGTTGTGGCAGTGGATATTCTAGCTCATGAATTCTATTCGATACGATTCGGCTGGGTTCGATTCGACGCGTCGCTTTCTGATATCTTCCATTTAAATGCACTGTAAAGAAAAATTCTGTTCGATTCGATTAGTGGGAGCGGGCCTTTAGACCGCCAAAGTCACACACTTGTCTGTCTAGTGCGTAAGGTTTAAATTCACGAAAGGGAAAACATGACATCCTGTTAAAGTTAAAGCTCGAACATATTATGTACTCACAACCTTTATTCACTAATAGCTTTTATGTCTGTAACAGTTCCATTGTCTTCATTGTTAGATTATTTAGCATAATGAACAGTCTTATGAAATCAGCTAAGTTAAATACAAATGCGTTAATTATAAGCAACTAATATCTGATTTCATTCCGTTGTGAGATGAGTGATTGACGAGCTTGAAAGTCTTCCTCCTCTTGTAGGGCTTGGTTCAATGCCCCTTCTGCAACTATAAAAATGGATCAATCACCGGCAATATGGTATCCTTAAATATTTTCTTCCTTTTAGCTTGTAATTTAATAATATCCGTGATGAACGTGTTGACTCCATTTTGAGCAGTACTTTCGGATTTCCTTAACCTCTTCCAGACATTTAATTTATTTCTGAGTTTATCACTTCTAATTTTTTGTCTTAAAGTTACACCATTTAAAGAATCCTGATATCTCATTTGTGGACAGTTTATTCTGGTCTTATCATGTTGAAGGAGAATCCAATATTCACTTCAATAGAGAAGAGATGGTTTTGAAATTATGTAATGGTATCTAACTTGAATTTCTTTTCTCATCTCTTTTCCAAAGTTTATTTTCTAAATTCAAGTTAGCTTGTTACAGTTTACTCATTTTCACTCAACCTCTATTGGTATTCGAACTGTGAAATATAACTTTCCAAATAAATGAAATCTGTTACGTGTTCATTAATTCTATTGTTTATCGATATTTTTATTCAAAAGTCTTCTACCAGTATTACTACAATTGATTCAGTTTTATTCTCTACTTTTCATGTTATATTTTTTAAAATGGATTTTAGCTTGAAAACAGATCATGTAGATCATATTCAAATTTTTTCAATCAAAATATGGCAAACGCTGCTGTTTGTAACATTTTATGTTCTGTCAGTATATTATTCGTGGAGACTAGATTGGGGACTAGGGCTGGATCCCAGTTCTGACCGGAGTAATAGTTCTCGTGGACAAGATCAAAAGACGAATGTTTTTTATGTTTCCCTCAACAATTAAAATTTCATTCCTCCAAAATTGTCCATTTCACCCTATTCTCACCTCATGCAATTTAATTTCTTCAAAAATATGTAGGGTTTCAGTGTAAGTGTACGAGCTTAGATGATGCCGAGTGGAGGCGACCAGCCAGTTAGTTATTTTCTGTGAATGTTCACGATTGAGCCTCTAGCGCAATGTTTTTTTTTCTGCCACAGGAGTTAGGGTAGTAGCTCCTAATACTATCAAGTGAAGAGGAACTATTGTTGTCGATCCTTAACGAGGGACGATTCTGTGTCTCTCGTCGGAATATGTGAAATTCCGCACATCATGTCAGATGGGATCTGCTTGCAAGGCGCTTTTCTAGTGTTAGGGGAACGGTCTGTGATATCTAAAGACCATTAGAGACCTCCTACGTGATGTCCCCGAAACTAAAAAGTTGCCCGTAGGGTCATCTGTACTGCTCGTGTTTTGTAATTCGTGTAACGAAACCAATTGCATGGTATACACATGGATTGACATTCTTCCGTCCCCTCAACACGTATGTGCCTCTGAGCACCCCGCAAAGTTATTTCAGTAGATTTGGGGACATTCTATTACATATAGGTACAAAGTAATTCATGAAGTTACACCGGTAGCTATAAAACTTTATTCCTGTGAACTAAGTTGTAGTTCGGCTATGCAACATTATTTTTTTCGAGGTTTCTCCCTCACTCCTATGGATGAATATTAGGTAACTTTATCAGGCAATTGGAACCCCACTCATCTTCGCCACTTCCTTTCCTCCCCCATCATCTTTCATCATCATCCTGTTTCTGGTTTTTCAGATCACTCTACCGGCGACCTCCCGAAGCTGCTGACTCTCTCGACCGGCCTCCGTGGAATGTAGTTCAGCGATGTTGGATGGCTTCTGCAATGGCACCTGAGGCGGACCTACTCGGGGGAGGAGTTTCGCCTCGGACCGACAGGGGGGCCGTAGGGGAATTTGCCGAATCAGGAATGGTATATGGATTCTGTCGGCTGTAGGGACCGGTCGTTAAGGGAGTCTTGTAGTTAGGGCGGTGCGCGTAGGGGATCTGTGGCATGCAACTCATTCCATATTGAGAGTTAGTGCAATAGATCTCAATAGGTCGCAGTGCTGGGCCATCCGTGCCCCCCTCAGTTAAATTTCATTCCATTTCATGCAACATTATTAAACGTAGCCAGATCAGAAATAAGCGTACTTCACGACCTAGTAATTTGACTGCGTAGGCTACTACGCGCGAATTGAAGGGGAAGTTAAATTTGTGAAAATATGTGGTGAAGAGCATTCTGTGCAGACAGAATGAACTCTACAATTTGGGTATTATTCATAAAGCACGGATTATTATTTTAATTTCTGTGAATAAAATAATTACAATTTTTCAGTCTGAAATGCAAAATGGAGAGAAAAAAATCTGCAGGTGCATAGCTTTAATATCCTGTATATCTTTACGTAGAAATGTGTGTGGTTAGTGCGAGAAATGAAACGATGTTAGTTATGCAATCATTTTTATTGAGCGACAAAACACGGTACTACACAGATTCAATGGAATCATACAAGACAAGAAATGGTAGAGAAGGAGAGCAAAGGGAATGCAAGGAGAAAGAAGAGAATATAAAGAGAACAAGAGAAATGCAAAGACAACAAGGGGAATATGAGGACAACAAGGGGTCGACAAGGAGAACAAGCCGAAGGAGAACAAGGGAAAGACGTGGATAACAAGGGGAATACAAGAAGTACAATGATACAACAAGAAAACAAGGATACAATAAGAGAAACAAGTAAAGGACAAGGAGAATAAAGGGAAATACAAGGAAAACAAGAGGACGGCAAGGAGAACAAGAGTTCAATAAGGAAAACAAGGGAAATACAAGGAAATCAAGGCGACGCGAGATAAGAACAAGGATAATATGAGGACAGAAAGAACAAGACATGAATAACAAGAGAAAGACAAGAAGACGAAGGTAATACAGAAAGATTACGGGGACGACAAGGAGAGTAAGGGGAAGACAATGAGAACAAAAGGAAAACAAGAATAACAAGAGGAATGCAAGGAAGACAAGGAACACAAGGGAATGGCAAGAAGAACAAGGGAACGACAAGGAGAACAAGAGTATACAAGGAAAACAAGGAGATTACAAGGATAACAAGAGGACTATAAGGAGAAGAAGAGAACAACAAACAGAACAAGGGGAATAGTTGCATTTTTATGTGAGGGTCTTACCTCCTATATACCCAGTGAGGAGAATGACGTAGTTCTACGTCAACAAATTGTGCAACTTCTTAAAACAAGAGTTCCATTTTTTGTCGAATACGTCGAATAGCAAGCTTTTCGTCAGCTCTTCAATTCGAAATTTTACTGACCATAATTCGCTACGAAATCCTATTAGTAACAAATAGAAAAAAATTTGCAACATCTGTGATTTACAAGAGACCTGGACCTGGTCGAGCGTTCAGATGTCCCATCATGCATCGCAGATTTACTGCACATATAAACAACTCGGCGTGCGAATGTCATCTCTAATTTGCGTTCATTGTGAATTGTGCGAGCGTGGAAGCAAGATGCAAAGCGGCATTAAGCTCTTGTCGGTTGCTAAGTAACCGCATCGACGAGGTAAATCACGAAGTACAAGAGAACGGGGAAAACTGGTAGGACTACTCTTGATGATGTTTCAGCATTATTACAACAAGTATACCGTGCAATGAGTTGGGGATTTACGTACGAAGACTGTTTCAGTCTGGCATTTGTCTGGTACCAGAAGAAGGGGCTTTGTTACACTGCACTGTGGAGAACAGCTGCAACAGTTTGACAGTTTTATTATGTCTGCACACACACACACACACACAGATGGGTGGGGATAATTAAACTATGTCTACTAAAATATCTCTAGACAGAAAACTATTTACCGGGGGAACGTGAACCTTATTGTGGACATTTTGAAGAGCATGCGGAAGAGAAGTTATGAACAGACAACTAACTGCATTGAAGAACATTTAAAAACAATACGTTTAAAGCAACTCTTTTCTGCTGAGCACACACGTTGGTTAACAGTTTCCACTAGCGTTTGTCCGTCACTATTACACATTTTTGACCCTGGGCTCTCATCTCTTTTACAAAAGTAAGAACAAAAAAATTGTAACTAAGTCTCCAAAATAAAGAGCTCAATTGAGTGCACATGACAGATATTAACAGCGCAATATGTATTATTGGAAAAATCGGTCTTTAATAACGCTCAACTATTTTAATCAGCATGAGTTATACCCAAATCTCGAAAACGATATGTTGCATAATATTGACCACTCTGAATGATGTCATCAGCTAAGCAATGCTCCTCTTTCAGCATGAAGGAATGCATTTCCCTGCGGTTTTGTGGATTCGTCATAGGCCTACTTAGTGATGAGATAAACTGCTCTTTTGTGATCACTGTTCGACCTGTGATTGCTCATTTTTGATCATGGTCATGGGTGGGCAACTCGTGCTCTCAAACTGTGAACAAACTCAGTCAGGTAGAACGAACTCTGTGCTAGCTGCAGTGTACGAGGGCCTTGCAACACGAGTGGTTGTTGGTTCGCTTGCGTCTACAGTGATTGGCTGCTTGTAACTGCAGCGGCTGCCTCGGTGTGTGCTGTTTTTGTGCCAAGGTTTTTAGCGCCTTGGGAGTACGAGTTGCCCACCGATGATCATGGTGATCTTAGACAGTGAAACAGTGATTGAACTGGGAACTTGTCATAGGAACGGAACAGTCCATTCTTCTCCACTTATCAGAGCGTCTCACTGCGATGTTTCAATACTATCGATATTTCACACATGGTAGGAGGGGGCGAGAAAATGTTGAGGTTATGTGTTTGTATTTCACTGAAGTCAAGTGCAAGCACAATATGGTATAGTTGTAAATATAGGCATTTCATAATTTTAAAAATAGATTAAAGGTTTGGAAGCCAGTATTTATTTATTTATTTGTATCTTTTGTTTTGTTTGTTTGTTTAATCGAATGCTATAGACAAACTGAACATTTGTCGTCCGGGTACCCAATATAATGATTGTCCATTTTTGATCTTGTCCAGTATCCTGAAGTGAAATATTATGTAGCTATAAAAACGGAAAATTAGTATTTTTTTACATAATTCACACATCACTGAGAAGTTTAATGAAACATTGTTATTTTTAAACCATTGTCATATTTGGTAAAATGTTATTACTGTAATTTTACTAGTTGAATAGTCCAGCCAATTAATAACTTCACTGTTTAAAATAATGGAATCAATTAAGCAATGTAAAATTCTGCCAGATTCTCGGCTGTCGGCTGTGAATACTATATTCTCCAGCTTCAAGAAATTGAAATCTGCCAGGATCAGCCTGAAATCTGACTTGGCTACACTGAATGTATTGTTAAAATCGGTCGCTCACAGTTCGAGGGCGTAGTTGTTCCAGTTTTGTCACTAGGTAGCATAAGCACAGCAGCATAACGCACGCAATGAGAAAAGAACATGAACTGTCTCAGCTGGTGAGCAGTTTAGTTCTCGAACTGTGATCACTGTTTAAAGAGCTGTTTAATGACAGGTGTGATCGTGATAAAATCACAGATCAGTGATTTCCTGCTCATCACTAGGTCTACTTAATCACTGCCCAGAGCACATGTAGCTAGTCCATCATTTTGAAAAAGTTTAATCATGTGGTTTTGTTAACTGTTGGAGTCACGTGAATGACGTATCCGTGACGTATTTGTACTACCTAGGCTTTATTACTGGGTATAATCGTCCGCTATTTTGGTTCTTTCGTTGCAGTTCGCAGGAAGCAGACGAGAACGATTTTTACCGCACCGTTAAACATGATCATGTCGTAGCGCCTATGAGAGCCAATAAATCGGGCTGTAATTTTTAGGATTCATAGATAAATGTCTAAGGAAAGCATAGAAAAATTCGAAATGAATTTTAAAAATACTAACTTCGAATGATCAGTTCATTGACACCCTCAAAAGTTTATAAGCGACAAACTTTTTCATTTTTTACTTCATATGGAGGTAAAAGCGAGAGAAGCGTTTACAAAGAATGAAAATACTTTTAAAAGTGACTGCTTCTCAAAATCTTTACTGGTTTCCGAGTTACGGCGAGTTAAACAAATGAGCATTTTTGCTTCTCGGAGGACTGAACTCAGTTTTTACCTGTTAAAGGAGAAAGGACGGTTGCTTCTTATAGAAATCTTCGCGCTGCTTTCAGTGTTTACAAAATCGTGAGCTGAAAGAATCAAAGTTGAAAGGACATTTTTGGTGAAAATGAGTTTGTTATCGAAATGGATTATACTTTTCGAGTACCTGTAACACAGCATATTAGTAATATTCATTATTTTTGCTCCTACCGTGTGGCACAGAGGTCAGTTGACAAATGGGAAACATTACTAATTAAAACTGAAATAATTATTGTACAAAGTAATATAATGACATGTTCTCCCCAAGATGTCCGTAATCTGAGTGACCTTTTTCAATTCTACTATTAGGTTGGCAGTACATATTTCATTTTATACCTCTAGAATTCTCCATCTTTTGTCTCCTTATCAGTTTTCCTGAATATTAGTTTCTATTGAATACGTATAATAAATAAATTGAAGTAGACGATGGTACGGTAAACAACAATGCTACAGTTAGTTTGTGTTTTGTGATCGCGTAGGCTTCCGCGGCTGGTGTACATGGTGTGTGGATAAGCTTCAGGGCTTCTAACGCGTTGTCTTGGTGTTGGTGGCTGATGTTTCGACCGCTGTGTTGTGGTCATCTTCAGAGCAGTTGTTGGATAAGGAAATAGTCTGCCAGCTCGTATATATATAGTAGTCTCGATGGGGGGAGTACTTGCGGTGATAGGTCCTTATCCAACAACTGCTCTGAAGATGACCACAACACAGCGGTTGAAACGTCAGCCAATAACACCAAGACAACGCGGTAGAAGCCCTGAAGCTTATCCACACACCATAGTTTGTGTTTTGTTTCGTTTATTGTTTGAAGTTATTGAGTTATTATTTTGAGTTGAGTAAGAGTTGAAAAAGATAACATTATTGTTTATTTTTTCAGTTGTGATATTGATATTCATTGAACGCTGAAGAGATCATGTTGACTCCTGAATACTGAATGGAGCTAGTAATGCTCTGTGGGTATAATCGCAGGACAACAAGAGAAGCTGCAGACAAGTTTCATTGTCGTCATTCTGACATTCCTAAACCATCATACCAAAATACTCGTATATCCAACTTATTGCATAAATCTAAAACAACTTTCAGTGTATTCGACAAGAAACGAATTGACCGTCCCCAAAATCTGCTACTGACCGACAGAATTCAATAGACGTGATTGCAAAGATGACGGCCAGCCCTAAAAGGTCAGTGCGCTATGTCAGCTATGTGGCTCGAAAAAGTTGTACCATTAGAGAATCTGTTCGCAGAATATTGAAATCTGCACGTTTTCACCACTACAAATTACAGCATTTACACACAATGCAAGAAGAAGAAGATTCGCTCACTTTGAACATTCTCGATAGTAAACATACTGTACACAATTGTATTTTCAATTTGAATAATGTTTCCTATTTCTCAACTGACTTCTGTGTCACACGGGATTAATAATTTATCAGAATTTTCACGTTATTTGAGAAATACAAGGTTCTATTTCAATCTTTCTTTCATGGGCAAGGTGCACAACACTATAAATTTTAATTCCGCACTCTTTCAGGTGCATTTGATTAAAATTACTTAATAACTGAAGCCTCATCCTCAGTATTTCATGCATTAAAAGTATTACCAAGTTATTGCTATTTAGTTTGTAATATTAGTAGCCCTATATTATTATGTTCACCTTAAAGTTTATACGACTCAGGAGTAAATCTCGGAATAAAATGTTTCAATGCATATATTGCATTTTAAGTTAATAAATACAACATATTTCCAGACTTGTACTGCATATAAACTCCCATAGTAATACCCGTAAATACAATAGGCCTACATATACAGTGACATCAAAACCTTTTCCTTACATCTTTATTGTACCTTGTTTTTTTACTATACCATGCAGGCTTTGTTTAATCGTAACTTTTAGTACATACGTACGTACATACATACATACACACATACATACATACATACATACATACATACATACATACATACATACATACATACATACATACATACATACATACATACATACATACATACATACACACACTATTCCTTCCAGTGCATTCTGCAGTAGGCACTCTCTTCTTAGCCGGTAACCGAACAAATCCTTTTAGTACAGCTTCATTCCATATTTTGCCTGTTCATTTCACACGCTCCATCCTTCTCCATATCCACAATTCAAGTACTTCAGTCGTTTCTCTTCACTTCGTCATATTGCGCATGTTTCTGCCACATGTAACTCCAAACAGAACACTTCACTGTTTTCTTCATTTTACTAAAGAATGACGGATCTTTATTTTTAAAAAGGCACAAAATATTAATTAACTCGAAATATCTTTTAATACTAAATTATTTTAAACAATTGTTTTTCATATAAGAGTACAGTACCGTAATAAATGAAATGGTGTAGACAGTAGGTACATCCTTAAACCCTTTTGTTTTGGATTATTGTTTATATGTATACTTACGCCTCTACTGGGAAACTTGAGACATAAACCTCGGGGCTTGAAGCTGTATAATTACATAATTTATTTTGCAGAGTTAGAGTAGTTCTATCTGTTTCAAATATAGTCAGAAAAATTTATATTTGCCTGCAAGAAATCATCAATATCAATAGAATAATATAGGTTTGGCTCTTTATTGAAAACTTACACATACAAACATTTTACTCTGTAAAATGAAAGTACAAATCATATGCTACTCTTATATAAATGGTCTAAATTTCAAGTTATTTGTAACCAAAGGTCAAGATTTTTATAGTGGATATACTGTATATGCATATTTAAGGGGATAATGCATATTTCAGCTTTTAACGCATATAAACACATATTTTGCTATTTTTTTTAGCAATGTGGTGATTAAACCAAGATTATGAATACGGAAAATCGGAAAAATGGAATACAGAAGAAACTCAGGCATTGAAACACATTACAGGAGTTATATTTTATGTATTGCAATCTGATAACATGCAGACAGTACACTGTTGTCGGCGAATCATTTTGGGCACATCTTGGCAATCAACAAAGCATTCAATAATTAAGTACGTTGCTGACTGTACAAATGTACAATATTGGGACTTTAGCTTAAGCAGTAGGCTAGGTTGAACGACACGCAACTTCAGCAACTGATGGTATCTCAATATTCTTTATAACAGAAAAACCCATGAATAATAATAAATTGCTTAATTTATTTTTTTCAATTTTAACAGTGCATACTCGTATTGTGGTTTTTAAGTGCATAGGCTACAGTACGTGCATGCATATTTTGCCGTTTTAGTGCATATGAATCCGCTCCCATTTATGACTGACCGATATTTAGTTTTATTAAAACTGAATTTTCTTATTCGACACAGTTTCTCCAAAATTCAGAATAATTATAGGCTCTGCATTGTGCTGACCATACGATCTAGTGCAGCCTAGAATATTTGTATAGATTATGTTGTAACGCCCTGAGAAGAAGAAGAAGAAGAAGAAGGAGGAGGAGGAGGAGGAGGAGGAGGAGGATTACTGAACTATGAGACGGGCCTCACGGCGTTATTATCCCATTAACAAGTTATTTAAATCCTCCGGCTCTCAAGAAGGCTTAAACTATCTGTGTACCGCGTCATAATTCGACCGGTGGTCTCTACGGGCGTGAGACGTAGACACTTATCGAACGAGACAAAAATAGACTTCGAGTGAGAGATAGAGAGGTGTTACGGAGGATTTTTGAGACGATCTGTGAAATGGAGGATTGGCGTATTAGATATAATCAGGAACTGTATCAAGACTATGGGGAAATAGACCTGGTAGCGGAAGCAAAGAAGAGACGATTGCACTACTTGGGTCATGTTGTGAGAATGGAGGAGGAGAGAGTTCCCAAGAAGACCCTTGATCAACACCTAGAAGGTAGGAGGAAACAAGGACGACCCAGGAAGAGGTGAATGGAGATGTCAGAGAAGATGTGCAGGTGCTGGAAATGAGAAATTGAAGGGTTCAGAGTCATAGTGGGCCAAGCGCTATTTATTAAAAACGGAGAAAACAATTGTTAAAGTTAAGTGAATACCATAGTTTAATTAAGATTGACATATAATTTAGTTTGAATGTGTATACTTTATATTACTTGCTATATGTTTCCATTGAATTATGGTGATAACTTCATTTTAACCCTTGTTTTCTACGGCTTTAGTAAATGGCGCTTGGCCCACTATGATTTTGAATCCTTCAATTGGAGGAGGTGTGTTGTGGACAAGAAAGATTGAGCGAGAGCTGTAGGAGAGGCCAGGGTCCTTCATGGATTGCAGCGCCAGGAGAATGAATGAATAGTAAACAAGCACATACAGCACATATTAGTTTACTCACACTTTTGGAGCAAGAGTATATTTTGATGAAAGACTTATAAACCCATATTGCAGATTAACCTTTTGTGAGGAACAAAAACATTTAATGTAATTAATTACAAATAATTATTTAACATCCTTTAAAGCTACAGAAGCTTTTAAGAGACAAGGTGAAGTAACAATAACTAAGCTACAGTGTAGTGAGAATAACATAGAGAGTCAAAGTAATCGGAGATAACTTGCCTCTTTTCTACTTCGCTTACTACAAATGTTACAGGATAAGTAGGGGTTAGAAACCCAACTTATTTTGCAGGAAGCTGTCCGCTGAATGAGCTGTACCAAAAGCTTCTATCGTAGACACGAAGAAACCTTTAGCCTGTCTACCATAGGGTTATGCTTTAGCCTGCAGTGTTTGACAGATGCGGAAACAATCGTAACGTGTTTGCTTTGTTCGGCCAATGACTCTATGAAGTTGTATACATTAATACTTGTGCCATACTGACTCGCCTTTCATTTGGATAAACTGGCGGTTACAAACATACGCAAGAGGCTACTTTTCTTACGAAACTTTATCGCAAATACATACACCTGGCCAATCAAACAATTGTACACGCAGCGGACAGAAGATATCTGTTCACGTGTTTGTTAGACTCAAATGTTACTAATCGCCTGCAGACATTTACAAAGATGTCAGTGGCGGCTCTATCTTTAGGAGCTTCGGATGAAGGGTCACATTATCCCAATTTGTAACGAATGAAACTAACATTGAAATGATTTAACATTATCATTATTACCATCTTCACCACCACCACTATCATCATTGTCCAGATTTAAACATACGAGATCTATTCAACTGGCTATGAGATTGAAAGTTATCTGGGGCGAACTACATCTCTTCGGCTTTAAGTTTATGACTGAGATACTGTTTAATAGTTCCATGATATTTCACATTATAAATACCTTCTTCTTCTTCTGCTCTTCTGGCCGACTTTCTGGAATCTTTAGCCATGCTCCCCCAAAATTATTTTTAAAACACCATTGTGCAAGTGATTACCATAGGTAGGAAGTTCGTACCAAAACAGTAAATTTCAATTGATTACAGCGAAGAGTATAGATGTCACCCGCTCCTCGCCCTGCTCCCGCTCGCTACAGACCATACTCAGTTCACATAACGCATAGTATCATTCTATGAAGCTGTATACCTGGGTAGATTCATGAATAGTTTGAAGAATATTGTTAATTTATATTAATCGTTTAGGTTCTGATCAAAGCCAGCTATTCTTTTATTACTGTTATTATTATTATTATTATTATTATTATTATTATTATCATTATTATTATCATTATTATTATTATCATTATTATTATTATTATTATTATTATTATTATTATATTATTTAGAGCCTACACAATGCTAATATTATCCATGATTCCAAAAAAGTAAACTCATCTGTTATTAAAAAATTATGCAAACAGGAGTGTGTAATACGTAATTTTTCCCCCGATTATTCTTCGTTAAATGTTGACGTCTCTTGCTGCTATGCATTCGGCTGCGTTCAACATTGGAATTACGATACGAACTTCCTAGCTGTCATTATAATAGAAATGAAAATTAATATTATGTGTTACATGCGATGCACTCTATTAGATTCACGTTGTTCACCTGATGATAGTCAGAAATATTATACGATTTTTCAAATTTGCTCCAGTAACGTCTTGTGACGTAGAATGAATATTTTCAGAGTACAAAATTTTTAATATTGTTTCTATTTTTCCTGAACATAAAAGGAGTAACTTATTCCTTTTGATAAAATTAAAATGTTCATTGTTTTAATTTGTTATAATAAGGCTAGAATCATAATAATTATACAGAATTATAATCCTACAGAATATGTGTGTGAAATCAGCTGAGCAGTTCTCTGCTACATCTTTGGTCAGTTCAGACGATGAAGACGATGAAAACAAAATTTTATGTTTTCAACTCAAGTATAATAGGCTTTGAAAAGCAAAAAGAAAATAACTTTTCTACGGTGGAGTATGTGCTCATACGATTCTTCAATGGCAAAGGGACAACCCTGTGCACTCTAGAGAATTACCCAACAGTGAAACAAGCTTTTATCAAGTATAATACAAGTTTGTGTTCCTCTGCGCCTGTAGAAAGACTGTTCTGTTTTGCAGGATTTATTCATTCATCAGCAAGGGGATCCTTATCTGATGAACTTTTTGAGAAACTGTTTTTTTAAAGGGAGCAGTAATTATTCACATGTAGCATAATTTCATTCTGACTGGGAAAAGGAAGAATGTTCAGTTACAGTGTTTATATAAAACTTCGAGATAAAATACTGTGACAGCCACATCGAGACTCGAACACGCGTCCCGCAAGAGTCGCGCGGGAGTCGACACGGGCTCCATGGAGCACTGGGGGGGGGGCGGCGCGCGGCGTGGAGAGGAGAGGAGAGGAGAGGAGAGGAGAGGAGAAACGGCGGCATGCTGGGCCGCGGGAGAGAGGGGAAAGTAAGCAGCTGGTGACTGAGGGGAGAAATCCAGAGAAGTCTGGATAGGCGTCGTCTTCTAGGCATCTGTCGATTGTTCGCGAGATCGTACTTTCCGGAAACTATGGTTTAGTTATAAATACGACACGCGAGTGAACTTGAGCATTTGTTGTTATAGTCAGTGGACAGCAAGCCAGCCAGTCTTGTGTAGCAGTGAAGCCAGCTTCGAGACCGGAGTCCGCAACTGTGTGGGAGCCGGAAGTCCTGTGTTTGAGTGCAGTGGACCGCAGTTGGGGGACCTGAGTTCGAAGTTCAGTGGACTGTCTCTGAAGGTCTTGGGTTAGAGATACTGTGAACTTGAGTGACTGAGCTAGAAGAACTAGCCAAGGCAAACGAACTGAGAACTGACAGTTCTGTTTTGTAAATAGTGCTTTGTGAACATTAGTTAAGATTAACAGTTCATTGTTGTTCTCAATAATTCAAGTAAATTGTCATTGTCGTCTGTGGAGTGCGATAACGAATATTGTGTTGCTTTGTGGAGTGGAAAGCCCAATTGTTGACGGGAGTGTTTAAACTAAATTATAAAGTGACTATTGTTGAAACAATAACATTACATTATTGTTTTGTTTTAAAAGTTACAATACTTTTAATTTTAATAAAATATTTTAAATTTTCAATAATATTCTTATTTCTTTATATATTGTATCGAGTATTTGAAATACGAATGTATTTTGAGTATTTGGAATACAAATGTATTTTGGTTAATTTTTTAAAAGTATTTTGGATTTGTAATTCAAATATTATTCTTTGAAGTATTTTGTATTTGTATTTGAAATACTTGGATGCCGTTCATAATTTATTTATGTTACAGAATTATTTGATTTCCAGGTTCAGCGCAGAACACTACAATGAAATAATGCGTTCTATCGGTAAATTACAATACTATTGGATTTATTAATTCGGAAATGCGGACAAGTGAACTTCCCACGCAACTTAAATTTTCCGCTGTTTTGATTTTTTATGCGTACACAGAATTTCCCTTACTGACGGCTATTGGCGACACTGATCTGTTCTTCCGCCATCATTGCAATATCTGGAAACATTGGTGTGTTTTGGACCAAGGAACATGCAATTTTAACGTTTCAAGTGTAATAAAATTTGTGGATCGTGCAGTAATTAAAGTTGAGAAGTTGAAATTCGATAAATGATGGGTATAGGATCTATTACTTCGTGGGTTACTGTAAGGAGATATGATCAGTTAGGTATGCAATGAAACTATTGTCAAATAATAGGCTAAGTTAGATGTTGCATAGTAGGCTATCTACATGTTAGAATATTTGATTTCAGTAAGCATTTAGGGAAAGATTCAATATAATAACCCCAAGTATTTACTTCACTGATTCTTTGAGTAAGAGATGTTCTGTGGTAAATTTTCCAAGAATAGGAAGTTTCGTGTAGGCCTAGAGGTTATGTGTAACCTTATTTCTTTAAAATACCCTGTGGGTTTAAAGAAGTTAGTGTAACCTTATTTCTTTAAAATACATCTCGTAAAAACTAAACCACTAGTCTTATAATTAAAGAAACTACAACTGTTTATTAAAATTACTTGGACCTAATTGTAGGTTATATTATCATTTTTTGACATGAAGGAGTGTTATAGGCTAATTTATTTTCATACACTACATGAAAGTACATTTGAAATAGATGATATTTATGTACTTCTGAATGTTGCGTATATTAAAATTGCACAGTGAATATCACAATTTGAGTTCCCAAAACAATATTGTGCAGTAAGCTTTATAGTATGGTTGGAGGTTTATCAAATTGAGAAGTCCTATTACAAATGTAACAACCTTGCAGCCTTTTGTATTTGTTTCGGGCGCGCTTCTGTACAGGGGCAGTGGCATTTCCTCTAAGGTTAGAGCCCAGTTTAGTTGTGTGTGTATTAATCGAAAATTAGGGGCTAGAAAATATTGAGAATAGGACGCATGTTTATATGACATTTTTTTTTTCGATTAATACACACTCACACACACCTAAACTGGGCTCTAACCTTAGAAAAATGCCACTGCTCCTGTACGGAAGTGCGCCCGAATTATTTGCTTACAGCTTATAATAATGTATTCAATTTTCCAGATTCGGTTTCAGGTGATGTATCAGGGTCTCCACCTCTCCCTATTGAACTACAACAAGATTCCAATTTTGCTGACCTGAGGCGCCAGGTTCGATCATGGCTGGGAATTCCAGAGGACGATGAAATAGTCATGAAGTTGCGGAGAACCGATGGGACTTTGGTGACACTGTCGTCATTGCTCATTGGGAGCTCAGAGAATGAGTAAGTAGGCTGTAATTATATATTACTGTATCCTTGAATGTTTTGAATTTGAATCCTCTTTTTCTTGTTAACTTATCACAGCAGCAACAGTAGGCTTACAATCTCTCTCAAATTAGAAAGGTATTGACAGTTCAGAGGCTTCAAGGCATCACCATGGTAACCTCTCAAATCGGCCAACCAGAGTCCATGCTGATAGGTCGGCATTGCCGACTGTTTCACAGCAAGCACGTGGTAGCCAGCTGATTTGTTCAGAAGAGTATAATCTTCGTTACTGGTTACAACAATTATCGGTGTTCTGTCGTGCCTATTGTATTCGTAGTTATTCTGTGGCATGTTACTATCGACTACGTTCAAAAAGATGCATATTTCGCTATGAGATGCGGCATCTTCCACGGCTGTGTTTCTTCTTAGCACACTACCTTAAAGAATTTAGGTTTTAAATATAAAAAAAAAAAAATTAATGGCCACAAGATGTTAATGGAGAGAACTGACACTATTTTTGTTGTTTCTCATCATTCCTCATGCTTCTGTAAAACAAAGTTTTATTTAAGTATACCTCCCAAAGTGAATAGGCTATATTGTCTACGTGAATTTTTGAAAGTCACTGTCCATATTTTGAGTAACTTAACTTCGTTTAGTGACATGATTGCGAAGAGATTAAGTTATTATTCACCTTGTAGGGTCGTCATAATTTATTAGGATCACTATCATCTTTCGTCATATTTAAGTCATCAGGATAAAATAAAATAAGCCTAATTGATTCTGAGTCATTACTACTGATGCTAATATCTGAAATGTCAGATAAACCACACGCCTCACTGTTTTCTGTACTGTTCGCTACATTATGACACTCAGATTTATATAGGCGTGACACTTCTCTACGTGACATAAGCTGATGTAAGGTAATCCATGGAGCTAAAAACTGTATCTTTTCTTATAACTTCAAATTTAGGCCTAAGTTATAGCATGAAATCTTGATAACAGTTTATACTACATATTGTTTGCACACTGTATCATATTCACATTCACTCACTCTTTTATTATTATTATTATTATTATTATTATTATTATTATTATTATTATTATTATTATTATTATTGGTTGTTAATGTAGTCTCAAATGTTGAAATGACTGAATGGAATTTTGATATTGCAGTATCTAATGGATTTTAGAACAATTTTTTAAATGGATTTTTCTACATATTGTGGCTATGCCTGAATTCGGTGTACAGAGTCATGGCAACCAATTTTTCTTTTGGGTCTGTTTGACTATAGAGTATTAGTAGTGAGTTTATGAGAATTTATGTTGGCTAGATTGGAAAATGATGATTTTATAAGTTTGACATCATCAGTTACTGTGATTAGTTTTTCGTGTTTACTGGGAAGTATTGAGCATTTTATAACGATGATTGGTATACCAGTTTAGTTGGATGGCTGTGGATTCTGGTTGTTAGGTTGGTACTTGTGTAATTTTTATTGTCAGTTGGTATTAATATAGTTTGAATGATAATATACCAGCACAGCAAGAGTTTCTTGTGTTTGAGATAATTTTATTTATTGTTACCTTGATTGATTAATGATTATGGATTTTAGATTTCATTGCTGGTAGACCTACTAGTGGAGTGAAAGGGAATGAGTGTGTGCATTGGATTTCTGATTTCAGTTCTGAATCCTCTTGTAACATGAACCTGCCATATTTTACAGTGATAGTTTTTTTCTTTTTTGGAGAATAATAATTGTGCATAACGGATATCGTGTGTTTATTTTATTTGTTGAAGAAATAGATTTAATTTTTTCTTGGTTCTTATATATCTTCAGATGTGTATGGATCTATTCTCTGATTTTTTTTTTGCCAGTTTTTCGATATCTCCCCACACCATGCATGGGACTGATGTCTGATTTGCATTTCATTATGGGTAGATGGGATAAATGAGGAGATAGGCCGAGGTATGTGATAAGTAGACTGGGGACAATTAGGCACTAAAAGTATGAAATAGGCAACCTTAAAAGGCACTAAAAACTTAAACATATGCACTATAAATTGAGTGCTAAATTTTTAATGAGTATCTCACAGCATGGAAAATCGAGCAATTAACTTTCTGCAGCTACATTACAATGAATAACCATATATTTTTTCAACTTTTCTACTCTAAAATGATGTCTTCTGTCAGTCAGAATGTTTCTAAATTAAGAGAATGTCCTCTCAACCTCACACGAGGTGATAGGCAGTACTTCAAAGAAGCTAAAGTCGTTGGTGCAAACCCTGCCACAGAAGAGGGTTCTGAAATTCCTGACAGGACTTTGGCAATCTTCTTAATTTCACACCAGCTAGAGTTCCTCTGCATTTTCTTTGCCAACTTCGAAGTGACTGCCTTACTTACATCACCTGGAATTTCACCAAGACTGTTCTCTGTGTTGCATAACATTTCCATAGCTTTCACAGGAGTAAGTTCTCTTAATTCCAATGAAGATATAATAGCTTGAATTTTACTAAAATAGCTTCTATTGAAAGCTAGGTCTGCATTAATTTCGGGGCTAAAACTGCAGCTTTTGCTTCCCCAATGCAGATTGCTTCTTCGTCGTCTATACATTCAATTACCTATAAGAATAAAGATTAACCATTAGAAAAAAATAAGACCAATATGTATACCAAATGGATGCACTTTTGTATGCGCATTAGTGTGTATATAAGAGTAAATTTTAAAGATATACCTCCTTTATTGCCAAGATATTGTCCACATAGTAAAATGCTGTATTTAGCCATGTGCCCCAATGGGTTAACACAGGCTGTGGAGGCAGAGGAATGTAAGGCAGACTCTCTCTGAATAGAGCAATCCAGGATGGTGCCTTCAAAAACACTTTCTTTATATTTGAAATGATGGAGTTTATACAAGGAAATTTTGTTCTCACTTCCTCAGCTAGTCTGTATAATGCATGTGCTACATGTCACATGTTAGGGTAAACTATTTTCAGTCCTCCTCCAACTGTTAACATGTATGATGCACTATCCATTGTCATCATTGTTTTCAGCTGGCCACAGGAGTCCTAAAACAAAAGAAGAATTAAACATAAATTCTCTCATACAGTGAGGTTCATAGACTTGTATAATAGTCAGGTTACACGAAAGTATTACATTTTTAACATTAAACATTTTCTAATACCAACATTCTAATTTCAAAATTATTTGTTATTCTTTGCATATATGAAAACCTATCAATGTATGGGAAGAAGTAAATTAAATAATTGTATTGCTCATGTATGTTTTCTGGTATTTGTTTTGTAGTTATGTCTGTTTCGTTTTTAGCTATTTTATATTGCAATGTTTAATGGGTTAAATAAATAAATAGTTTAATCATTCAGAGATATTAAAGAACTATTAAAAATGAAACCAGATAAAAGGTTACCAACATTATACTTACTCAAAGCTTCTCTCACAACTCTAACAACTGTGCTATGGTTCATAGCCTCAATTTCCCTTGACAAGATTAAGTGAGGTGACATCACTCTGTTGGGGCATAAGTTACAGGTCATCACATTTACAATCATTCTTCCAATGCTGTCTGTGGTCTCATCAACAGACAACCAGGAGTGAGAGTCGCCTATTTCCTCCCTTATGTTGATTGTCTGAAGCAGAAAAAGGAATATAGGCCTACATGTTAAAAGATAGGTAGCTATTGTGATTGTATCAACTTTGAGCACTTGAATCTTATTTCAAAAACTAGGAACTGTATTAAACTGAGAATTTATGTAACAAATCTACTATCGACTACCAGAAAATTATAATTTAAATTATTATTGTTACAGGGTTTTTAACATTAAAATAGTGAAATGGATATAATTTCACACAAACTTACAGAATGGTGCATAGGATCCATATAGTATTTCCTCAGTGTAGCCTGGTCTGGGATACCGCGTTTCGTATATTTCTTTAAGAACTCTCTAAACGTAGGATTGTTCAGTTTCCTCCAAGGAATATTTGCAGAAATAAGTGCCCTGCAAAGATCAGCTGAGAATTCCTTTTGCTCAGAAGAATCAACTTGCAGAATAAATGGTTGCATCGATGTTGTTGGTTTACATCTCTTTTGTATATGAACATTTGTTTTCGGTGCTGATCTATGATACTACTTTTCACATTTTACCTGAAAAGGAGATACATACTCATAAATACTGTATATTTCATATGAAGCACTACTAAGAAAAAGGTTATTGTATAATTTTATGTACTACGTAACAATTAGGTTACCTTACTCACCTCTTTACTACACACCTGGTAGAATATCACTTCATCATCTGTCGTAAAATTTAGATCACCATTAATCCACTGCTTATGTAACAATCGCTCAGAAGATTTTTGTTTAGGCCTACTGTTATCTACACAATCCCAAAGTTTCACGCACAAAAGCCTTGCCAGAAGTAAACACTGAAACAGATTTCATGAAAGACAGATTCATAATAGCCTACTTCATAGGTTTTTACCGTCAGATGTCAGCTAAGTTTAACCAAACTGTATCCACACTTTAGTGTCGAGACAAAGCAATAACTAGGAGTTAAACAAATTTACGCATTTTCTTTTGACCGAAAGCATAAAAAATATAAATAATGAAGTGTCTTGATGCATTGCTTGTTAAAAAAATAATGGAATGTAAAAAAAATTAAAACTTTTTTGCGTAACTCTATTATAGGCATTGAAATAGGCAATATCAGCAAAATTGGCACTAAAGACTAAAATAGGCACTTATAGGCACTAATAAGTACATTTTATATAGCATAATTTGACCTGAAACAGATTTTTAACTTCACATTCCACGTTTTTCAGTGAATAGAAAAGATAAGCATTTTAGACAATGTCCTCAGTTTAGTGATAAGGTGTTAGTGGGTTAGTTGAGGGGATATTTAAGTGACGTGAGGCCGAGAAATGAGGAAAGGTTTGAATGATGTTGCTACGTTTTTTCTTTTCGAGTGTAGTGTTGGGAGATATCAGAGTTTCACCTTTTTATATATATTTAATTTGGGGTTTTAAATTTGTTAGAGGACTGCAGTAGGAATTGCTATTTTATGAAGAATTTGAAGGTTACATTCTTTATTTCGTTTCATGTTATCATTTTTATATGATGTATTTCTGTGATTTGTTGAGGTTTTTGGTATGCATTACATATATACGGTTTTTGATATGTAGGTATATAGATAGTTTTCGTAAGGTCTGAGATCAATGAAAGGTGAGGTTGGTTTTGGTCAAGGCTTTTGGGGTTGTATATATATATATATATATATATATATATAGACACACACACACACACGGTTTTTTTTTTTATATATACCTACGTTTACAGATAAAGAGTTTTCATAAGGTCTGAGATCATTGAGAGGATAGGTTTGGTTTGGTCAGGGTTTTGGTATATTTTGTATATATTTATTTTGGTAGGGATCTGTTATGCTAGTTATATCCTGTTTTAAGTAAGAATAGATGAGCTCTTTTTAGAATGGGATATCGTGAAATTATGCTGTTGATATTCTGTTGTCAATAAGAGCAATGGGTTCTGTTTTAAAATGGGATATCATGAAATTGTGTTAACGATATCGTTTTGTAAATAAGAGTGGATGGGTTCTATTTTACAATGCGATATCGTGAAATTGTATGTAATTATTGATATTTTTTATGGCTTTATTTACTTGTATTGTTTTACCTCGGCCATATTGTGACGTAATTTTTAAACTTTACGACAAATTAAGCGATATCCTATAGTAAAAGAGTTTTTTCAGGCAAATGCGTGGTTGTAAAGAAATGTGTAAATTTATATCATATAGTTTTAGAAAAAAAAAAGGCTGATACGGATGGTCTGAAACACCCAGTATATATATGAAAGGAACTGGCCATCCTTTCCCATTATCTCCTGACTTAGTTGCTTCATGAGCGATGCCTTCTTGACTACACTTATGAGGTTCAAACCTGCCTTCGGACATTTGATTAAACAACAATGTACTCTATCAATAATGTTCTTATGAAGATTTTAGGATTTAAAGAAGGGAGAAGAGCAAAAACACAGAACTTGGACCAGTCATTTCATTTCACCTTATAATGTTGAACACTGTATTCTGCACACACATTACCATATTAACAACTTCGAAGTAATGTCTGAGGTAATTGTTTGCTACCAATGTTGAGGACGGTGACAAATTTGTTTCACCATTATTCAATCCTGAAATCTCAATCCTAAAGTGTTTCACATGCACTACAGCTTTCGATTTTTCTATCAAATCGAAATCACAGGGAAAAAGCTTGGGGAGTAGTGTGGGTGCTGTTCTTACTTTCCATCTCCAACGTCATAAAAGGTTCTGTGGGTCCTGTAAGTTAGTACTTTCCATCTCCAACGCCATAAAAGGTTCTGTGGATGCTGTAGTACTTTTCTTCTCCAAAGCCATAAAAGGTTTTGTGGGTGCTGTAATACTTTCCATCTCCATCGCAATAAAAGGTTTTGTGGGTGCTGTAGCTATAGCTGTAGGAGTGGCCATGGTCCTTCAAGGACTGTAGCGCCAGTAGAATGAATGAATGACTGAATGAAAAATTCCCTGGGCTCGAATTGAATGTCCAATTTGCGGATGAATGTGCAACATGGTGTAAAAAAATTGATAAAAAATAACAACTCAAGATTTTTAATGCAGAATTTATCAGAGACTATGCCAAAAGTATGTACTTACTGATTTAGATATGTCTTGCTAAGATATTTTGGAGAGGTTAATGTTGCGCGATCACAGCACATTAAAGGAGGGAATTGGGTTAACATTTTAACATTTTGACCATGAGGAACAAAATGACATAAAAAAATTCCTCGATTGTCATAAAGAAAAACGACCATTAACTTTACAGGAGATGGATTTAGGCAGAATTTTTGCCTTTGCTGTGATCCTCTGTGTCACTATTCAGCAGACTGTCTTAGATTCATAGGCCCTGATCAGGTTTCGATAATTGCAATGATCCTGTTCAACATGTCTCATTTATATTCATATCATTCCAGATTCAAACCACGTTTCATAACATGTCCACTTTTATTCTTCTAACAGTTCATTAACAGCAGTTTTGCACGTGTGCAGAGCTTTTCACAACATTTTATGTACAGTTGCCTGGTCAATACCTGTATGTGCTGCCAACTCCTGCAGAGACTATCATAGTTTGTCATTGGGTATCACGCCATGAGCAACATCGATATGAACAGTCACAGAGCATCCTGGATGAAGCATGTCGGCACTTGCTACTCTTCCACATTGGAAAGCTGCTACCCAACTTACAACAGTTCTGTATGAGAGAGCATGATCACCTAAAGCTTCTATGAGCTCTGCATGACATTCCCTTGCATTTCTGCTGTGGAGCACCACTGTTATGTACGAACACAGTTCAAGTCGACGAACATATACTAAACAAAGGTTGAAAACCAACTGACTTTGTGCTCTCCTTCCTTTAATATTCTTGAACATGCACACCAGTTAGCAGCATTGATAGGTACCAGACATTTCGATGTCGTAACAATATATCGCGAAATTTTGACTGGGCTTGTGATTCATTCACAGAAAAAAATGTTGCCAGGACTTACTAAGTCGTCTAGGTGGATTAATGAGTAATTTGCTTGATTTTTTCACCCTTTTTTTTTAAGTAAATTGAATTGAAACTTTTCATTTTTTTTCAGGCCATTCATATTAGACATTACTAGGATACACCAGAATAGTAAGTATAAGATCTACAGAGGCTACATATTGTCAGCTTAGAGTATAAACCAGCTAAATCCATTTTTTGTTTAAAATTACATTTGTGTAACATTCGAAAGGGAATGAAACGACGAATCACGTAGGAAAAATAGCTATGCATAATTCAATGATGAGTAAAACTGTCAAATCCACTTCATGCAGAGTCGCTGCTAACTCCATAGTGACTATCAGTGTGTTCGACCTTGACGCATATTCTCTTTGGGTGTTTATTGCTGTTATTCAAAGTTTTAATGATTCAAATATTGTAGAGGTATGTATAATTATGATTGTTCAATTACTCTTTAGTGTCAAAGTAATTAGAAATTCAGTTAGCTTTCTATTTAAATTTTTTAACCTTCTAGGTACTGAGATTAGTAGTTTTTTTTTGTTGGTGCATTTCGGTACTTAGCAAGTATTTTGCATGATGTTTGCTGCTACATATTGGATTATTAATTTTATTAGTTTATTTGATTTACGTTTTCTGAGACTCGAAAATGGAGTTTCTATTGTTCTATATGTCTTCAAACAGTTGTAACCATTTTTGGCAAGGCAACATCATTGTAGAACAAAAATTATTGCAGATAAGACACACCCAAATGGAAGCAGACTGCATCCATTTCACAGTTGAACAGGTTCTTAAAACAAAAACATCAGTGTACCAACAGATTACATAGATATCTGCAGATCAGCCAGAAAAAAGCCCCATCCATATGACGTGACATACTTAAATCATGAATTCTTCAAAAAATTCGATGAGGTTAAATTTTATAAGAGCATTCACCCTGGTCGTGGTAGAGATGATCTTAAGGTTACTGACATAAGAGCTCTTTGCTACATTCCAAATGGTGACATGTTATTCAAATTGAATTTCCCAGATGATTGAAAAATAGTACTGCAAATAAAATCGATGTGAGTGGTTCCCTTGCTCTTTACAGACTTACAAAGTCTGCCCGAAACAGAAAGATCACTGCAAGAAAGTCTAAATATTTTCATATTTAAAGAATACTTTACCAGAAGATTACCTCGTGATTGAACTAAATGGAGACTGAAAAGAATTTAGAGTTAACTAATTAGATAACTGAGCTATTATTCATTAGAAAATGTTTTTTAGTTTGTCTTTCTTACTTTTATGTAATTAATATTTGCATTGTGAAGATTTTAAGAATTAGAACGGGAAAGAAGAAAATTTTCAGTTAATTTTTAAGAAAGAGTGTTTCATAAAAATAAAATAGAATATTTACTTACCATTTTATTTTCCTTCCAATTTTGTTAACTATGTCTGGAATAGAAGCTTTTTTTAAAGAAAGACTGAAAGAATGTCAAAGATAAGTTAGATGAATGTAATTTATTTGTTTTTACAGCTGATTATATGTTCAATCATTCTTTTGAAATAATAGAAAGACTGCGATAAATAAAACAACAGTTTTCATTAACTTGCTTAATGTTCTTGAAAACCCTGCTAACTCCATACTTAAAAAAATTCATAGCTGCAAAACCCTGCTAAATTACAAAAAAACGAATATAAATAAAAATACATTATATTGTAACTTTTTTTTATCTATTAATGAACAGAATCTAAATATATACCACCTGTATTTTGGCTTTGGTCCTAAAGTTTCAGGGTTAATTTATAATCAGTTTTTGTTTCCTCTTTAAAATTACCTTTTTGTTAGTTAGCAGGTTTACACTCTAAGCCGACGACATACTAATTATTTATATATTATATTAGGTGTTCAGTGTGAGAGGTGACTAACCAACATTTATGTTGTTTTGAGAAAAATAAAGTTTCATTAATTTAAACACAAAGAAATCAGTATTGTCAGTACTGCATTGAAACTATGTAGGAACAACAGCTTAAAGAATGAATAAACATTTCTGATTAACACAAGAAAAAGGTTATTTCTCTCTAAAGAAGTAACTATTTTTTTTTTTAAATTGAGTTTAAGTTACCTCTGGCACTGAGTGCCTCATATCTCTCTGCTGTATTTGGTTTATAGATGTCATATGACAGATGCGTGCTTTTTTTAACACAAATGCATGTAGTTAGATTCATCATATGTTATTCTCATTACATTTATTCATGTATCTTTTTCTGAGTTGCAACTTCATTTAGATTTTTAAACGGATTTATCAAATTGATGAACTAAATAGTTACAGGCAGAACCAGTCCTAAGGGACTGAACTGTAGGGAACTCACAAGTTCAGCCCTGGTAGGAATGTGGCGTAATGCCAATCCTACATGCAGGCAACAGCCAACATAACACCACTCTTGCTCGCAGAAAACGACAAAATGACACACTACTAACTACATTACAGTAACTAACCAACTTGAAAACATTAGATTAACTTTTAAAATATAAACTAACAGTTTCAACTTACACAACACACGGATACAGAGCTAGTCTCAAATTACGTGATATTTTCAGCCACAGTATAATTAAACACCCTGTGTTGACAGTGATGTCATAAGACTCAAAACTCATAACAACACATTTTACCTTTGGTCAGTTCTAGGAAGAGTGGTATTCCATTCATTAATACCTTCCCGCACTGCGCCTAATAAAAATACACCTCGCAGAGACTTTCTCGTAAGCTCCCCACAGTACTTGTGCTGTCCTTCTGTACCCATCTGTCAAGTGATCTTTTGCATAACTAGTGAATTATTTATTTAAGGAAATGAGAGAATCTTACTTCAATTTCAGAGCAGTTGCTAAAAATGTCTTCCATTAAGTTCTGTAGATGAGGTCGGAAAAACCCAATGCACTCTTTGCCACACAGCAAACAGCTTGGTAAGAATGCTGGTAAATTAGGTTTGCTCGTCCTGCAGCATAGCACCCTGATCTAATTATGCTAATGTGCAACAGATTATAAGCTTTATACAAGAATAAGAACACAAAGACCAACTTCTATAATAATCAATCTGGGAACAGTAAAATATATTTACAGATGATCAGTTTTGCAGAGATAGTGTACATAGCATTTGTGGACTATGATTTTTTTTCGACAAAGTTTCCTCCTTCCAGTGGTGACCATTCGAGCATCCTTCTTGGTCATTACTCTTCATTCATGTGTCTCACATGCCCATACCATCCCAGTTTCTTGGTTTATTGCTATAACTTTTTCTGTTAGTTGTCTAATGTTATAAATGTGATTCATAAAAGAATGTCCAGCTATAAAATGTGACGAGTTCAACCGTCAAGATGCTTGCGAGACCATATTGGAAAATGTTCCAGGCGATACTGTTGTGCTCAGTAATGACTAAGTTCATTTTCATTTGTCAGACTGTGTCAACAAACAAAACATTCCATATTGGTCCCCAGAAAACCCTCGAGAAATGCATCAATGACCTCTCCACAGTGAGCGTGTTACTGTTTGGTGTGCTGTTGCACAATTTGGAATAATAGAGCCATGCTTTCTTGAGGAAGAAGAATGCACAGTCACTGTTTGAGAAGTGTATAGCTCGCGAGGGCAAGCATTTGGACGATAATATCTTTAAAACAAAGTGATGTCAAAATGGCAAATATTCTGCTGTAAGGTGGTAAAAAGAAATTTTGATAGGATCTATGTTGCTCTTGTTATTTATGTTTCTAATTGGGGAGATCATTCTGCCGGACCATTTATAAAGTAGGTATCTGACTTCATTTATAAATTGTACGGTTTTAAATGCATCGTATAATCAAATATTCAAATTAATGCACAAATTCAAATGAAATAGATATTCGTGATTACCAGTAATCATTTCTGTTATTACTTTTGTATTTACATCAGTTCGGGGATTTCGATTGTGAGACTTGAAAGCAAGTAAAAGATCTCCCAGTAGGGTGCTAATCAACATAGGGAGCAAGCCTATTGGTAGAGTTGCTATCTTTAAGCCTCTAGATAGACTTGGAGAATAGGATTTACTCTGTTCTGGATTTTACTGTTATACTGCTGGTGCTCAGTTCGTCAGAGCCTTGTTTGTAAGAACATGGTGACCAATGGCAGGTGAGGATGTCTTGGATGGATGATGATAGTGATGACTTTTGTATTTCTGAAAATCAGCTTTAAAAGTGATATTATTATGTGTGTCTTGTCTATGCGGATGACGTGAATATGTTAGGAGAAAATCCACAAACGATTAGGGAAAACACGGAAATTTTACTTGAAGCAAGTAAAGCGATCAGTTTGGAAGTAAATCCTGAAAAGACAAAGTATATGATTATGTCTCATGACCAGAATATTGTACGAAATGGAAATATAAAAATTGGAGATTTATCCTTCGAAGGGGTGGAAAAATTCAAATATCTTGGAGCAACAGTAACAAATATAAATGACACTCGGGAGGAAATTAAACGCAGAATAAATATGGGAAATGCGTGTTATTATTCGGTTGAGAAGCTTTTATTATCTAGTCTGCTGTCAAAAAATCTGAAAGTTAGAATTTATAAAACAGTTATATTACCGGTTGTTCTGTATGGTTGTGAAACTTGGACTCTCACTCTGAGAGAGGAACATAGGTTAAGGGTGTTTGAGAATAAGGTGCTTAGGAAAATATTTGGGGCTAAGAGGGATGAAGTTACAGGAGAATGGAGAAAGTTACACAACGCAGAACTGCACGTATTGTATTCTTCACCTGACATAATTAGGAACATTAAATCCAGACGTTTGAGATGGGCAGGGCATGTAGCACGTATGGGCGAATCCATAAATGCATATAGAGTGCTAGTTGGGAGACCGGAGGGAAAAAGACCTTTAGGGAGGCCGAGACGTAGATGGGAGGATAATATTAAAATGGATTTGAGGGAGGTGGAATATGATGATAGAGACTGGATTAATCTTGCACAGGATAGGGACCGATGGCGGGCTTATGTGAGGGCGGCAATGAACCTTTGGGTTCCTTAAAAGCCATTTGTACGTAAGTAAGTAAGTAAAGTTCAAAATAATATACTTCACGGCAAACCTCCTGCATACGACCTTCAATGGCTTCATGGCTCCCACGAATCAGAGGAGTGCAGCATTGCCTAGCCAAGAATATTGGTGTCAAGGGACATAATTGGTGCTCGAAAATATTTTATTCTGAAATTCATTACCTTGACAGGTATAAAAGGAATGAATTTCTAAGTGTCTCTCCCCAAGAAAAATCAATTCTATCTGAAACTATTCCCTCTGTACAATAATTTGGAAAATGCATGTTGTAGCACAATATTTGAGCATCAGCGCAAAAGGGAACTGATTGCTCTCCTCTATGTCTCCAGTTATCTCTGTCTTGTACGGGACAGTGATATTACTATGTCGCAGTGATCTGCTGTTGATTCTCGCCTTATGTAGGAGGTTTCAATTTCAGTGTAGTGGTTTATAATGAGATTCTAAGAATGTTTACTTACTTCAACATAACTTGCAATGCTGTGTATTGGGCCACTGAAAGGAAGTTGTAACACCGAAATTGCTTCTGTGAAAATTCACCCAAGCATAACAAGGTCACCAGTCCTTCAGAAGGATCTATGTTACCTGCGTAGTGTTTAGTAGTGATTCTCCTGTTCTGAAGGTAATAAAAACTTTAACTGAAATCTCAACGAAAATAGAAATAATTCTGTATAGGTAATTAGTTTCTGTCAGGAAATAATTTTTTCTTCAGTTGGAATTAGTCTTTTCAGTCTGATTTGATTTCAAATGAATTGTCATTGTGTGTTGTTGATTTCAAATAAAAACCCATTAATTTTTTTAATATAAAAATATTTCATGTACCTCATTCCCAATTAAATTCACTCGTAGATACTATATGTAGTCCACACCTGTGGAGTAACAGCTCGTCTACCCGCGAAACCAGGTGACCCGGGCTCGATTCCTGGTCGGGGCAAGTTACCTGGTTGAGGTTTTTTCTGGGGTTTTCCCTCAACCCAATATGAGCAAATGCTGGGTAACTTTCGGTGTTGGATCCCGACTCATTTCACCCGCATTATCACTTTCATCTCATTTAGACGCTAAATAACCGAAGATGTTGATAAAGCATCGTAAAATAACCTACTAAAATAAAAATACTATATGTAAACAAAATCCGTCCAATATTTCTGTACACAGACTGACTTCCGCGAAAATCTCGAAATTGATTTTTTGGCATCACACTGTTTTCTCTGTACTTTGTATAATAAACAGGTAAAAGATCTTACCTTGAAATAAAGTGTTTGAACGAATTCAAGATTGCAGGACACGAAATTTAATTTTAAGCAATCAAAGCGCATCCGATGTCATTGTTTAAAATTGTTACAAAACTTGAGGTAATATTGCTGTTAAATTGTCTGTTATTTCAAAATAAAATAGTGATACCAATATCAACTCATCTAAATTTCCGTACTTCGAGAAATAAGCGTTGTTCAAGTATTTTGAGGCTTTCCTTTTCATTTCCAGCCGTGACATATTTTTTATTTACAGCACCTGCAACTCAGCGGTCAGCATTTCCACCTTCTTACATTGAAACAGTTCGCAGCAAACTGAAATGTCTGGAGGAAAGGGTAAGAATTTGTAGTTATTTGTTATATTATGTACACAAATTATGTTTTACATTATAAAATATTATGATGGTAGGTTAGAGCATCAAAATATCAAAATCGCACAGAACAAAGGTTTTAGAGGCAATGCTTTAGTTTCTAACATTGCTATTCTTACAACTACTAGGTGAACCTTGTTTATGCATCGTTTCACGATTTATATTATAAGCAACAAGGTTTTTATAACACGAATAAGAATAATTACTATTTTTATATAATTTGTATGTGCTGATTATGAATATGAAGTTGGAAAAGTTTTATGCACCAATATGCCTGGGTTAAATCTCAAATCTCTCCACAGTGCATATGAATAGGAGGCATATTGTCACTGTTGACAGTGATTCGTCCGGCAGACAGAGACGTTAAGCCTGGCGGCCCCCTTGGTGTACACAGAATCCTCCTATTAAAATTCTATAGGACTTAAAACGCCTAAATGAGCCATCAACTCTTGTAAATGCCTAAAAACTATGTTTGTGCCTGGAAATTGCCTTGTTAGTATTCTTGTCTTGCATATATTTAAAATAAGTACACCAGTACTAAAAGTGTAAAAATGCCCCAAATTATTAAAAAAAAAAAAGCCCTGCTATGAATACTGGTGTGGCAAGTTAGTCTCATATTGGTTTTAGAAGGGGAGGAAAGAAGATTTTACCTAATTTCCTGGAGCCGAAGTGGTGGTAGGTTGTTCAAATTAGGTGATGGCTTACAAATTACTTTTCATGTCAGTGCTAGGGTTGCCAGATCTCCGGGCACCACTTAGAGTGCCTGGTTTTATGAATCTGTCTACGGCCGACAGGAAGCCTTTGCCCGGGGAAATTGCATTTGAAATGTTAATAATTAGCAATGTTGTAGTGAAAATTAACTGTCCATCAAATAACTTTAAAATTGAGCATGTCAGGCTTTGTTGCAAGCATATAACTTTAAAAGTGAGTGTCTGTGCTAATGTTGAAGTTTCAGCATGCTTCTCTTTTCGCCTTTAGTCTCTTGCACTACCCCAGCAATCACCAACAGTGAAAGATGATGTAAATAGAAAATTAAAGCAGATAATTTTGATTTGATGATAATAAATTTTAGAAATATGACTTCAATCAACAATTTTCAATTAACTTTTGGCATTAATAAAATTTTGTAGCAGTATTTTAATGAAACCTGAATGCATAACAGTGGAACGATTTCAAATTTAAAACTCAATGTGCACTTCCTTGATCCTTCCCAAGCCAGTTCTTACAGCTTTATAGTGCAGTGCAGTCTGTTATGCGAAGTGCGGGAATTTGAGGGAGTTTTTCTTTTAGTATTGTGTTGTGTTCAATATGAATCTGGCAAAAAGATACTTTATTTCTTTTCATGATGAACGGTTGACAAATGATAATGGCTAGAAAAAGGAGAGGATGAACTTTCTTACAGGTGTAAAGTGTGCAATGTTTCTTTTACAGTGAAGTATGATGGCGTTAAAGCTGTTAATAAGCATTTGGAATCAGAGAGTCACAAAGAACATTACAGAGTACAAAGTAGAAATAATTCTATTCTGAAATTTATGCTCCCACGATATTTAAACATAATAAAGTTACAGCAACTGAGTTGGCTTTAACATTTCATTGTGTAAAACATCATCACTTCTACAATTCACAAGATTATGGTAATAAACTTTATTCTTGTGTTTTTAATGACTTTTCAGTAGTGAAAAAAATAAGTTGTGCTCGAACCAAAAGTGAAGCCCTAGTTATAAGCGTTATTTTAACATTCTCATAGGAAAGACTTCTGAACGACTTAAAAAATACCCCATTCTCATTTGGTTCTGATGCATCAAATAGGCCTGATGGTAATAAGAAACATTTCCCATTAATGGTGACACATGTTTCTGTAAAACATGGAAAATGTAGTGATATTCAAGATGTCTATGAAGACAGGAATGAGAGTGCTGAGCACATTTCAAATAAAATTATTTATATCACTTGTTGCAGAAAATGGACTTAGTTTAAGTAACATTGTAGCTTATTCGGCTGACAATGCATCTGTTAACTATGGTAAATACAATTCAGTGTTCAGAAAAATGAAAGACAAAAATCCTAATATAGTAAAGACTGTGCCAAATTTGATTTTAAATTCCTTAAGTGTGATGTTGAGGCATTAGTCTTGAATATATATTCCGACTTCTCGTCGTCATATAAAATGTCGAGGAACTTAGGTCGTTCTGTGAATTTGCTCAACAGGACTATTTTCAGATTTTGCGTCATATTCCAGTTCGATGATTATCCCTTCAATTAGCTGTTGAATGCCTTGTTAAAATGTGGTGCACTTTGAAAATGTATTATTTGGCAAAAGGTGAAGAAGAAACGCATCCTTTAATTTCGAAGTTTGTATGTTCCCAAGTAGATGAAGTAAGTGAACATTCATTGTCAGTGGCAGAATGTTTTCTGTAGTTTATTAACTGTACACTTCCAAATTTCTGTATGGCGATTAAAATATTAGAATGTGAAAATATGCTTTCAACTGAGGTGTACAAAATCATGTTGGGAGTAAAGACTCAAATAGAAAGTCGTAAAAAGGACTCATTTTTCGGTTTTGAAGTGAATATGTAGCTTGAAAACCTCGCAGAGGCCGAAAAACAAACTGTATTGAAAGAGTTCACTGCTGTCCATGACAGATTGTTGCAGTATCTAACCAAGTGGTACGATTTTAGTGATTATAACATATTTTCAGTTATATCTATTCTTGATCAATATAGCCTATCACTGTTCTCATTTAATTATTTAGTTCAGTAGCAAAGAAATTGCAAATTATTTTCGATGTCAGTGGAAATGAGCTCTACAAACATTTTTTTTTTTTTTCATGATTTAAAATATTAATTTATCGGTCAAATCAAATCCGACATTGTTGAATTTTTAACCAATCCTTTAACTTGTAGTACAAAATGAAATATAATAATAATTAATTATAATACATATAATAATAGTAATAATAATAATAATTAATTTTATAGACATCGTAAATCTCTGGTTTTGGCGATAGTTCAACCTGGCAACCCTAGTCAGTGTGCCCCCATTATGCGAAATGAAACTGACCAATCAGCAATCACTCTCTTTCACTGATAGCATGAGTCTTCAGTTCAGTAGCACTTATAGTCAGCACCAGTTCTTTGTGCATAAATTACTCTAAAATGAAATATTTATTGAAATAGTTAAAAGTATTAATTGCTAATTTTATATAAACTCTTAAAAATCCTAAATCTTTCTTTTTTAGCATCTCAAAATTCTTTCCCTAATCATAACTACGCTTCTGTTGGAAATTTTCATATAAGAAACGAGAGCAAAGTAACTTTAATACATCAAAAATCCTAATTTTTTCGAACTATCGAGTAAATATGTATAACACAAAACGTGATGTGTTACGAATTTTTCACTGTCATTTTCATGTTCAGCGTATGCAGATTAGTTAAGATAAGTCAGTCTATTTTATTCGTGTTATGGAAAAAGAGTTCAAATTTGTTGACTAGTGATAATTGTCAGTAAAAAATATGTTATATAAAAACTATAAAGGTTTCTGTTCATCACTTATTTGAACTTCAGTCTGAGTCTTTCTGAGGTCACACATGGTCATGATTTGAAAGACCAGTATGAAGAAGGTTACGGATTTTTCTTTAGTGTAAGAGTAATAAAATTTCTTAGTATAGCTCCCTTCAGAAGATAAGTAATGTCAGGGATCTGAATTGTAGATTTATAGTACAATATGTATAAGAACCCTGTCCCTGAATAGGAAGGCTCAAAATAAAATTTATCATTTCTGAGCAAAGTCAAAATTAAATCTGATAGATGTAATTGTCTCCTCTCATCCTATTACTTATCAAAAGTAATTAATTTTTCTCTACAGATGCCCTCACTTCAGAACTATCATCATCTTCATCATCATCATCATCATCATCATCATCATCATCATCATCATCATGGGAGAGCAGCTTTTTTTTATATTTCACAAATATAACTTTTTATCTCTCTGAAATCATCTAGAGAAATTATTTAAATTTTCCACAAGCTTCTTATTCAATAAAACGTACCATTCAGCACCATACCAACATTCTGCATGAAAATAACATAAATATCAGTTAAAACATTCCAAAAAATAATTATATTAAAAAGACACAACTGTACTTCTTCATTCCTTTGCTTCTTTATGATTAGCCCTTTGTCTTGTGCCTCTTTATGACATTAATTTATTTCTGTCTGTAGTTTTGTGTCTTCAAATCTTTCCTTTCGTCTACATGTCAGTATGCATTGCATACCTGTCGTGCTTGGACCATAAGCACTGCCATTTAAAGACAGTTGATACTTCCATTTAGACTGATGTATTGCAGATAGTCTTGCTTACAAGCCTGTTGAGATATTAAGTGTGCTATGGACAATGTACTGATATAGATAACAAAGTAGCTTGTGACACAAGTTTTCAAAAACATTATTTTGCATTCCTGCTACTGATGAACTTACATCAAAATAACTGGCTCGTTATTGCTATAACATATAGTATGGGTTTCAAATTATTATTTTTTTTTTACCCATTTTTGTTCCGATAAGTTTTGTTCAAATTATTGTTTCGATAACTCTGAAAAGTTTTGGGAACAAAGTAACGATGATACTCGAAGTTCTATTGTATTGGCATTTATGTCATAATGTATCTTTCCTTAATAATAAATAATATATCATCATCATCATCATCGCATTACAATCCAAAGCGGACCTTGGCTTCTCTCACAACAATTCTCCACTTCACTCTGTCCCCAGCCACAGTCCTCGAATTCCTCACACCCAGGTTTGTAACATCTTGCACTACATCATCCATCCACCTCTTCTTCATCCTTCCTCTCCTTCTTTCTCCCTCCATTTTTGCCTTCATTATCATCTTAGGAAGCCTTTCCTCATCTATTCTCACTACATGTCTTAACCATCTCAGCCTAATAGATTTAATAAAGCTCACTCGCCTTCCAATAGCTGATCAATCTCTTTAGTCATTCTTTTTCTCCAGTCGCCTTAATTATAAACTGGACTGTAAATCCTACATACAATGTTTCTTTCAAAGATGAGAGGGTACAAATAATATGTCTTGATATATTTTGGCTAAGGAACACATTTTTATGTATATACCTTATTTTGCTCAGGTTGAACGGGTAGAATTTTTGATTCCTGAAATACGTTCTCGACGTCAAGCTACAATGGAGGAAGTGTTAAACCAGCTGGGCAGTAAAGTAAAGTTTCTTGATAAGCGTGTAGATGATTTAGTACCAAAGGAATGGAAGGAGCAGCTTCAGTGAGCATCACATCAAATTGTAAATCTGAGGTAAAACAGGGTTACAAAATATGTTGTATACTATTTGGACCACATTGTTCATATATATTTATGAATATTATATATGTTTTATAGACTAAAATAATTATATACCTCAGACTTATTTGTTGGTAGTTCTGTGGGCCATGCTAGTTTCATCATGGCCTGGAATCTACCTGTTGACCAGGTCTTCCCAACATCTGTTAGTCGTATTTGTAATCAGTGGCATTAAGGTAACCAAACTACACGTACACATCCACTAGACTGAGTGCACAAATTGAGTAACATTTGAATGCACATTGATAAAGATCTGATGATATTTTAGTTGAGCCCATAAATAATCATCAGCAAGATATGTTTTTAATCAGTTTGTGCTTTAGTTTTCTTGTTTTCTGGTACTATGTATTATTCTACAGTGATATTGATCGAATGTGGACTTCTTTTCACTGGTTGTACCAAAATAGCATTCCATAATCTTCGAAATTCACCCGACTTTAACTTATCTTTACAGTCATTTTTATAATTGGTATTAAGAGTATAGTTACATAGTTGTGTTCAGGAACAAAGCATGTAGAAGGAAAAAGGTGATCTCTCTGTTATTGCAGATTGTTGGTCTGATAGATTTACAGCGTTAGTGTTGGGATAGAGGCATTCAGAACTATTGTGAAGTACAAAACACTTGCAGTTATCTTTAGAGAGATTTTCAGCAATTGGGAAATTTTGAATATTTATGTGATGGCTTTGCTACCTTTGAATAAGACAGCTTATTTCTTATTTGCTTAACATGAAGAAGAATCAGCATTTCAAATAATGTAATACAAGTTAGATACAGTGCAGAACACATGATCTTCACAACAGTCTATTTTACCTATTGCCAGATATTTCATAGCTTCTTGTTTAGTAGGTGGTTCAGTAGGGAAACCTGATAGTTTTTAAATGAACACTAAGCAGGAAATTTTTACTAGCTGAAAATATTTATTTTATAAATATACTAAACAAGGTGATGCAAAAGGTATGCATATTCGAAAAAATCTTTACTTAGAAAAAAATCCTTATAAAAAGTGGAATGCCATTTGCAAACAAACTCTTTCTATTAATAAATTTAATTTTGAAAATAACATCCAAATGTTTTCAATTTTTTTTTTTTTTTCACGCATTCTTGAAGTCTTGCCTGGAATGTCTGCATTTATGCATCACACTATCTCTCCAGGTATTGTCTGAATTCCCCTTCAAATTTTATCTTTGAGTTCGTCTGGTATGTATGGTTTGTTGACAGAAACTTTCCTTTTTAAGATAGCCCCAAAGGAAATAATCACAGGTAGAAAGCTCAGGTGATTAGGTAGGCCAATGGGAATGGTGGGAAATGACATGGCCAGAGAACATTTAACAACACCCATGGAAGCTTTTACTGTATAGGCGGTAACTCCGTAATGTCTGTTAATGCTACATAAATTCAGTTCTGACAGAAAGAATTTGCACAACATGAACACACATCGATCAGAATCTACTGCTACTGGTTTTTCTTCCTCCTCAAAGAAATATGGCCCTATCACATCAAAGTTTGCCACATAGTACCATACTGTTACACTTTGAGAATTATGAGGTCGTTCATCAAGTTGTTGTGGATTGGTGGCTCACCAATAGCAAAAATTTTGCTTATTTATGTTACCAGAGACATAAAAATGTGCTTTGTCACTCATGAGAAAAACCACATTATCTGTCAAAATCAGGAGCATGTTTTCTGCAAACGTTGTTGTTGTTTACTAATGCCAGGCATTTGACGATAAAGTCATTTGACCTCTTGCACTCCAATATTTTTCAAAGATATTATCATGACCAGCCAATGAAGCACAGATTTTGAGGTGTTCCGAATCCATTTCTTGGTTTGAGTTGCACAATGGGCAGTTAGGGGACTGATATATTCCAATTCTATGCAGGTGTTTAGCCAAACAATCATGGTCTGTTGCCAATCTAAATGCAGCTACAGACGATTTTCGTGGTAAATCGGGAATTAACTGTGGATTTTGATGCAGAGAGTTCCATTTTTTCCCTTGCGATTGTGTTATCAAATTTTGTTTGTTGAAGCCTAAGTATGTAGATTTAATAAATCTTTTCACAGAGTAATATGTAGATTTAATAACAGGTCTGTAAGTAGCAGTGCTGCCCTTCTTTGCTAAAGCATCTGTATTCTCGTTTCCCAGGATTCCACAATGGGATGGTATCCATTGGAATACAATTCTTTTATTGAGTGATATTAATTGAGAGAGCATTTTAGTTATTTCTGCTGTTTGAGATGAAGGTATGTGTTTAGAGACTATTGATAGAATAGCTGCTTTGGAGTCTGACAATATAACTGCATTCTTAAATTTATTAATGTGGCATAGAAGATTCGTGAGACTTTCACTTATTGCAGTGATTTCTCCATCAAAACTTACCCTTCTTTAATATTGATTATTGATTCTGGAACTCCAGTGTCGCAACTGTAGTGCACTTCACCTCGTACAATAATGCTTTCCTTGGTGTCCTTAGTTACGATAATTCTTTTATACAAAGACAAATTGAAGTGCCACTGTCCAGTAGTTTTGACCACTTCATGGATGGCGAACTTCCAGTCATAGACAGGCACTTCTGAACCAAGACTTTTCACTGTCCCAAATTCCTTAAAAATAGTTATGTACTTGTCAGGTGTCTCAATTGTACCCTCCCTCCTAATTACTTCTTCGATCCTCCCAAAAACCCTGTCGGGTAGTAGGAAGGAATGTCCTACTACAGGAAAAACCTTCTTTACTGTATTTGGCGCTTATTCTTTAAACCACTTCAACACTACCCCAATCATGGTCGAATATTTATTCTGTCCAGGACAGCCATCTGAACAGAATCAAACACAATCACAGTTATTTTCAAATTTTGCATTCTTCAGTGTATCAAGTAGAGCAGAAGAGATTTCATTAGAGCATTTAGTTCTTCCATTTTCCAGCCAGACATAGATGGTAACTGTGTCCTTATTTTGTGAAGATTTTGAGTGCCCACGACAGACCATAAAATTATAATAATATAGTTGCCTACTGTAATATGCAGTTTGGTCGGACGCTCGTGGAAGGACCAATTTTTTTGGTAAACATAGGAGAATAAAATAACTCTGTTCGTTTTGTTTTCCTTGAGTTGGCAGTAAAACGCTTTGGCTTTTAAATTATGAACCCTCAACTGGATAATGAGATCAGATTTTGACTTTGAATCCTTAACAGCTAGCTGAATTTGATTGTTTAGTAGGAGGCGTGTAGAACACGCGTCAGTAGCCGATGCCAACCTTAAAACATTCCAGACAAGTATTCACCACCATAAGCTACAAGTAATTGACAACTGCCATATAAAACGGCGGCAATCTCGAACAGTGTGTTCTGGAAGGAGAAAAAAAATTCCCTCTTGAAACTCGTATAAAGAGGTATCGAATGTATGAAAGAAAAGTCATTTACTTAAATAATATTGTAAGGAACTTTGTGTTCAAGATAAAGATAGTTCTGAAAAAAAAAGTTTATTTACATTTGCACTAATACAGGAAAAGACCAGTTTTGAAACATCACTTCACAGATGGATAAGGAAAGTTTTGTTACAGAAACTGTTTTGGATAAAGACAGTTTTGAAGAAAACCTCATATTTTAACGCTGAATTTAATAATGTAAGCGACAGTTTTGAAACATTCCATGACCATTTCTAGATGCAAGAATGCCAACTGAATCGGAATCCACTCATAACTAATTTTTTCTTAATTTTGGAAAAGGAGAGTTTTGAAACTCACCTACTCAGTTATACCACAGTCTACTATATACAGTCACGAAGCTTGGGATGATTTTTTGCATTTCTCGCGATAGTTGCTAGCCGCTTGAAGTGCTGTGAGTACAAGGAACAATAGACTGTGTCACTGCCATCGTGATCTAATACAGGCCGTAAGGCAGACCATGTGACTCACGTTTCAACCATATAAATTAGTTTGAATGCATAAAGAGTAACGTATGTTTCTCTAAAATGTCGTGTAATTGCATTAATAAAATTTAAAACAATGATTATGAGACACTTCAGACATAATTCACTTGCGAGTAGTATTATTTTTGCTTTGAAAATTACGTTGTTCGTATGTGTAATACCTGCCTTTTTATTTCGATTAAATATTGCGAAATTCTTGTACATTCATTTATGCACGATTCAATAATTTTCAGTTGCACCACACGGATATTTAGATATTTTGAAATTATAGGTTATGTTTACTGTATCAGTTGCCTCTTTCTGTCTAATTTTAGTGGTCTCCAATGCCCTCCCATATGTATGTTATGCAACTCGTTGATGTTATGTCGTATGAAAATTATAGGTTATGATTACTATATTTAACTTATATTCCTATATTCGCAATTATACATTATGATTAAACATAATGTCATGTATGAAACCCCGGACATTCAATTTGTCTGTATTTTAATACTACAATAAAGTACTGAATTACTGTATTTATCTACTACCTAGTCGACCTGGTTGGCGAGTTGGTATAGCGCTGGCCTTCTGTGCCCAAGGTTGCGGGTTCGATCCCAGGCCAGGTCGATGGCATTTAAGTGTGCTTAAATGCGACAGGCTCATGTCAGTAGATTTACTGGCATGTAAAAGAACTCCTGCGGGACAAAATTCCGGCACATCCGGCGACGCTGATATAACCTCTGCAGTTGCGAGGGTCGCTAAATAAAACATATTATTATTATTATCTACTACCTAAGAGACGAAGTAACACAATCGTACGTACACTAATTTCATAGGAGTGGTATGGTAAATTTTCTGTGTACAATTAAGGAAGGTAGGCTAGATGTGCTAAATTAAAATCACAATATAAATTCTCTGTTATTAAACCTCAAAATAGCTTCAATTCTAAACTTAAAATGTTGATTCGAACAGATTATGTTAACACATTAAAATACACAGTTTTGTTATTATTTCTGCAACATATTATGCAACAAGAAGTAAACGGAACTTATGGATACATTACAATAAATAAAACTTAGCAATGATACGCAATAAAGTTTATAATATTTCACTGGGTTCCATACACTGAAATAGAAAACTCGAACATATGGTACATTATGGTTTGGATCGAAAAGGCATTGACTGTGCCGTATTTCGCATTGTTGTGAAAAGTTGTGTAAACTGTGAAATGTTCATTATGGTGTAATAACTGTAAATAGCTAAAATACAATAATTTCAATAATACTATGCGACAAGGAGACGTTTGTAGCACTATAAATTGTAAGAAAAAGAGGTCAGAGTTATCCTTCTTCCGAAAGATCCAGGAAGGTGAGTTTATAGAATATAATATATATTTTATGAAACTAATATATAAACATTATGTATTTCATATTTCAATAGTGGAAGGAAGGTGTTAATTTTTTCAAAAGAACACGATATTGAAAGTACAATACATTTTATTGTCTGCTAGGGAAAGTCTCTGTGATGAGGCGATAGTAGCGATCCTGGTGGTGAGCAACTATCTATGTTTGCATATTTAGTAAGTATTGAGCTTCGTGACGTATATATTAGACTGTGGTTATACTATGTAACGTAATAGATCGACTATTGATCAGATTTTTTGTATTTGACAGATATTGGAGAAAAAATGAGAGTATAAGGGTACAGTACATCAATTATTCATAGATTTCAAAAAGGCATATGACTCGGTTAAGAGAGCAGTTTTATATAACAGTCCTATTGAATTTGGTATTCCCAAGAAACTAGTTCGATTATGCAAAATGTGTCTCATTGAAACTTACAGCAAAGTCCATATAGCCCAGTTTCTATCTGATGCTCTTCCAATTCACTGCGGGCCAAAGTACCCCCCACCTTCCAACTTCACTCTAGAATATGCCATTAGGAAAGTTCAGGATAACAGAGAGCGTTTAGAATTGAACGGGTTACATCAGCTTCCCGTCCATGCAGATGACGTGAATATGTTAGGAGAAAATCCACAAACGATTAGGGAAAACACGGAAATTTTACTTGAAGCAAGTAAAGTGATAGATCTGGAAGTAAATCCCGAAAAGACAAAGTATATGATTATGTCTCATGATCAGAATATTGTATGAGATGGAAACATAAAAATTGGAGATTTATCCTTCGAAGAGGTGAAAAAATTCAAATATCTTGGAACAACAGTAACAAATATAAATGACAGTCAGGAGGAAATTAAACGCAGGTTAAATATGGGAAGTGCGTGTTATTATTCAGTTGAGAAGCCCCTGTCATCCAGTCTGCTGTCAAAAAATCTGAACATTAGAATTTATAAAACAGTTATATTACCGGTTGTTCTGTGTTGTTGTGAAACTTGGACCCTCACTTTGAGAGAGGAACAGAGATTAAGGGTATTTAAGAATATGGTTCTTAGGAAAATATTTGTGGCTAAGAGGGATGAAATTAGAGGAGAATGGAGAAAGTTACACAACGCAGAACTGCAAGCATTGTATTCCTCACCTCACATAATTAGGAACACCAAATGCAGACGTCTGAGGAAAACAAAATATATGTTGGCAGATAATGGAAAGATAGTTGACAAAATAGACAGCCTGCAGATATCAGATTATAATTTTGAGAAAGTTGACAACTTTACATATTTAGGATCAGTGGTCACTAGCGATAATAACATGTCCAAAGAAATCTCTAATCGATTAATGAAAGCAAACAGAGCATATTTCGGCTTGAAATATCACTTTAGTTCGCATGCTCTATCCAGGAAAGTAAAAGTTATTCTTTACAAAACATTAGTGAGACCAGTTTTGACATATGCGACAGAAACGTGGTCAATCTCCAAAAATTATGAAAAAAGACTGGAGATTTTCGAAAGAAAGATTCTGCGAAGGATCTATGGCCCAACATTTGAGGAAGGTCTCTGGAGGAGGAGATGCAACTATGAATTATATAGACTTCTAGGAGAGCCAAATATAATCAATACAGTTAAAACTAGCAGATTGAGGTGGGCAGGACATGTAATACGCATGGACCCAAGTGAACCTTGCAAAAAAATTGTAATAACAAATCCGGGAGGTCAGAGAAGACGAGGTCGACCGCACTTGCGATGGATTGATGGAGTGGAAGAGGATGCCAGAAAGTTGGGGTGCAAGAATTGGAAGGCTGCTACACAAGATAGAGACGGATGGCGACAATTACTAAGGGAGGCCCAGGCCCACCAAGGGCTGTAGCGCCAATGATGATGATGAAATGCAGACGTCTGAGATGGGCAGGGCATGCAGCATGTACGGGCGAATCCAGAAATGCATATAGTGTGTTAATTGGGAGACCGGAAGGAAAAAGACCTTTGGGGAGTCCGAGACGTAGATGGGAGGATAATATTAAATTGTATTTGAGGGAGGTGGGATATGATGACAGAGACTGGATTAATCTTGCACAGGATAGGGACCGATGGCGGGCTTATGTGAAGGTGGCAATGAACATGGGGGTTCTTTAAAAGCCATTTGTTGTAAGTATACTATGTGACTTGCTTTTTTGTATATATATTTTTATTGTTGAATCATTAAGATTGATAATTATAGAAACTTGATGTAAGTAGTCTATACATAAAATTTTATTTAAACTTGGTGCAACATAAAATAATATTATTCTGAATATTTTAGGTTGACGAAATGATAAACAACTCATTTATGGAGCTAAGAGTCCAGAGTGGTCATTAAAACTTTTCCATTTTTATTTTTCTTCTAAACAAACTTTAAAAATGCTCTTTTGGAAAGTTTACAAAACGTAGTTAGAACCATGTTAATCTGAGCGCTCAATTGTTCACCTTGGTTAAGTGGCCATGATTTTACCATCAAACATTGGTTGTAGAAAAATATATTTTAATTTTCTTGCAAGCTACAATGGAATTGTTTCAGGCAAAGTACCACATAATCTTTAAAAATTTTAGCACATTCATAATTACTGACTATTCAAGAAATGAAAGGAAATGCACCAAGAAAAACATACACTTCTTTCCCATTGCAGGGGCATAGAAATATGATTAATTCATAATATACAGCTCCAAACATTTCTAAGCATGATGTGTCTTTCGGGAAACGAAAGAATTAAGTGGAACCAAGGGAAGGAGCGTGAGATTCAGACATACTGTATTTTTAGCTCATAAAAAAAAGGCTGCCCAACAAAGTGAAAGTTTTAATGGTTGGTAACATTAAGGAGTGCACATAATTTACTAGTACTGTAACAGAATTGCTTAACTATGAACAAGTGGGGAGGGAAGCACAGGAACACGCAAGGGCAGTCTACCTGAAAATGGCTCTTAGACATACAATTTATAACTACTTACGCCTAAAAAGACGACAAACCCTACGAAATACATATCTGAAACATGACCAGCAGCCACTCCTGGTACTTCTCTTTTCTTCTTCTTCTGCTTCTTCCTTTCCTTCTTCTTCTGGTAGGCCCTCAAAAAATGGTCCTGGTATGGGCTTTAGCATGAGAGCTGGCATAGAATTTAGAATGTGAACATGCAAGGCCACGCGGGCTTTCAGGAAGTCCGTTTCAGTGGAATGGCCCTGCTGCAGCCAGTTCTGGCACCAGTCCAGGCACTCCTCCTCCCATTTGGTGTCGCAACTGTTGGTGTTACTGCTTGAGGTCTTGATGATCGGTTTTGCCACGTCCTTACCAGTTGTTTCATGTAGAGCCATATGAGTGGAATGGCCTTCCTCAACCAGTTCAGACACTCCTCTTTCCACTTGTCGTCGCAGTTGTTGGAGTTGCTGCTCGAGGTCTTGGAGGCAGCATATTGTGGACTTGCCTTGTCTCGAAATAACTTTCAGCCATTTCTGTCTTAATTCTGAATCACATGGAAATTCATGAAAAGAAATATTCTTGTCATTTCCTTTTTTACTAGGACACAAAGGAACACAGCAGTTCACCATTGCAAACAAACAACTTATTTCTAACAACAAAGAGTGAGCAGCATGAAGTTGATAGTTCGGCAAGCAGATGATTCACGAATAGGTCTGTACACTAGTGCTCAGTGGTCAAAGAACGAACTACATGAGCAGACACTGTTTCAAACCAAATGAACAGGTCTCTTTAATATATGTAGGTCTACGTAATACAACATAGATGATCATGCTGATGTTCTGTGTCTTGGAAGTTATGGATTAGCTTATCCCCAAGGTGCAAAGCCAATAATGAGCAGAGCTAGCATAATGTCTGGGTCTGGTAATGTGAGTAATTCATCGGTACCATGATTGCGTTTGAGTCCGGATCACCAACACTTTCACTGAAGCAAAATGACAATGTTCCCGAAGTTCCGAACCTAGGGTGTACTCTGATCTGGTTTCCACAGACATCCCAGTGGTTAATTGCATTGGTTTCTAGCCAATAAAGACCTCCCTGGGGTTCTCTCACTGGTAATTGTGATGTTGGGAACCCGTCCTGGATAATTCCTATTGTCTGCTCTTGCGAAAGTGATGAACACATTGTTGTTAGGTAAGTGACCCTTATACTGGTTGATTCTGTAACACTCACTGGCTAACAATGTGTGATTAAGGAGGTGGTATGTAATCCTAAGTTTGTCAAATCTGACTGTAAGGGTTTCTTGTGATGAGCTAGTATTTCCTGTGGTACTTCGAATGAATTTGATGACATCTGCAATTGGGAATCCTGATAATGTGGTGGAATTGTTCCTTATTTCTTGGAATGTTCCCTTACCTATTCGGTTCAAAGTCACTGTTTCCAAATTGTTTGCAATTGACTTCTGTCAGGGAAGTCATAAAGGAGCAACTATGCCTGCTGCATAAGTTTCTGCATCTCCTGGTACATTTTTTTGGTTGTTAATGTTTTAATGTCTGTCGTGACCCTTACCTCTCAGTCTCTCTTGCTGCTCTGATCTGGAGGGTCTGGGTCTGTGATCAAATCCAGGTGTCACTGAGCTGGGGATCCAGGGTGTCTTTGTCTTGCTCCCGTGTTTGGGTTTTTTTTTTGGGGGATATTTGACTAATTGGTCTAGTTCTGTCTCCATTGGTGGAGGATCTATGCTCAAGTTTAGTTTCATCACTCCTAAATCGTTTTGAGCGACATCTCCTGATTGTCTGATGATCACTCGTAGTTTGTCTCAGTCTTTAAGTCCAGCTATGATGTGTGATAGTCTTGGCCCAGCTGATGAGACGTTTCCAATGTTGCTTGGGTTTGGGGTAATTTAGTAAGATCTTGTTGAGCTGTTTCCAAACAAAAAGTGTATGGAAAAAGCTATATCTCAAAGTCAATTTGACTGTGCAACTTGGTTTTTGTTCAGTTGTGTGGAGGGCTGAAGCTGGATCATCCGAACAAGTTTGTGGCAACACTGAAAAGTTACCTGTCAGTGGATTAGTCTTTAAATATGCTTCGGTTCAGTGTCCTGGTGTTATATAATCCACTCCTAGTGCGCCTATACCATTAGTTGGAGGTGACCACCAAGTTTCGAAGGATCCCACTGGGTTAGGGGAGTTTGTTGCTCTTTGTGCCATGCCACATACACCAGCGTATGGATGCATTGTCGAAGTACATGTTGTTTCTTTCAACTAAGTGTCCCTCTAAATAACCCAACCTCATTTCCTCTGGTTCGATACATGTTAAGTTCTGTCCAGTCAGAGTTAAGGGCAAGGCTGGGTATAAATTGACTGTCATGAAGGTGTTGTTATACGTCTTGTCCAGTTCATGATCATCAGCACTCGAACCTGTGAGAAAGGAAAAAGGTACAGACACTACTTGTGAGTTCCAAGATAGGCCGATGACTTTGGCTGGTTCCCATGCTCGAAACATCCGCTATAAATAAAATTGTTATAGTGTGAGTAATACTAAAATTATATGAAGTGGAAATGTTTATGGTTCTTAGGTGACTATATTTTTTGTTTAATTTTTAATTGTAATTTACGTGATACCCAAATACTAAAATACGAGATAGTAGCAATAAAAAATGTTAGACTTGGATGTAATTGCACTAAATTAATGTAAATTATGTCGATTGTAACAATTCTTGTTGCCATGTAAACCAATATTGTCATGTACTGAATTGTAAATTGCAAATTTGTATTACACTTTTTATGATATATACTCAAAGATAATGTAATTACATTATATTTATTTGTAACAAATGCAGCAAAGTGCACAGGTATGGCTAGTTGTAAAGTGACATCAAAAATTTTTTCCTTGTATTTTTAACTATGTCCTGATTGTACCTACGCAGTGTAAAATATTACCATGGTGCTGGGTAACTTTCGGTGCTGGACCCCGGACTCATTTCATCAGCATTATCACCTTCATCTCATTCAGACGCTAAATAACCTAAGCTGTTGATAAAGCGTCGTAAAATAACCTACTAAAAAGAAAAAAAAACTAAAACTTACCATTAACCCTTCGGAAGTCGCGTACCTGTTTGTGACGTTAGTAGTCGCGTGGGGATGCCTGACCTCCCCAGTTAATTCTTCCCTATTTATTCAATAATTATTGTCGTTTTTGTTGGAGACATTCTTTACAATTCTTTAAAGTGCCTAATTTTATTACAGTAACGTAATTATTGTTTATATAATGTGCAAAACGACAGAGAATTTTATTTATTTTTTTTTTTAAGAACACAATGTAAATATGAATACCAATAATATGTCACAATATTCCTGGCAATCAATACGATATTACTTTCCAGTTATCTGATACATATGAAAAACATAAAAAAGACTTAATTCTGTGGTTCAGTGCAATAACTCTTTAACTCTCACACAGCTTTTCTGTGAAAATCAAAATTAAACAAATTTTAAGCATTGAACAAATGATAATGCAGTATGTTGTCATTGCTCTTCTACCTGTGATGTTGTAGAAACATAGGTCTTCGTAACAGCCACGTTAACATCATTTTTTTTTTTTTTTTTTTTTTAGGATTATACGGTTTTTGCACTTAACCACAAAATTATTAATTATTGTTATTACTGACCTGTTATTTTTCACCAGTTTCAAACTCTTTACACGCACATCCATAAAACTAAACATAAATCAATAAGAAAAACACAAATTGTAGCAACTGTAAATAGATTTCCTTTTTCTTTAGCAAAATCCTCCATTTCACTCATCTCGCTCGAAGCACTTTTCACAGACATTCTTCATATATTTCACACACATCACTTCGTAGCACTTGCAACAATAGGCATTTGTTTTCTTGTCCTTCTTCCTTGGGCATATTTTACATTGTCCTGGCTTCGGTGCTCATTCCTGTGATGTTTGACCTTGGTTTTCTTCGGTAACTCCTGACAACTTTGCTGCTTTCACTCGTTCCTTGGTCAAGTACTGGGAATTGATTCTCTTCCGGATTCCTGGTTTTACCAAAACTCCCCCACTTTACGTAGAAACATTCTGCGTATAACTTCATGACTGGGGTTATTAGATGAAAATATTATTTGTGCATTTATTCCGGCAATATCTAGAAGGCGAAAGAATAAAGCCAGGGACCATCGTCTACATCTTCCTGAGGTGGAATAAGTAGCACACATCTCATTTACTGTGTCCATTCCGGCCTTCATCATGCTATACGTTGTTATTATTTCTGGCTTCTTATCATCACCAGTAGTAGGATCTATTGTATCATCAAAGTGCATTGACGACAAGAGAATTACATTTTTTCCTCTTTTCGGTACATACAAGACTGCCGTAAGATTTTCCCTAAAAGCAAATAGGCTGCTCTTTATTTCTCTTTTCTGTGTAGAAACCAATTCAGGTGGAAGTTCCTTCTTGTTTTTACGGAGAGTTCCAACAAGGGTGAGTTTTTTTCTTTGTAATTCATCTGCCAGAGGAAAGCTGCAGAACCAATTATCTGCCGTCACATTTCTACCACTTCCTTCTATCAATCGAACAAGCCTCTTCACAACTTCTGTTGGAGAATTGGAAACTTTGTAGGGCCCTTCAGGTTGATTACCCAAATAAATTTCCATTGTTTGTGTGTACCATGTTCTTGCATCACACATGGTAAATATTTTCAAGCCATATTTAGCTGGCTTGCTTGGGATTTACACCCGATAAATGCATCTCCCTCTGAAAGGCACTAATTGTTCATCAATTGTTGTATATTCGGAGAGAGAGTAAATACTTTTCACAATTCTGCAGAAACAACTCGAAGATTTCTCTAAATGCAGCCAGATTATCGAGGTCTCTTCTCCGTTGTCATCGAATCGTAAAGAGCGTAATAAAAAAAGAAATCGCGGCAGGTTTATTGTTGCATGAAATATTTCAACTCAAAATCCATTTTTATTCCATAAGTCTTTCAGATTTTGGTGCCCTGTCCTGTAGCATCCCGCCAATATTAGAAGACCAATCACAGTTTTTATTTAATTCTCATTTGTTCTCTTCGCGTCTCTTTCTCTTGAAAACTTTCCTGAAATACTGTCTATGTAAATGTTTGTGCAAGAAGTTGTATGTCTTATCATTATATCATCGATAAATAGGGAAGAAGAGGGCACTTTGGTACACTTTTTATGTTTTAATTTTTTAGTGAACATTATTACAGCTACTGAAATGAAAATTTAACAGCATATCACTTACCTTATGCTAAACATAATGCTATAACAAGGGATTTATCATTACTTACATTTGCTAAGTTTTAGCCACTTTTATTGATGCTAACATTCTGTACCAAAGTGCAGTTTGGTACACACCTGGGGTACTTTGGTACATCAACATTATTTTCAATTGAAACACTTTTAAACATTTTTTTCTTATGATAAAATTTTATCACAAAGAATTCAGAATCATCACAAATAAAAAAATCATTTTAGGACAATTTTAACAGCTTTTATAACCTACTGTAATTAAAAAAAAATAGGTCTACTGTGAAAGACATATATACCCAAACAATATTACATTGTTTCTGTATGTAGCCTATCATGCTAAGAATCATCATTAATTAACTAGTAACTGAAATTATCTAAACTCAACCGACATCAGAATATCACAAAACAATAATTGTTATTAGGAAACATTATATTGAGTAAGATCAACACCAAATGTAATAAATGCGGATGTACAAGCTGCAGCTGAACCTTTGATATTTTGTGCTGCAGGCAGCTTAAGAATAATATCTTCAATATCTACATTTGAAATATCTTGTTTTTCAGGAAAAACAAATTTTCAAGCACCTTCAGTCTTTCTTCGGAAGCTTACCAGAAACTCTCAATTGACAATTTTTTCTACCATACCTACATAATACTTGATAGACTTTTTTGTACAAAATCTAACCAAAACGTAATCATTGATTGAAATGTTACATTTCCCTGAATCAGGATCAATCACAGGCACAAATGTATTATCACTATCTTCACTGATAATGTTCTGTGTAAAAGAAGTAAGGGACTCCTCAGAGGAGTCGCTGTGGAAGGATGCGTCATCTGATGATTCTGTATCATCACCACGTTTAGATTTCTTCTGCTTTTCCACTAGCTTCTTACTTTGAGAAATCAATTTCCTTTTTACTTGTTCAGCCTTCAACATCTCCCATTCTTGAATTTTGTCCTTTTCTGGGGTCTCGGTAAGAATCCTCGATTTACATTTTGGTAGTCCCCTGTTCTATACTTTTCTAGGCTTGGCTTTTGGATATGGCTGTACCATTTCTGGGGTTACACATTTTCCTGAATTGGTTGTCATCTCTTGGTTGGAGCATGAACTATTTGGCTGATCAGATGTCTGAGAAGAGATGGAATGGTCTGGTTCTACACAAGATGTCTGAGAACTGGAACTCGATTCTTCAGGGGAGATCTGACAATTTGTTTGTTATGATTCTTCTTCAATGAGAGGGCGATCAGTCACGTATGATGATTGAAAATCACTGTCTTTAAAGACTGTTCTACAGAATGGCCAAATTCCACATTTCTGAAAACCAGACAGAATATTCTTCACTGTGAAGGCTGAGACGTAAGCCTTTCTCACCAGTTCAGCAATGAAGTATATTGTTACTGTATTACCTGGATTAGTTAGTAACCACTCATTGAAAGCAGCTTTGCAGTATGTTTTAAATAGACCATACAGAGATACGTCTAACAGCTGTAATTTATGGGTGCAGTGTGGAGGAAATGATAAAAGAATGATCCCATTATCCCTGCAGTATAAAATACTTTCAAGAGATACATGTGATTCATGATTATCTAGCAATATTAATATTGGATCATTCTTTGTAGCTTTTGTTTGCACTTTGATGTGCTTCAGTAGTACAATAAATAATTTGCTAGTCATCCAGCCCGTTTTGTAAGCCAAGCCCAAACTTCCAGGAGGAGCTCCTCGAAGGAAAATGTTCCTGAATTTCTTACAAGGAAAAACGAAAACGGGGGGCACAGTCTGACCTGTAGCGCTGGTAATGGCACAGAATGTGGCCAATTGGCCTCTTTCGGCTGAAACAGCCTGTCCTACTTGCTTCATCCCAGTTTCAGCTACAACCTTTGGCGCTTGCAGCACAGTAGTTACTGCTGTTTCATCCGAATTATATATTCGCATAGGGCAAATATCGTATTTTAAAAGAACTCTTACATAATTGTCGGAGAACTCTTTCACATTGCTAGGATTAAAACTAGTCGTACGTGAAAGACTGGTGTTCTCTGGTTTTCTTAGACAATGAAGAATGCCGCTTCATGAAGCCTTGCATCCAGTCAACACCAGCACATTTCCGTTCTTCCCAGGACTTAGGGATTTTACTGTTCAAGTGTTTGGAATACTCATACGCAAATTCTCTAATATTCTTGTATGTCAACCCATAGTGAATTTGTGAACAGATTTTTAAATACTCCTCAAGCATTACTTCTTGTGCGCAAGTGAATACTTGATTAGTTGCATATTTGGATGAAAGTGCATTCTGGTTTGGAGTTGCAAACACATGTTGACCCTGTGCATCAGTTCCCAAAACATTTTTATGCTTTTTAATTCTGTTCTGCAAGGTCATTGGTTTCAAATTGTAACATTTAGCTGCTTCTCGAACACTCATTCTTTTATCTAATACGGCATTAATAGTTGAAGCTACATCTTCTTCTGGAATCTCATGTCTCTTTGTTTTTATATATATATTTATATATATATATATATATATATATATATATATATATTCTTTGACCATGTCTGAAAAAACAATTTCGTTTATTGTTATTCCTTCATTAACAAAATTTATTCATTAATATAAATTATTTTATTAGGCCAATGTGGGCAGAAGGAATTATGGGGTACATTGGTACATTGTACCAAACTACCCCTCATACTGTGTACCAATGTGCCCCTCACGCATGTTTAATAAAAAGTGATCCAACTATATAGTATTATTTCTGGCAATATTCCTAACATAGTCAGTTTTGAAGCTGAATGTTTACTTCATTGTTTCATCATATCAAAATAATAAAATCTCAGCTTACATTTCAGATGAACTCTGATGAGTGAATGTTGCAAAAAAATTTCGAAGCACCAAAAAACACAACTGACTCATTCAAACTCAGAATATAAAATGGAAGGTACCTAATTCCCTTCTGGGCTGCGTTCACAAACTATTACTCAGAGTAGAGTAACATCGGAGAAGAGTATTACGCGAGTAACTTCGACTTACTCCGAGCATGCTTGTTTTCTGAACAACCAGAGCACAGCTACACTGTGTGGGACTTTTGAAATGGACCTGTAATTAATCTCTCGTTTCATATCATTCGATAATAATCATGCGCAGAACACCTGTTTCCTTTCGTCAGCTGACGGTAGAAGCAATGTAAAAATGGCAGACAGAATAAAACGTATAAAACGTGTCTTAGCATTCACGATATTTTCATTTGTCAAAAATTTGGTGGTTCGGTACGAGGTAATGAAGACATGGAATTAAATATTAATGTATTATATCATGAAACGGCGTTCTGGATTAAAAAGAATACCCTGAATATTATATTAAAACTGTGCGTCCATAATTTTAAAGTTATATTTTATGTTATTTTAGGACGACTCGGATGATGAGGAAGATGAATTTGCATTTATTTGCACTGGGTTACATAAGGAATATACATCTAATAGAATAAATGGATATATGGATAATATAGTGAGCAGTTACGACGAAATAGAATTTCAGAGGCATTTCAAGCTGCAGAGATCAACATTTGAAAAGCTGCTACAAGTAATTGCCCCTCTCTTATGCAATAATCAGAGTAGAACAGGTTGGCCACAAGTTGATCCACAAAAGCAATTATTAGCAGTACTTTGGATATTAGCCACCCCAGATTCATATAGGTCCATTGGATTAAAATTTGGTATCGCCAAATCTACCCTCTCAGTTTGTTTTATGCGAGTAATAAAGGCTTTGTGTAATATAGCTCCTACTATAATTAAATGGCCACAAGGAGCAGATGTTGGAAAATCAAAAGAGTCGTTTAAAAAATTGTCAAACATACCCAATGTTATTGGTGTCATTGATGGTTCTTACATACCGATCAAAGCCCCCAAAGAAGATCCAGAAGTTTACATAAATAGGAAATGTTTCCATGCTATTACAGTAGAATCCTGATTATCCGTTACCCTATTAACTGATTGCTGGATTAACCGTCTGTCTTTCTCTCGCTTTTTTTGCTGCAGAAATATATGAAGTATTGCACATTGTATTAGCACGTTATTTTTTTTTTTCTAGAGAGGGTTATTACAAGCCTTTTCCCTTACACAGTATGGTCTATTGTTCGAATTGTCATACTGTATAACTTCTATAGGAAATATTTTCTTCGGGTGTCAAACAAACGCTCATTGTGCTAAGAATCGAAAAAAAAAAGTGTAAATAATTGAGTGGTTTGGGGAAAGATAAACCGTAGCTCATCTCGCATCAGAATATGAGATTAGAGTGTAGAACATACGTAAATCTACAACACGAGACCTCCTATACTGATATCTTTCCACAGACAGCCATTACAAGAACTTTTCTTGCCCCTTAAAAACCCGTCGTTGACAACCAGACTTAAATTAGTGAACTTCTGATCCACTATGTAGCATATTAAACGCAACACAATCAAAACCACGAAAGGAATTACGAAAGTGTAAATATTATTCACTAAATTTACGAAAATCTTTTATGGTACGGATTATCCGATTTTTTCGATTAATCATTCAGCCCACCCCCTTCATTACCACGGATAATAGGGGTTCTTCTGTACTTTACAAGGGATTTGTGATTCATCACTGAAATTTATTGATTGTTTCATTGGCTATTCCAGCTCGGTAAGTGATGCAAGAATATTCCGAAATTCAGACATTTATAGGGATATTATGTCCAATCGTCACCACTTTTTCCTGCAAGATGAATTTATATTGGGAGACAAAGCTTACCCTGTAATGGAGTGGCTTATCCCTCCTTATGTTGATAGAGGCAATCTGACGTGAATTCAACGTCAATTTAATTTCCAGGTGTCACAAACCAGACAAGTGATTGAAAGAGCATTTGCACTACTTAAAGGTAGATTTCGAAGGTTGAAATATCTGGACATGAATAGAACTGATTTAATTCCAGTGGCTGTACTAGCAGCATGTGTATTGCACAATCTATGTATAGATAACGATTTCTTTATTGAACATTACATAAATGAGGGACTAGAGGTTCAAGATAATGCAGATATTGTCGAGGATGATCATTTACAGAACCAAGAAAACAGCTATGAAAAAAGAAATAATTTAGCACATCGGCTTTACTTTGCAAGAAACATTTAAAGACTATACACATGATGAACAGAAAATAATTTATTCTTGGTTCACACACTTTTAATATTTGTATATCAATATGATAAAACATTAAAACTTGTTAAACTAACGTTTACTTAGTATTGTGTGAACTATTAAAACATAAGATAAAATTGAAAAAAGAACACTATGATGAAACAGTACAGACAAATAAGTACAGTTTTGTTTACAATTTATCAATTAGTTTGTCCATTTTTTCACTGAATGTTATTATTGCTTCTCTTTGAACTTGTAAAAGTTCCTTATGTCTATGTTCTTTTTCTTCTTCCTTTGTTTTGCTCATTTTAATAAATTCTGAAACAACCTTTTCGAATTTTGTCTTTTTCTTTGGTGGTTTTTTGCCCTTTTTCCTTCCGTCCCTTACCACTTCACTCACTATCACTTCACTAGCCTCAAGGGCTTTGTCATCATCATCATCATCATCGTCATCACCCAGATTAATGTTCCCATCTCTACTTGACGATGCTACTGCCACTGGCTGTATATTTGGCATTTTTCCAAATAGTTCATGAAACTCATTAAAATATTTAAAATACACGGCTGAAGTGCCTGTTTGTGTAGCCTTCATGTTGTCCACTTTTGCCTGGTATTTCTTTTTTAGATATTTGAATTTAAATTCACGTTGTTTGGGGGTGAAATTACCCCCAACAGATTTTACTTGATCAGCAACACATTTCCAGACTATATCATTCCTTACCGAAGAGGATTTAAACCGTTCAATATTCTGTCTATATGCATCTATTAATGAAAGCACATCATTATGAGACCATCGATTTGCATTTGTATCCACATTTTCGACCTCAGGGGGGTCCATCACCTCCTTCCTTGAAGTGGCTTCCTCATCTTCAACCCCACTTGTAGTAGGGGGATGAGCAACCTCCTCGCGGGTGCATGGGACATACAATAAGTCACCTAGAATAAAGTCAATACATTAAGAAAAACCAAGAACAAGAAAAATAGGCTAATGTTAAAACTTGCATTGCTGGAATAATACGATTACAAGGGCAGATATTAGATCGCAAGGGAGAAGATAAACTTACTTCTAGTATAAAAAAAATAACAACAGGAGTAGTGACTATTATGTATTTTAATTAAATTTTGTTTTCTTGTTATATTACATTTTGTAATAATGTATGTTGTTATTATTCTACGTAATGATAGAATTCGTCAGCCTCTGAATTTCATAAACAGATTACGATTATGAGCTTATTATTTGTTAAACACTTACCTCTTTCATTTTGAACTAAAACATGCCCCTCTTCATTGAATGTATTATTTCCTTGTGCATCAACAACAAATTGGAATTCCATTTTTGCACTGGTATGATAAATTGCATGATTTCAGATTAATTAATAAGCGCGCGAGTTGACTGCGCATGTCGAGTAGGATTTACCCATCACAGCACACAGAGTAAAGAGAATACACTCCGGAGTGTGCTCTTTGGTATTTATGAACGATGGAAAAAGTAACTCTACAGCGAGAAAAGTAGTTTTCTGAATGGCTGAAGTAGACTCAGAGTGTACTCCGAGTAGAACAGTAACATTTTATGAACGCAACCCAGAAGTAGTATACCTTGTTCTCTCCTGGTGGTATAAATTTGAAGCTCATTCAATTGTTTTTGAGTGGGATATTTGAATTGGACCAAAGTGCCTCTGTACCAAAGTGCCCCCTTCTCCCCTAATGAAAATTACTCAAGAGGCGACTTAGCATTTTTAGCAGCTGTTTTCACACCGGGAAGATGAGTGATGATATTTATTTTCCTTGTCCTAACATTTCGTGGAGGATGACATTTGTTTCATTTGGTTTCTTTATCTTTTCCAATGTAAAAGTCATTCGAGATTTCTGAAGCCACAGACACTTCACAATCTTCATTATCGCCTCTTTCACTGTCGCTAATGCAAGCATCATCTGTTTCACTTTCACTATTATGATTGAGTTCCTCACAATTATCAGGTTCACCAGAATCGGATTCACCAACATTTTCGCTATCAGTGTCTACTTCTACCAGCAATTTACGAATTCTAATGACTTCTGACTCATAACTACACATTTTAGCGCTATTACAGAACAATAGAAGTATGCGATATCATTATCAACCAATTCAAATATATATTTACAGCTTTAATATACTTGATCCAAAGAAATTTGCTTCATACAGAGATAAGTTCCCCACCGACCTGGCTAATATTTTCGTAAAAAAATTACAGTCCTTTAATTTCGAAAGAAAACTTTATTAATGAATTATCAGTGATCTATCGAAATGATACATTTAAAGACATTTCTACTGTGTGTGATTTGTTCAATTTTTTTTATGGATTACTCCTTTGAAGATTCATTCTCTGAAGTGGGCAGAAATAATACATCGAAATGCGTAAGATCCACATTGCATTTCCAGTATGAAAAGAGGCATATACATATATAAATTCATTTAACTACCATTCATTTAAAAAAGTGTAATTTTAAACTTATTATTTCATTTAATCTTATTACAATGACATTCACATACTAGGCCTAGATCTCTCCAAGGTCTCTCCTCAGTTTTTTTCTTTTAATTCTAACACTTTCAACTGTGTAACAAGCACTAGGCGCTGCAATTCACCATTGCTAAGAGGCCTAGTTTTCTCACTTTCATACTCATCCACAGCACTTCTTTTTCTTTTAGGATAATCCTTTATTCAGGCACTTTATTTTTATTGTTTTAAGAGAATTTTTTCTTTATTGGTTCATATTATTTATTTTGTAATATGTTTTCTGCTTATTTGTTGGTAATTCGATTTTTTATTAATATTATATATATATATATATATATATATATATATATATATGGCGGCCGGGTAGCTCAGTTGGTAGAGCAGCTGGCTACGGACTGGAAGGTCCGGGGTTCGATCCCAGGTGGTGACAGGATTTTTTCTCGTTCCCAAACTTTCAGAACGACCCCGAGGTTCACTCAGCCTCCTATAAAATTGAGTACCGGGTCTTTCCCGGGGGTAAAAGGCGGTCAGAGCGTGGTGCCGACCACACCACCTCATTCTAGTACCGAGGTCATGGAAAGCATGGGGCTCTACCTCCATGCCCCCCAAGTGCCTTCATGGCATGTTACGGGGATACCTTTACCTTTTACCTTTTATATATATTAATTATTGGTGGTGGTGGTGGTGGCGACTGCTCATATACAAATTCTTCGATAATGATGTCCTTTGATGGTTGACTCTCCCTTATTCCCAGTTCACTTTCGATTGGGGGAGGAAGAACAGGATTAATTTTGTTCTGTTGGTTTGAACCATATGTGTAACCTCCTAGAAATCAGACACATAAAGTGATAATGTTATTCATTTAGTGAAATATCTAGTGAAGTTTATTACAACATGAAAAGAGAACAATGTTATTTTTTATATTTTCATGCAAAACATAATCTAAAAAGTATTAACAACAAATTATCTCTTTACATTTTATTGTTAACCGGTCATTATAATTAATAATTAGCAATTGTAAAATATTAACTGCAAAATGAAATTATTTATAACACTAAATGTAATATACCAGTAGATAACTACACCATAATAAAAATAGGGGAGAGGATCATAGCCCTGGACACATAAGGAAAAGTCATATCTGGTTGAATAACTTATATTCTAGGAAAATTTCAAAATTACACATTGAAACACTGTTACAAATAACAATGATACAGTATGTGAAAAGACATAGAAGTCAATTATAGAATTAAAAAAAAAAATAAAAACTGAAATTGCAAGTTACAGTCCAAGAACAGAATTGGGAGGTAGCCCTAGACACTTCTAAAACTAATTGTTCTTTGCAACCTTTTTTGCAGCACACACATCACAGTGATAATAGACATCTGCAGGATTAATACTTGCACATTCTTCATGAGCCCAGCCCTTGCAGGTCGAACACTGTATCCAGTCTTCTTCAAATTCTTCCTGACAGATGATGCATTGTGTTCTGCTTTTGGAACTGTTCGATATTGCCTCATTACTGGACTGTTTGTCTTCAAAATCTAAATTTCTCTTGCAATTTGAACGTTGTTTGTTATTTTTTGGTTTACCTTTCTTCGATTTTTCTATCATCATAGTTCTATAAGGAGTGGAAGTCAAGATTTCACTCCTTTGTGCTTTTCGTTTTCTTGTTGTCAACCTCTCTTGGATGCGTCAGGGAGAGGTGAAATTTTCTGCAGAACAGCTGAAACATCATTTGTGGTTTCTTCTTGTTCCACGTTGTTTGTATCTACTGATGGCTGGGAAACATCCATGCCAGATGTAGAAGGTTGAGAGGCTCTTTGGCTGCCTGCTGCTTCTTGGAAAATATTATCGTTCATGCCACTTGGACCACTGGGTAGAGGCCTGTCGTTTTCAGAATCAGTAGTTGTTGTCAGCAACTGGTCTTCATTGATGTCTATCACTTAACATGGCAAAAAGTCAACATCGGAAAATATATTAGGATTGAATGGATGAATACCAGTGCAGGAAAATCCATTCCTCACTATTTCCAGACAAGACACTTTGGTGAATGCAGATGACACAATTCCGGCCATATCACTTTCTATGATTCTCTGACGTGCATTCTGTCTCATCGAGAAAGCCATTTCTTCTGACACAGTATTTTTAAATGGCTTCATGAAACAGCGGTCTAGGGGCTGTAACTTATGAGTGGTGTGTGGAGGGATGCTAATCATGTGGATATTGTGCTCACGAGCAAAAAGAATCGCTGGTAACTCCTTGTGGCTGGCATGACTGTCTAAGATAAGAAGCACAGGGTCATTGTCCGCTGGACGTACATGTTTCGTGAAATGCTTCAGCCACGATAAAAATATTTTTCCATTCATCCAACCACTCCCTTGTGCAAAAGTGACACTTTCTTCTGGGGCGCCCAACATGAGCCTGTCATTAGTCCTTTGGCGAGGGAAAATAAATAGTGGGGGAATGAAGTGACCTGTGGGATTCATTGCAAACATGAGAGTAATATTCTTGCCCCTTTCTCCAGACGTCAGTTTGCCAACTTGTCTCTTCCCTTTGCTTGATAAAACTTTTGATTTTTGTGCACACATGAGACACCTGTTTCATCAGCATTATAAATGCAAGATGGTGGGAAATGATGTTTCTCTATTAAAGAGTCCAACGTGTTGTAAAAGAGCTCAACCTGTGGCTTGTTGAAGCCGACACATTGCATAAGGCTGATAGATTCTGGGCTGTGCAAAGACAGTTCCGGATGACGTTCCATGAAGTTCTTGTAGATGTACTTTCCCGCAGTTTTCGTTTCTTTGTTAAACCTATGTTCTAATTTCAATTTTCCGCCAAATCATAACCTAATTTGAGAAGTTCTCTTCTAGTTAAAGGCATCAGACGACTATTGAGTTCTTTGATGTGCTGCACTAACTGCTCCTTGATATCAATAAAAGTTGGCTGAAAACGTCCTAATTTGAGTTGCAGTTTACCTGCTTGCCCTTTCTTAGCTGTGTAATCCTGTCGTGCAATGAACTTTTGGGAACATCAAACCTGTTGGCCGCTTCTGTAATCCTCATTTTCCTGCCAAGAACGTCAATTGCATTCTTCATAGACTGCTCGTGTCAAGAACCTCTAGGTCTATTTGTTGTTCGTTGATTGGGTTCAGATATCTCTCTCTACCTATGAAAAAAAAAAAAAAAAAAAAAGGCTATAAAAATAATTTGAGTATTTATTTTTTAAGTTCTGCTCTTATACTAAAACGTGCCACATTGAACAATATGCTATAAAAATTAACGTTTTAAAAATGCCATTTAATAAAACAAATTCTGTGTTTTCTCTGCACGGACAAAGACTCGTTGATTTGGACTAGCAACAAAAAATGCGCACTGGTTCGGTTTCCAGTAAGGGAATACAGCTTCTTATAATTTTCAATAATTTATGGGACTGGTGCCCACCCATCATCGCATCGTGAGGAAAATGGGAGGCTACAGTAGTATAAATTTTTAATGAATTCCGTGCAAAAAGTAAGTAAATTAAGTTTGAAAGACTCAGATACCAACATGGTCAGAAAGATGTACCGCTAAAAATTTGTTTCAGTTATTTTCCATATGTGTGATTTAAATCTAACATAAAATCAACACATTTTATGGAGAGAAGTTATGTCCGGGAGTAGGGACACACATTGCGGTGTCAAGGCTACCAGATGATCATATGTCCATGGCTACCGGACACACATGCAAACGAAAAACTCATTGTCGATCAAACATTGAGATTAATTTCGAGTATTATAACCAACTTTAAGCTAAAATGATTAACAATTGAATCTGTCGGAGCTAAAAGGAATTAAGTCACTTTTGACAACTTTTCAGGAGAAGCCAAAATATTCCACTAATAGCACAAATATTATATTTTTATGCTATAGAAGGCAAAAGAATATTTAAAAGTCTTAGTTCCTTCTTCCACCGTTCGATGCGCATGACATCAGTTGTTCAAATTGTTGCATAACCCAAAACTTCATATTTTGACTTAATTCCTTTTAGCTCCGACCGATTCAGTTGTGATATATACAGTGCAACAGTAAAATATTAAATTGTTTACTTGTAAACCCCTTACCTTTGTTTGAAATTTAGCTGCCGCAAAGCTTCACAAACAAATTCACACAATAACAACTTCTCTCTCCCACAGCATTCTTGCTCGACTGTTGAAGCAGCTGGCCTGGTTATAAGATCTGGAGTATGAGGGGATTTTACCCTCAAAGACAGCTTATGCCATCTATGAGCACTATTAAGAACTCATTGATGTCGGGGTTACCTGTCATCCAAGGCTAGGGTCCTCTCCCCTACTGTTAACATACCTGGAATTCTTCACGCATTGGAACCTCCATCCACCATCTCGTGAATGACGATTTCCAAGTCTTTCAATACTATTTTCTTGTTCCCTGTTTTGTTGATGTCACATTTTTGTTTTACACTCATTTTCATATTATTAATTTTTTTGTAATTGAATTGATATCAATATTCTTCCCTCACGTGGCTTCTATTTTCATTTTCATTTCTTGAAGAGCTTCACTTTTCTCCTTCCTTACAGAAGGCAACTGCGATTTGCTAAATAAAATAGGATATTCCCTTAAAATATTTGCAAATGTTATTGATGGCACAGAATCCATTATCAAAATTTATTAATGCAAAACACGAACAAAACTAAATCTGCCAACAAGCATTTGAAATCTACAAATAGTTGAGCATCAGGAGTGTTGTGATCATAAAGCGTAGGTGACTGGAGTATATACTCACATTTAAGCGATGAAGAAAGCTGTGGACATGAGTATATATTCGCATGAGGTAGAAAGTTTTTATTCTTGGGAAAATAAGTATGTTCTAGAGGTTTTGAGTATATAATTACAGAAAGTGCTCATACTCATGAGTAAAAACACTGAGAAAATACTCAAGTTTTATTCTTACTAGCCAATGGGTATCTTTGGGAGGGGTTGGTTTTGCATGAGATCAAAATTTATTGTAATTAAGTTCTGTGTACGCTTGTTTAACTCTTCATAAAACTTCTTACTTCATTATATGTGTACCATATGTTGAACGAAGGCCTGTTTCTCCTCTTCATTTTTTCAGTCTGTCTTAGCCTCACGCATTTGCTACAAAAATCTGTTTTAGCAGAACCAAACCCTAAGTGAAATTTACTACAGAATGTAGTAGATTTTGTAAGAACAATTAGAGTGAAGTTTCTAACTCTGTTGTTTTTGAGTGAGTTGGTTCATTATTGGCACACATATTCCACATATGACGTATATACATGCTACAAATTTTCATGCATGTCACCGATATATTTTCTGAGTTATGCCATTTTTTTAAATGGGGCATATTTTCAAAATCTATCTCCTCGTACAAAGTATAAGATGTGGAAAAGAATTACAGTATCTTTGATGTACCTAGAAAAGTGCTAAGCATCCATATTTTAGAAATACAGCATGTCCCATTTGAACTGCCCTATTTTCATTTCACTGTTTCTCCCAAAATATTGGACATATCAAAATGAACTAAAAACTTAAATAAAGTCTTGCTCATCAAGTTTGTATAGAAAAATCATAACACTTCCACATGTGCCCCACCAGTCACACGAAGGATATCCAGCAGGTGTTCGAGTTCTATCCATGATTGTTGATTGTTACATTCTCAATGCACTCACACAGTTGATGGGTGTTAATTACTTGTGTTGCATACACGCATAACTCTATGAACAGTTGATTTTGGTGATCAGTCCCTGAGCGGCTCTTTGAATGGATTTACTTGGTGTTCTTTGAAATGTTTTGGCAATGCGCTGCATATTGTCATCTGATACACTTTGTCCGCACCACCATGCTTTTTAGCCACTGAACCAGTCTCCAAAAAATTATGTTTCCATACTCTAATCGTCTTGGCATTGAGAGGATTTCTCTGGTATTCCTGACGGAATTGTCGTTGCATTGCCACAATCGAGTCAAGTTCCGTGTACCACCTTGCTTTATCTGCGACAGTCGCCATTTCATTCTGCCTGCTGCCACCACCACAACTGGCGTGATTTTAAAAATCCAAAAAAATTCCAACACAGCTCGTATGTTTCATCTACTGAATGTCACCTCAAAAAACACAAAATACATACACATTAATTTATCATCACAAAACAAAAATAGAGCGTTTCAAATGGGACACACTGTATATCCTCGGAATAAAGAAAAATTATATATATTATTTTGCCAAAAGTAATTTTCTTAACTTTCTATTACCTATTATACAAATTATTTTTTAATTTAAAAAGTAATTAACATATCAAAAATCTGATACTTTAATTTGTTAACCATAGTTTATAGAACATGCAGAAAAATGTTCAGCTTGATAGCTTGAAAATTGTATAAGCCTTTAGATTTTGAACATGTAGAAAGGTGCAAAAAATTTAATTTGAGAAAAATTACTTTTAAAGTATACATGCAATTTAAATAGGAAATAAGACATACAGGTCTTTTCAGAAATGTCCAGCCTGGTAGGTTGTTCCTTCTTTCAGCTTACATGCCTCCAGAAGTCTCAACTTTGCCACTGTTATGGCCTGTCTGTAATGTTGGTACTTAGTTGCACGAAGCTTCGATTTCATCACATGGTTTCTGTCCCGTCGAATTCCCAATTCCACAGTATTTTGTTCTAGTGACAGACCTGCAGCTCTCACAGAGCTGGAATTGAATTTACAAATTGCCTCTCCAACAGCTATGTCCACTCGTCTCTTTGAACCATAGGAATCCTTTGGAGAGTGCCGCCATATAAAGCTATGGAGACTTTCATTTGCATTTTGTGTTTGATACATTAGACATCTTCCTAATAATGCATTTGATGCTAATCTTTGATACACTGGTATTATCTTAGGCAAATATTCCTTTTTTAAATGTGTTCCGATATTATCTCTATGAGATCCAAGTTTCTTACCATCAGCCATGGCTCGCTGGAAAAAACACCAACTCTCCAGGCCAGATGGGCACTTCCTATGCTGTGGATTTTCATCTGCTGAAATGCTATGATAAAGAGTGGCATAGACTACAGTCTTCATGTCCTCTAAATTACCTCTGTTATCCAAGATGGCCTTCTGATAGTAGCGCTGTAATTTTGTTATAGTGGTAGCTTTAAGGGTGCCATGGCCTCAATCACCTAGAGTTGTATCATATGCCTGCCAATCTGTCACAGCATTTCGAAGAACCATGCCCAGTCTCTTCCCAACATGGTTGATGCATTCTTCTTTATTGATGGATACAGTGTCCCCATATGGCTTCTCTTCGCACAGTTTTTTGTACGTGCATGCATCACCATCCAACAGCATGGTACTATATTGCAGGCCATACTGCTGAGACCTCTTCCATAGAATTATGGCTTCTTCTGCTTCCATTGCCCCTGATGATCCTGTATGGTTTACATCACATTCAGGTGCATGGAGAGTGTACCGTTCTTTGAAATCTCGTGTGTTCATTGATTTCTTGGCATGATTGCACTTACAACAGTTTTTGCACACACATAGTCTGCTTTCATTAATGATTCGAACAGAAGTAAGTGTTCAATCTCGAACTCTGCTGGTTTCACAGACTCTTTGGTCACCTCAGCAGGTGGGCATTTCTTGACTTCACTTGACCTACACTTAGCATGGTCAAAACTGCATTTGGGGTGAAATGGATAAAGACCACATTTTCTAAATCCACTTTTTATTATATCTGAAATTGCCTTTTCATGGAATACTACTGCTAATAGTTTTCCAAATGTAGTTTTGTTCACAACCTTATTGTTGTTAGTTTTCTTCCAGTCATATACAACATTTTCCATCCAGATTTAAGGGGTCGAAATATGCTAACATCTGTATGCTGTAAAATGTGAGTAGCATTGAGCAAAAGTGCGAAGTGCAAAATCTAATGACGTTAGCCACATTCTAGGTAGTATGTGATTTGTGGCCATTGTGGAAGTTCTATATTTCTAGCTTTAAGCCAATGTATTAAAAATAAATAGCCCCTATCATCCAACCATTTTTGGACATGGCAGTATCCCAGTTTGGACCTATGTTTTTTGAAATGTTCCTGGGTATTCATTGTAACAGAAAAACTACCATTGCAGGAGCAGTTTCTCTAGCTGCATTAAAATTAGCCACAACTGCAATTGCTTCTTTTTCATTGCCAGTCTTTATTTCATACATATTTTCGAATGATGTCCTACATTTGGACAAGTCTGAAAACTGCTTTCATCTGCCTTGAAAATGCGACTTGGATTATGAAGAATGTCCAAAATATTTTCACTTTTGAGATAAGCACTTAGTTTCTTAAACCATTTTCTGATGTTTTCTTCAGGAACTCTGTCACGAGCAGCTTTTATACTTGCAGCAAGAAGTCGTCCTGTATTTGGACAAGTCTGAAAACCGCTTTCATCTTAGTTGAAAATGCGACTTGGATTATGAAGAATGTCCAAAACATTTTCAGTTTTGAGATGAGCACTCAGTTTCTTAAACCATTTTCTGATGTTTTCTTCAGGAACTCTGTCATGAGCAGCTTTTATACTTGCAGCAAGAAATCGTCCTGTATTTGGACAAGTCTGAAAACCGCACAGACTGCCTGCGGGTTCGATCCCGGGCCAGGTCGATGGCATTTAAGTGTGCTTAAATGCGACAGCTCATGTCAGTAGATTTACTGGCATGTAAAAGAACTCCTGTGGGACAAAATTCCGGCACATCCGGCGACGCTGATATAACCTCTGCAGTTGCGAGCATCGTTAAATAAAACATAGTAACAAGTGTCTGAGGGAATGAATTATGGAAAAAGTTTTCTTACATATGTAGATCACTTGACTTTGAAAATTTTAATTTTAATCTAAATATACCCCTAAATTTTTTACAGTCTTACTATATGTAATTGTGGTATTATTTATTTTTGTATTTGATACAGTGGCTAGATCTATTTTGTTTAATGCTCGTTGGTGGCCCATTATTATGGCTTGTGATTTGTCTGGATTTAGTCTGAGTCCAAATTTTTGCGCCTATTGAGCTACAGATGCTAGATCTTCATTAATTCTGATCACAGAGTCATTGATTGTACAAGTTCGGGAATGAATGTAAAGTTGTAAGTCGTCAACGTATAGGTGATGTTTAGAATATTTTAAGATCTTTGTTATGTCGTTTATGTAAAGTGTAAAAAGTAATGGCCCAAGAACCGAGCCCTAAGGGATTCTGGCCTTGACGGTACACCAATTGGAAGAATGACCACCTGCTGATACACATTGTTGGCATTCGCGAATGTAGGAATCGAACCAAGCTACTGCACTGTTAGAAAGATTGTAGTTTTTGAGTTTACATAAAAGGAGATCCGTGTCAACTGTGTCGAAAGCTTTGCTGAAATCTAGTAATGTCAGTAGCGTTAGTTCTCCTCTGTCACTGGCTTCTTGAGTGTCTTCAATCACTTTTAAAAGGGCAGTAGTAGTATTATGTCCTGTTCAGAAACCTGACTGGTAGTCATCAAGTAAGCAATGCTCATTGAGATAGTCAGTAAGTCATGAAAACTCCATAATTATTTGAAAATCAGTTTCTTATTTCTGGGATCAGGTACTCATCCAACATACTTTTATATTGTGCCTTTCTCATAATGCCTTCAACAATAGAGAGTTCACTTGTGAATTGTTATTTGTATGATAAGACAGGCTCATAATTCTTGCTTATTTTTTATCTTACACTTTTGTCAAGGAACTTTGCACTTTTCGCATGATTTGAAATCTGAATATTTTAACATAACCTCAGTTTCTCTTTTTTATATATTTATTTAATTAATTATTTTATTTTATTTATTTTTTTGCTCCTCAGATCTTCCTTTTTATCCATTTTATTTATATTGCAATAATATAATTTACTGACGCAGTAAAAGTTCTTTAATTCTAAATATTATTCTAGCACTATGCTGTAACAATATAAAATCATAACAAAATTTAACTTGCCTTATCAAAAGCATACACTTGTTTAAACAGCTTGAAAACATCATCAATACATAGCAAAGTTTTATGACTATAGCATTGTAGATCAACTGTTAAGGAATACATTGAAAATATAGACGCTTCTGGTGATACATGTATGAACTAATATCAGAGAAAAATTAAAGAGGATATTATAAATTGATTTATATCAGTGAATATGATCTAGACGAGAGGTCGGCAAACATTTTTTATAAAGGACCAATAAGTAAATATTTTAGTCTCTGCATATTTTGAAATTTTAAATAATCAAAAAATGTAAAAACCATTCTTAGCTCGTAGGCTGTATGAAAAGAGGCAGCAGGCTATAGTTTGCCGATCTCTAGCCAAGACAAGTATTAAAAGGTGTCAAAGTTGGAAAATCATATTAGAAATAAAAATTCCTAGTTCGTTGTCCATTGACTGTAGGCAATGTATTTATATTTCATGATAGATACTAGTAAGTGGCAGCTAGCTATGGACTGGAAGGTCTAGGGGTTCAATCCCGGTTGGTGACAGAATTTTCTCGTTGGCAAACTTCCAGAATGGCCCTGAGGCTTACTCAGCCTCCTATAAAATTGAGTATCGGATCTTTCCCGGGGGTAAAAGGTGGTCAGAGTGTGGTGCTGATCACACCATCTCATTCTAGTACCAAGGTCATGGAAAGCATGGGGCTCTACCTCCATGCCTCCCAAGTGCCTTCATGGCATGTGATGGGGATACCTTTACTTTTTACTAGTAAGTGGTAATGAATGAGAGAAAACCATGAATTAAATATAGACTTTTATAGCTACTTCATTGTTATAAACGAGTTCTCTGGAAGGAATTATTCTTATGAAGATCTTGGAGTAAAGATTCTTGAATTGTTGATAAGGAAGGAACAGCCTTTGTTTAAGGCAGTTCTATTAGCTGTCACTCACTTAGGGCATTATTTAATTCATGTCTTCCCAAACTTGTGAGATTGCCATATGACAAAGAATAATGAAAAAAAGATTAAAAATGGAATAAAATATGCTAAGAAATTAGGAATTTTATAATATAGTGATCTATATAAAATTTAATATGGTAAAAGGGTAAAGAAAGTGGCACTAGAAAGGTAGCTCAGGACGTGGAATAACAGTAACAAATAATTGTATTGATTGCCTTCATTAACATAGTCCACACACTGCCAGCAGCGAAAAAGAATCATAATATAATACTAATTATAAAAGTTATTGTGGTGATACAGAAAGGCTGTAACTTTAAACTTGGAGACTTAATTTTTTTTATTGCTTTGTTAATTGAAATTTTACCAAAGAAGCAATTGCCTTATACCACATTTCTTGCTATGTGCTAGCTATGGAATGCAGTTATTTTAATAATTACATGGTATAAGTCATTATCTCTCCAACTGCAGTTACGATTAGAGCCCAGATTTATATGGATTAAAAGTTTTTATTTTACTCTGTATAGTTTATAAATGTACAAGCCATGTCCTAACCCTTTTAGATGCATTGTTGTTATTTAATATTTCACTTTAGTATTGTGAATGGTCTTGCTACTGACAAATCAGTGCATGGTTCACTCAATGCATTTTCCAGCCCTTGTGACTCAATCCTCTATTGTTATATTTCGGTGTCTTGTAAATCAGTCCTAAACTCTCCTAACAGACATCACAATGACATCCAGTCTAGTAGGGGAAGTAGGGGAGAATTGATACACTTTTTTTTAAATATAGTGTAATGATCGCATGACAGGCTTAGCTAATTTTTTTATATGTTACAATTTTCTCTTATGTTTGGGGCACACTATTTAAACAATTTCGGAACAATCAGATTAACAGTTTTCTAAAAAATTGTATTTTTGTTATCTGTAGGGTGTATCAAACCTCTCCATGCTAGAGAGATTTGATACACTATTCAGAGAGTTATGATACACTCTATACTAATGTGAATAAAAGCAAATAACATACATAATAAAATTATCTTAATAATGCACAGGTCAAATTTTACATAAAGTAATGTCACCAAAAATTATTTATTCCAGCAAACCCTTCCTTAAAGGTTATCGCTACAATTATTTTTTGTTTGAAAACAAATAAATAATTAGATAAATAAATAAATAAAACTCTGGGATGTGTTGGATTATAGCTGTATTCAGATCATTTAACGTTGCAAAATTCTGACTCCCGAAGTGTATTTTTCACTTTGGGGAAAAGATCATATTCAGGTGGACTCGTGTCCGGACTGTAGGATGGGTGAGAGTGTGTTCCCAACTGTAATTGGTTAATAAATGCCTCACCGGCTCACCGATATACAGTCGATGATCTCAGTTTTCCGGGGTGTTGATTGTCTTCTATAGCAGTACAACCTTCACGAAAACATTGAGACCATTGGTACTACGGTCCAATGTTGAGTCACCACACACTCTTCAAAGCAACTCATAAATTTCTGTCGGTGTATGTCCACACAAAATTTAAATTTAAATTAAAGATCTGTGATCTAAGTCAGTAACATGATTTAACTGATTTTCATCGTCCATTTCAATAGCTGGTAGATAAAGAAATTTACAAGCAATTGAGTTGAACCTGCACAGTCTTGTTCAGAATGACTCACTTTAGTGATGCAATACATAACAACCATGTGTCTCCATGATGACGAGAGTGCATGCACAATATGCATTATTTCTCGGATTGCCCTCGTATAAGTTGATCCTTCCATCACTTAATAATCATGAACATTTTGTTGTAGCATTAAAATGTTCTGTCCGTGTCTTTACTTGTAACAGTGTAGAATATATTTTACAGTATAATATTTGCCATTCGCTTATTTTGTTTTCTTTTTGCAATATTGTACTACATTCACTAAGTTGCATTACACTAGTTATTAGACCTTAAAGATGTAAGTGCTAATTAAGAGAATTGAAGTTATTTTAATTATACTGTGTGAAAATCTTTCTTTGTACTATGAAATCCAAGTTTGGTTCATTTTTTGCGACTTTTATTATATTGTTAAAGTTAGTGTGTTTTTAGTGAAGTGAAATATTGTGTCATACTCAACAAACAACTGATGTTAATTCATTAAGTGAAATTTATAGTATATAGACAATGAATTGTATGTTCATCACTGATGAAGTTTATCTAGTATTGGCATTTATTTTTAAAAACACTTCTCTGTATTACCAATGGCATAATATTTTGTTTCCAATTGATATATTGTATATGTACATACATAAATATATATTTTTCTTGTATCTATATTATCCTATGTATTTTTCTGATGAAGTGTTTATTAAATGTTGGAATAAAAAAATTACAAAATGAATATATTGACTAAGATGACTGGAGGTATTTTTAAAAGATAAAGTACAATACTATAACATAAAGAAGGGCTCGGGGCAAGATAATGACATGCCACAGAAGTTAAATTTTACAGGAGAGCAAATTTTAACTTTTAGAGAATTCCATAAAATCGGTAAATTATTTTTGAAACATAATTTAACTTTATTCAGTACATGTACCTTTGGGAAGCCATCTTACATGATAAAACATAAATGTAAAATAAGAAACAATGGTCAGAATTTACAGAATTAATGTGTTGAAAATGTGACTTGCCACTATATAGCTCAAACATAAATTTGATAACTTATTGGGATATATTAAACTGACATACAACTTGCAAATACATTTTGGAGGCCATATTACATGAGAAAACATAGAAACAGTGATCACAGTTTACTCAGTTAATACATTAATGTGTTAAAAATATGGTTTATCAATATATAATTCGAACAATATATTCCAATCTTAGTGGGCCATATTACAGCTGACATGCAAAATACTTTACTTTCATTTATGTTTTCAATATCATCTAAGTCTTCTACTGCAAGTGGCTCATTTTCTTATAATCATTGCCATTTTGTAGAACAATTTCAAAGTATAAATGATATGCCAAAGGAATATATGGTAAAATGTCTTTTATGCTCGACCATGCCGAAATGTAGTAATTATACACCTGGTAGCAGTCCTTTAATGCATGTCATTAAAGTACACCTATTCATTAAAGTTCAGGTTTTCGATTATTCTCGGATATGCAATCGAAAGACAACTATCGAAAGGTCACGGAGGCTGGAAATCTAATACTGTCGCAGAAGGTTATGTTCTGTTACTATAATAATTAGCGTTAATTGTAAATAATATTCAAATAAATTCAATTTGTCATCTCGTTTTTCAATGTCGAATTCAATTTCAAGGTTATATCAAGACTAATGTTTATCTTACTCTCTAGAATATATCAAGGTCGTCGACATTCGTTTCCCGGAAAAAATCAATACTTTCGCGTCTGCGCACATCTCACAATTCATGCGGTAGGCTATTGCACTCACTCACATAACAATAACATGAATATTTATGAATAATTTCAAGTTAGAAATATAGTCGAGCATAAAAAGTCGTATGAAACTTGCCTATAATGGTAATTAAGACACTCGTATGAAAATTATGAAACTTGCTTGCGCTTGTTTCATAAACATACTCGCGTCTTAATTACTACCATTATAGGCTCGTTGCATAATGTACTATTATCTTCTTCTGGAATAAAAAAAAAATGAGTAAATCACTTGATGAACTGAACAAACATTTCCTATGCCCTAAATTTTCTGCAGAACAATTTAAAACGCATGCTGCATTACTATTCATCACCTTGAAATATTGTGGCATGTCACAAATGAAACACATGAAAAACAGGTATCGGCACTTCAAAGAATATGACAGCAACTTGGGCTGCCAACTATTGAAAAAATTGATCAGGAGATTTTACCAGTGCCTAGTCATTGTCTTAACACAGTACCACAGTACATATAGCAAAAAATAAAAAAATAAAAAAAAAAAAAGCTTGTCACTGTCTTGCTCCAAGGCTTTTCATATTTACTCTGATATAGGTTAGTTTTTCAGTACCGAGGATTTGACAATTAAATTACTGCAGTGATAAGGCAGTACTCTTCCAAATTGTCAGGGGAATATCTTCTAGCAGAACAGGGAGACTTATGAAGATCTACAGTGACCAAAACAAAACAAATGATAGAGGAGTCTGAACTAAGGATTGTACAGGGTGGCCATGAAGTTTTTCCAACATTACAACTTGTTATAAAATAAAAACTATTAAAGTAAGAGTTGTGTTACTTGTGACAGATGAAAGACAAACGTTTGAAGTTTGTAAAAAAAAAAAAAAATGTACGTTATGCAGCATTTCTTGGGTGACACTAGCAATAGTGTCAGTTATCCTTCTTCTCAAGGTGTTCAGATGAGGTACACGTGTTGCATATACCCTGTCCTTGACATAACCCCAAAAGAAAAAGTCTAGTGGGGTTATGTCTGGGGATCGTGGTGGCCAGTGGTTGGACCATTGCGTCCAATCCATCTCTTAGGAAATTTCTCATCTACGAACTCTCGAACAATTAATCCCCAGTGTGGTGGTGCTCCATATTGCTGGAATATCACCATGGGTTGCAGGTCATTAAGTTGAGGTACCACATAGAGCTGCAACATATCCAAGTAAATGATAGCTGTTATTGTACCCTCGGTAAAAAAGAAAGGATCAATGACTCTGTCATATATCAAGCCACACCAGACATTCAATTCTGGGCTATCTCTCTGATGTTCTATGACAACATGAGGATTTTCTGAACCCCATATTCTCACACTCTGCCGGTATACTTTTCCAGAAAGGTGGAAAGTAGACTCGTTTGAAAAACAGACACGCTGCAGGTACTTATTATCATAATCAATTTGTCTCAAAATTTCGGTTGCAAAGCAGCACAGGAAGGATAGTCATCTGGCTCCAAAGCTTGCGTTATCTGGACTTTATAAGCAAACAAGTGAAGTTGCTTATGCAAAATTTTTTGCACTGAGGACCATGGCATTCTGAGTTCATGAGGTGCACGACGAGTAGACTTGGAAGGGCTTCTTTGAAATGAGTGTCGCACAGTCTCAACTCCCTCTTCTGTCATGGATGGACGCCCTGATCGTAGACGGGAGTTTACAGTTCCAGTCTCCTTAAACTTTGTGTACCAACCAACGATACTTTTGTAATCAGGTGGTGGTTCATATTCCCTTCTAAAATTTCTTTGAACAGTAATTGATGAATGTGTCTCGTGGTACCATAAAACACATTGTGCTTTCTCATGCTCTGACGCCATTTTGGATTCCATGTAAATAAATATGGAATCAGATGAATCTGGAAACAAAAGAAAAAAAACATTACAAATTTTAAAAGTTTATCTTGCGTCTGTTACAAGTCCATAACTCTAACTTTAATAGTTTTTTCTTGATAAGTTGTAATGTTGGAAAGACTTTATGGCCACCTTGTATTTTGTGATAGAGAACCAATGGTTGGAAATGCATATTTCAGGTGCTACGAGATCTTGAACGAGAAATACGTTTGAGAAACTTTTTTTTCTGCTTTGATTTTCGTAACAAACTACTGTCTACAGCATCGACATTTAGTGGCACTAGTTTACAAAACAGTAACATACCCACTGCAAGTAACATGAACCATTCAAATGGAGTGGCAGGAGATAAGATTATGTTAGGTGATCCTTTACAATTCCAGCCCACATGTTGTTGATGAGAGAATTGTTGCCGGTGATCAGACACAAGGGAAGTAAATGGATTTCATCACTCCAGACATGACTATTGTGGCTATTGAAAACATCATCATCACAGTAGGAACATATACTCCATTGGTGCTATGTGTGCGCCACAGACAATAGTTGCTAGCTAAATATATTGTTGTAATATAAGTTTGTAAGAGTATTTTTTTAAAATTATTTTGGAGCTATTTTACTTATTATTTTACATTTTGCCAGTAAACTATAGTAAAATAAATAGTCATCGTTGCTCGCATAGAGCTAAAAAAGTGAGCAAGGTGAAGGTTTGTGTACTGTGAATTGTTATTGTGGATGAGATGCCAAGCAAGGGTAGAAGAACAGAGGGATGTTATGTGGCGGATGGGGTGAGGCATGGTGGGGGATAGCTATGGTGTTGTGTTTGTGCTTGATATAGCACTTTAGCACGCAGGTGTATTATAAGTAAGTTTGTTAAAGATAAATAATTGCAAAACGTGTATTAGTTAGTGTTGTGGAAAGTGTTTTCTTTATTTTTTTAGTTATCTTTCATTTAATAAGCGTTATGGAAGGACATAACCATATTTTGGAAGATCTATTGTTACACGCATTTTCACCTATAATTTTTCAAGACAAATCCAAATAATGACGAACGGACACTACCATATCTCACTACAACAACACAAAAACTAGAATGTAGAATATACTCGTCATTTTTCAGTCTCTCAATATGAGTCAGTTCCTTGAATCGACGAGTTGCCTTTTTTTGAATTTGTAGTATGCAATTCAAGTGAATGGATTGCAGATGCAGCAGTAAAATCGAGTAAGTCCTGGGCTTTATTGTGTGTTTTAACATATTTCTATTGGAAGTATTTTCAACATTGTTTTCAAATATGTGTGTATGTCTAATACCTACCCACTTCACTTTGCGTCATTCGGGTTACACATACTGCAGATAGAGGGCAGGACTGTGATCCATTTTCAAGTTGCACACCACTTCGGCGGACCAGGTTATGCCAGATGTGTACCTGTGAAGATTTATGTCGTGTACTAGGGTGAGTATATTGAGTGTTCGTGTAAGTGTAGTGTAGGGAATGGGTGAGGATGATGATGAAGATGAGTAAGGGAGAAGGGGAAACCCGGTGCTGGCACATAGCCAACTCCTGTCGAATAGCACCAAGGGGGCCGCCTCGCTTAACATCCTCATGCGACAGACGAATCACTATCAACAGGGACACATGCCTTTCCTTCATATGCACTGCTGAGAGATTTGAGATTTAATTCAGGGATATTGGTGCACAATGTAGTGATTGGAAGTTGTGCACCACCATCTCTCCTAGTCCTGAGGTAGAAATTTTACAAGAACCCGGGCCAGCTAGTCTGGAGGCAGGCACGCTACCACAGAGCTAACTTGGCGGACTTGTTTTTAAATATAGATGTACTGTACGATATACTTCAGAGCACAACAGTAGATTAGATATTGTTTACTGCAATAAGAAAGTGACTGATACACTAGAATAAATACAAAATGACAGACAGGATGCATTTGAAACTCTTTGGAGTTACGCAACTGCTTGGAAGGATGATATGTAAACCCCAAGACTAGAAGAAATCGCTGTGAAATTGAGGATTAATCTCACAAGAGATTGTATTGTGAGATTATAGATAAAAGAGATTGTATTGTGAGATTATAGATAATATAATAGAACACTTAAAAACAAGGTATGCATCATTCTCTAAACTGACGTCTTTTACCTGCTGTCATGCCAGAAATTTGATGTTTACAGAAAAGTATTTCGTGACCACTCTTAAATACTATGAGATTGGCTTGTGGAACCATATTCGACTACATCTGTGTTAAAACTGAACTAACTCTAATTTACACAAGTCTTGAATCTCATGGTTTGCCTGTTTTTGGACTTGTAAAATTTGAGAAAAAACAATGTTTTAAAGTCTAGATTGAAAGAAGTGTGAAAATTGAGTGAAATTATTATGACTATTGCAAGTACTATGAACTCTATAGAGCGCTTGTTTTCTGCATTGAAGCAAATAAACAGTTACTGCATGTGCACACAAAGTGAAGAATGTTGAGAGTAGTATGAGTATAATACCAATTTCTATAGAAAAGGAAATGTTACAAAACTTAACGACTGAAAATCTTGTTTTGTGAAGCTCTTGTGTAGAGAAAGAATGCTAGAACTGATATATAAATGAATATTATGTACACTTACATAGACCTAATAGATTTAAGACTCTAAAGAAAGAAGAAGAAATTACTGTTTCTGTGTTTAACTATAGTTGGTGATATTTCCTATTATAGGCATTTTTAAAAGCAATAATAGTTGAATTATGCTTGGGGAGGTATTTATAGTTCATTATGTCTGTAATATTAGCTAGGTGTATTATTACTACTAGTTCGTTCGTTCATCCATTCATTCATTCATTCATTCATAGTGTTCTGCCCAAGGGCAGGTCTTTCACTGCAAACCCAGCATTCTCCAGTCTTTTCTATTTTCTGCCTTCCTCTTAGTCTCTGCATATGATCCATTTATCTTAATGTCGTCTATTATTTGATATATTCTTCTGCCCTGAACTCTTCTCCCGTTCATCATTCCAGTAGCGGCTGGTGGTCAAAATAATGAGTGTGCTACAATCTCTATATCTGCCTACTATATACACTTATATGTATTTATCTTAACTTGAGACTCGCCTAGTGACGAAATATGAAGTCCATACGACGTTTCTTCCTACTGCAGAACTTGTCACTCACCCTGGTGTTAAACCCCTCCATCGTGGACATCATACTCTTTTCTATTGACAGTATTGCAAGAGCAGTGAGACGATCCTGGGACATAGTGTTCCTTAAAAACCGTTTTTATGCGTTTCAAGCAAGGAAAACATCTTTCTGGCTCAGCAGTGGCCATTGGTGTTGTAAGCGAAATATTTAACAACTTCGTTACTTCACGGAATGGATCCTGTAAATTGTTGGAGACTATGTATTGTAACAATTGAACAGACATCTATATTTTGAAAGTCGGGTTTTCCGTATAGAACACCAAGTTGTGTCTTTAACACTCTTTTGTTCAATATTCTATAGGTGTTGACAGCAACTTCAAGTTCGCGTTCACGAAAATTATACGAAAAATTCCCCAACATTTTGCTGTTTAACAATTTTATTGCGTCTAGGTAGCTTAAAGACTGGAAACAGTGAGTAGTTTCCTGAATTATACAGTCACATACTTCCTTGGCTTCAATTTTCTGGGATTCTATTTTCCGTCGCTTGCTAGCTGATTCAGGAGGAACCTCACAGGCCTACAGGTAGATGGCAGCAGCAGTCTGATATTTGAATTACCAAATACATTGTAAATAGTTCCGAGTTCTTCCACAAACAAGCATTCTTTCGTTATGCTTTACTTTTGCAATCTCCAAGCCGTGTTTTGCTGAAGCTGACTACAGCACTTTCCCGCGTAAAAATAGCCAATCAGAGCAGTGATTTCAGCTTCGCATATGCGCATAAATGTCTACATTTTCATATGAAGTTCAGAGTAGCACAACGAACCCCCTGAGGCACCAAAGAGCGAAGAGCAAAAACTAAACACTCGATAATGCGTCATTAATATAACCACGGGAAATTGTTAAATGACAGATCAGATACTATGGTATTACAAATACATTATTTGAGCAAAAATTATCATTGTGCTGTAGCACTGTAGCACATAGGGATGGGCCGCCCCTGCATCATTCCTTCCAGTGCATCCTTCAGAAGGCAGTTTCTTCTTAACCAGTGACCCAGTTAATTCCTTTTCCTCTTCCTGATCAGTTTCAAGATCATTCTTTCTTCACCCACTCTTTCCAACACAGTTTCATTTCTTATTCTGTCTGTTCATTTCACATCCTCCATTCTTCTCCAAATCCAGATTTCAAATGCTTCTAGTCGCTTCTCTTCACTTCGTCGTAATGTCCATATTTCTGCTCCATACAATGCCACACTCCACACAAAGCACTTCACTAGTCTCTTCCTTAGTTCTTTTTCCAGAAGTCCGCAGATGCTCCTTTTTCTATTAAAAGCTTCCTTTGCCATTGCTATCCTTCTTTTGACTTCCTGGCAGCAGCTTATGTTACTAAAAGTACATCTCAAGTATTTGAAGTTATCCACTTGTTCCACTGCCCCATTTCGAATTTGCAAGGTTACCTTCTTTATTTTTCTTCCGATAACCATGGCCTTCATCTTATATGCATTTATCTTCATCCCATACTTCTCACAGCTGTCATTTAGTTCCAGTAGCATGTCCCTTAGTATCGTCTTCTCTTCTGCTAACAATGCCATTTTGTCAGTAAATCTCACGCACTTTATTCTTCTTCCTCCTACTATCATTCCTTCCATGTTCTGAAAACATTTCTTCACTAAATCCAAGTAGATGTTGGAGAGGGTAAGCGATAAAGGACATCTTTGTTGTACTCCTCTCCTTATTCCACGTCCCTTTAACATTTCTTCTCCTATCCTGACTTTGATTCATTGTTTCATATAAAGGTTACAGATTAGTCTCCTCTCTTTCCAGTTCATACCTTTATTCTTCAGAATCTCCATAAATTTATTCCAATCCACTCTGTCAAAAGCCTTTCTAGGTCCACAAATACTATATACACTTCTTTATTTTTCTCTAGGTATCTTTCATTGATTGTTCACAGCAATCCAATGGCTTCTCTGGTACCTTTTTCCTTCCTGAAGCCAAATTTCTCTTCCATCTTAGAATATAAACGTCAATTTAGTATTTGCAGGAGAATCTCCTACAAGTGTGATATCAGGCTGATGGTCCTGAACTCATTAAATTTTTTAGCATTTTTTTTTTCTTCCGTATTGGCAATAACACTGTCTTCATGAAATCTTCAAGACATTCGTCTTTGTCATATATTTCGTTACATAATGATAGAATTTCCTTCTTGTCTTCACCAAAGCATTTCACTGATTCAATGGGGATACCATCAGCAAGAACACATATACCCATAAGTCATTCTCGTAATGACATATTACACAACCACCAGACATAATAAAGTAGATGTATGACTTGATCCTTGCCACGATATATTATACATGATTAACTATCAAGTATTTTTTTAAACATCGAGTATACAACCACACCTACAAGTTGTGTATAATATTAGCATGAAACTACGAAAAATGATTGTAAAGATTAGATATAATAACAACATACAACATTATCATTATACACCTATAACTATAGTATATAATGTAACATAAGCTTCATTCATGTTTTTACAATTTTTAACTTTTAACTTTGTAATAATCGTAAACTTATATTCAAATATAACTTATGCATAATTAAAGTCACATTGACTCAATTATAGTGAATGTAACTCTTGACTCCATTACTGAATTAATATGAGTAGCTTAATATCAAAGACTGACATCTGACCTCAATCGAAATTTAGATAGCTGTGGTTTCTTATGCAATTTTTTATGCTCTTTCCAGTTATAGTGAAACCATATGCAGACTCTAACACTATATTTATAAAATAAATTGTGTTAAATATTATAAAGAACAATGTGAATTAAAAAATTGCCTCTCTGTAGATCAAAACTATGGAGACGACAGATGACCGTCTTTGATATTAAACTACTCATATTATGAATGTCAATATCCACATGAAGTAACAATCAATTATTCAGTCCAATACTGATATGCAACCACATGTCACTAGAACTCGGATTTTATGTAATTACATATTCTGTTCCTATATACACATATCAAAAAAAGTGTTGCATCATCTCTCTAAGTATCATTAGCATTCTCTTATATAGACTGCTTATGTTACGTGTAACACATCAGCCCCTTGGAACTGTCTGTAAGCATAAACACCTTACCTTTCGAAATCAAAACATCATCAAAGCTTAAGGAGAATATCAGTTGAAGTCGAACATTGGGAAGGAAGCATTACAGACTTGTTCTGATCACTGTGTGGATGTTACTCACTAACTGCTATGGCAAAAAGACAAATTCCAACATTTGACCGTGTCCGAATAGTCTCACTATGTTAGGAAGGACTGTCGCCAAGGGAAGTTATTAAACATATACATGTGAATCAAAACAATGTGTTACAGATGGAATCATTACAGAAATACAGTTACTGTTGAAGACTTGCCTCGCTTAGTTCATTCATGGGCTACAACTGCAGCCAATGATCGTTATCTGAGAATTTTCATTCAAAGAAATCACATGGCCGACGCTACAGATTTGAATAATGATTTCTTGCAGGCCACGGGGCATTGTGTAACTAACCAAACTGTAAAAAATAGATTGCATGATGCTGATTTTCATTCGAGACAACCATGGAGAACTCTGTTTTGTACACTTAGATCATGGAGTACGTTACAGATGGGCAATGAATCATACAGGATGGACTGTTGAGAACTGGTGCAAAGTGCTGTTCATTGATGAACCTCGCATAATGTCTTCTGCTTGATGATCATTGGCAACGTGTTTGGAGGGAATCAGGAAATGCTGCATGTCGAGACACACTGCACAAGCAACGAGGTGGAGGCTCAGTGATGTTTTGTTTACATGGGGTCACAGCACGCCTCTCCTGGTCAATGAGAACAACCTCAGTGCTCAAAAATACAGGAACGACATTCTCCGCCCTATAGTGTTACAATATCATCAACATTTCAGAGAAAACTTCGTCTTCATGGATGACAACTTCGTGATGCAGATATCATCCGACTGGAATGGCCAGCTTGTACTCCTAACATGAATCCTATTGAGCATGTCTGGGCTCATTTAAAACAAGTTGTTTTCGGACATCCTGTCCAACCATGAAATCGGCGAGATCTGTGCAGAATTGTTATTGTTAGAATGGAACAATTTGGATCAACAGTGGCTTAATGAACTGATGTATGGTATGCCAAGAAGAATCCAAGCATGTCTTAATGCAAGGGGATGAACTACTGAGTACTAAACTCATTGGACTGACTTGTTCAAGTTTACAGTGAGGGAATAAAGTTATGTTTTTGCTTACATTATGATCTGTTTTCCATTTAATGAGCAATATGCATTGCAGGTGTGTTCCATTTTCACATATCATTTCCAATTTTGTAACAAGAATATTGTACGTTTTAGTTCATGGGTGATGCAAAACTTTTTTTGATATGTGTATATATAGCTATAAGAAAAGCTAAAATGTCGGTGAATCACGCCTAAGACATCATTATTCCAAAGTTTCAAGTTACATTTTTACATATTTTGGTGCATAATAAATATTTGGACATATATTACATATTTTGAAGGATATTGCATATTTTGAAAGAATGCAAATACTAACTTATGGTTGTGAGGCCTGGACTTCAAGGGAAATTCCTGCGAAGAACAGCTGGCTGTACTAGATTAGACCACAAGAGGAACAAAGATGTTCTTCAAGAGCTTGGGATATCCTCTATTTTGGATTACATCTATAGTTACAGAACTAACTGGCAGCAACATGTTCACCACATGAAAAGGATTCGCATTCCTCGTCACATTTCTACCTACTGTCCAAGAGGGAAGAGAACACTAGCAAGACTTTTAGAAAGATGGCTTGAGACCATAACGGGCCATTAGGCCCAATACTTGGCAGGACGATGTTGACGATGATGATGATGAGAGAATACAAATAGAGAATGAGTGGAGAAAGAATAAAGCTGAAACTGATCAGGAAGAGAAAAAGGAATTGGTTGAGTCACTGACTGAGAAGAATCTGGCTGCTGAAGGATGCACTGGAAGGAATGGTGAATGGAGAAAGTTTGGGGCAGAAGAAGATATCAGATGGTTGAGTGTAAGAGAAGGCCCTACGTCCTTAACTCTGCCAGGTTAAATAAAGCCATTATTATTATTATTATTATTATTATTATTATATTTTGAAGAGGTGGAAAAATTCAAATACCTGGGAGCAACAGTAACAAATATAAATGATACTCGGGAGGAAATTAAACACACAATAAATATGGGGAATGCCTGTTATTACTTGGTTGAGAAGCTGTTATCATCCAGTCTGCTGTAAAAAAATCTGAAAGTTAGAATTTATAAAACAGTTATATTGCCGGTTCTTTATGATTGTGAAACTTGGACTCTCACTTTGAGAGAGGAACATAGGTTAAGGGTGTTTGAGAATAATGTGCTTAGGAAAATATTTGAGGCTAAGAGGGATGAAGTTACAGGAGAATGGAGAAAGTTACACAATACAGAACTGCACGCATTGTATTCCTCATCTGACATAATTAGGAACATTAAATCCAGACATTTGAGATGGGCAGGGCATGTAGCACGTATGGGCGAATCCAGAAATGCATATAGAGCGTTAGTTGGGAGACCGGAGGGAAAAAGACCTTTGGGGAGGCCAAGACGTAGATGGGAAGATAATATTAAAATTGATTTGAGGGAAATGGGATATAATGATAGAGACTGGATTAATCTTGCTCAGGATAGGAACCAATGGCGGGCTTATGTGAGGGCGGCAATGAACCTCCGGGTTCCTTAAAAGCCAATAAGTAAGTATTATTATTATTATTATTATTATTATTATTATTATTATTATTATTAAGATACATGGTTTGTATACGGAGACTAAGAGGTTGGTAGAAAATAGAAAAGATTGAAGAATACTAGGTTTGCAGTGAAAGACCTGTCCTTGGGCAGAACACTATGAATGAATCATGAAATAGACGCTAAATACCCAAATAGTCACTGTAGGATGCTATGACACTCCACCAACTTCCATAGTTTTCCATGACACATGTACATATTTTAATATGTTTGAATTAGTGCTTGAGGAACAAAATAGGTAATTACTTTAAAATCCCAGGTCTAGTTCTAACTTAGATTTCAGTATTTTATTGCTCTTGTTATATTAAGTAAAGTCATTTCCCTCAAGGGGACACCACCTTAATGAAGCACTGTCTGTGCAGGTAGGGGAGTTTGCGTGCTCTAATGATTATTTGGGCTATGCTGGATAGGGTCACCCATACCAGACAGACCAGATATGAAGAGCCAGACGAAGAGTGTCCTGCAACATCCTATCTTCCCAACTCCATTCTTTCCTTATTCTATTTTCCTATCCTTCCTATTTATAAGCCCAATCCCAAGGTGTGGTGCGACCCATGCTGAGAGGATGAATGGCACAGGGCAAATATGCCTTAAACGGGGCCTCTGGATACCAGGTGACCTCCAGAGTATCAGCCTTACCTGGGAAAGCGGGGCTGTACCCAGGTGGACTTTACACATCCCTAGCTACTCGTGGGACTATCCATGAACAATAAAGTAAAACCTTTTTCTGAGGACCACATCTGTGAGCCCTCAGCAACCACAACAACAACAACCATGGATAAACTTGAAAGTCCAACAAAAAAAGACCTTCTGGGGCCGAAAGAAAGAAAGTCCTAAAAACTAGACTTAAAGTGGAAGGGATTGCCGAGATCCTGCAAAATGGAAAAAAGGCAAGTCCAAGCCTCAACTTAAAATACATCAGGAGGGAAGGGTTGAGACAGCTAAAACGGGTGCCAAACATAGCCAGTCTGATGGATCTACTCCTCCTTCTTCAGGTATTACTAGAAAGATCAAACAAAGCGAAGGTACAGAAGAGGAAAGAGCTTTCACCTCAGCCAAGGAAACCTGCAGGGAATCACTAATAAGCTTTAAAATGGCAACTTTCCTTCCAGCAAATTCTCCGAAGGTCAGATTCTCCAAAAAGCAATAGTAGAGGCTTTTGAAAATCTCGGCGATGGAAGTTTTCCTTAATTTATGGGACCCTACAAGAAGAGGGGTGCTCTCATTCCCTCCTGCGCCAATGAGATCACCAAAAAGTGAGTGAAGGAAAAGATTCCTCATCTGAAACCATGGGAAGATGCCAAATTTGCTGTGGGACCAAGAGAAGAGATGTTATGAACAACTAAGGTGCTATTCAAGACTCCTGAAACATGATCAAGATGCCGAATTAGTAGACTTTTCGCAGCTGTCTTCATTGTATGGATTTCTCCATGACAGTTTCTTGTTCCTTGTCCAGTATGATGATAAATGAAAAACTGTTGACAAGTTCTACCTGCCGTAGCAACTAAATAATATAATTATGTAAAAATATTGAAACTTTAGAGTAAAAATTTAGAGCGACTACATTATTCTAGGGTTTGGAGACTACCAATGGAAAATGAGAGTAAACTGTGTACAAAGAAATTAATATACTCACAAATTGCTTTCAAAGCTAAAGGATCAGAATAAAAGCCTGAATGAGGGAGATTGGAAAATTATTAGTACCAAATCAGACTCATCAGGACAAACACTCGTCTGCTTGGTAGACGACTCAATTATCAAGTCAAGTCTTTTAAGACTTGGGCAACAGAGCCTTCTTGGGCCTTGGGAGAACCACATTAACTTGTGACCCTATCCAAACACGGCTTTAAAGGTCCTCCAAGTCAACCTTCAACATAAGAAGGCAGCTTCAGCTGCCTTCTGTAAACTCTTCAATGAAGAGAAAATTGACCTAGTTCTGACCCAGGAACCCTGGATTAACAGAGATCGAGTTTCAGGACTTAGAAAATGTCAAGGTATGTTGATATATTGCAGCAAGGACAGCCAAATTAGGACTTGTGTTCTTATTCACAATGGAATTCAATGCTTACTTCTGGAATTTTGTTCCAGTGATATCATCACAGTGAAAATCGACTGCCATGCTGAGGGAAGGAACAGAGGCCTTTATCTCCCTTATGATGTGCTAAACCCACCAACTAGGGAACTAGAACAGTTGTTGGCTCACTGTAACCAGAAAGGGATCAGACCATCTTTGGATGTGACACCAACTCTCATCACAAAATCTAAGGCAGTCAGTACAAGGGGTGAGTACTTTCTTGATTTCCTACTCTCAAACAATCTATACCGGTACATATTTAATGTCGGTAACAAGCCTACATTCACTGGCCGTGTTAGGCAGGAAGTTATTGATATTACGTTTTGTACTGAGTATATTAATACTCAGATTACCAATTGGAGGGTCTTGTATGAACTTTCACTTTCGGATCATAACTACTCGTACATATCATTTAATGTTAATGTAGCTTCCAGATATGGAGAGTAGCTGCGAATATATTGAAAAAAACAGTCGCAGACAGCCGATAAGGGGTGGTCCTCCAGCTTGGGGATTGGGCAAAGGGCTAACAACCCATCACCATTGTAGTAAAAATGAATTACTTGGTGTCATAGCAACATGTTTGTTTGTTGTACCAACCTGTATTGGTTTTCTGCTTATTAAAGCCTTAAATTCTAAAAAGGTGTTTTCTTAATAAGCAGAAAGTATAAAATAATAAAGTAACTATGGATAAATTATTACGTCCTATAAGATTTGATGTAGAGGTAAATACTAATGCCGCATGTGGTCGATTATATCAGTTTTGTCGAATTCCTTCTGGTGTAACGAATAGGGTAGCATGTTTCCAAAGAGCTATTGGCGCTATTATTGAATCAGAAAATCTAAAGGACACATTTTCGTACTTAGACTATGTAAAAATATGTGGACGTACTCAGGAAGAACATGATATTAATTTACAATGTTTTCTCAAAGCAGCAGAGAAATTTCAACTCACACTAAATGAGAATAAATCTGTCTTCTCTACTAGACGTATCAATTTATTAGGCTATACAAGTGAGAATAAAATTATCAAGCCAGATGCTGAACGACTTCGGCCTCTGTTAAATTTACCTCAACCTGGTGACAGCCACACTTTACGACGTGTGGTGGGAATGTTTGCACATTATTCAAGGTGGATACCCAAATGCTGCACTTTCTTTTAAAAGTATAAAACAAGAAGATGCAGGTTCAGTTGTAACTTCTATTGACGAAGACTCCCCATTTACAGCCGAAACGAATGCCTCTGATTTTGCTATTGGAGCGACTTTGTCACAGTCAGGAAGACCGGTTGCTTTCTTCTCTAAAACTCTTTCTAAAACCGATCAGAGGCACTCCGCTGTCGAAAAGGAAGCCTATGCTATTGTTGAAGCCTTGCATAAATGGAAACACTACCTCATTATTTTAAGCTGATAACCGATCAGAAATCAGTTATTTTCATGATTAATAATAATACAAAGAACAAGATAAAGAATGAGAAGATTAAGGGATGGCAACTTGAACTGTGGTGCTATAAATATAATATGATATAGTATGGAGAAAGTTACACAACGCAGAACTGCACGCATTGTATTCTTCACCTGACATAATTAGGAACATTAAATCCAGATGTTTGAGATGGGCAGGGCATATAGCACGTATGGGCGAATCCAGAAATGCATATAGAGTGTTAGTTGGAAGGCCGGAAGGTAAAAGACCTTTGGGGAGGCCGAGACGTAGGTGGGAAGATAATATTAATATGGATTTGAGGGAGGTGGGATATGATGATAGAGACTGGATTAATCTTGCACAGGATAGGGACCGATGGCGGGTTTATGTAAGGGTAGCAATGAACCTGCTGTTTCCTTAAAGGCCATTTGTAAGTAACTAAGTAAGGAATTTGATCGATACCTGGAGACTTGTACTTTTTCAGATTTTCTATCGCGATTTCGACTTCAGAAAGTGTGGGTTCTGGTATAAATGGCTCAGCAGTTTGTATTTCAATTTCGTCCCGGTCATTTCTATTTGGCGTATGTACATTTAGTAGTTGCCCAAAATAGTTTTTCCATCTGTTCAGGATTGAATGAGAGTCTGCAAGCAAGTCACCATTCTCATCCTTGATCACGTTTACCCTTGCCTGATATCCGTTTTTAAATTCCTTTACGCCCTCATATAAATCTTGAATGTTTTTTATTCTTACTATTTGTTTCTACCTCATTCAGTTTTTCCTTCAAGTAATCTCTCTTTTTATTTCTAAGTGTACGACTTGCTTCCTATCTTTCATTGAAATAATTATCTCTATTCTCCTCAACGGATCCCTTAAGAATTTCAATTTTGCCTGTTTCCTTCTTTCTACTACCATGCAACAATCTTCATCAAACCACGATTTCTTTTTCTTAGTTTCATAATAACCTATGCTCTGTTCAGCTGCAATTTTGATATTATCTCTGGTATTTTCCCACAAGCTATTAACATCTAACTCTTTCTCAACTTCGTCAGAACTTCCTAAAGTGGCAAACCTATTCGAAATTTCGACCGGATAATGTTGCTTAGTTTCCTCGTACTTTAATTTCAGAATATTGAATTTACTAATATTAACTTGTTGCTCTACTCGCTTGGCTACTGATAGTCTTTCTCTTAATTCTCCAATTACAGTACGATTATTTAGTCCTGACAGTCGCCGACAATGTGCGCCTGGGTCAGAGGAGTCCATTATGTTACTCCAAGGGGTGTTCAGGTTAGTCAGTCGCTTGCATTCAGAGCGATCGGATGTCACACATGCGGTAGAGCGTTGTTTTTCCAGTACAGTTAAGCTGTACTGCATTTCTTTACTGACGGCTCGCTGCTATCTCTACTTCAGAACTCTCCCCACTACTATTACTTCCCCTCTTTCGCGTCGCTGAGCTGTCAGGACTAAATCGGTCTGTACCAAATAACGGTCCGAATTACAGTCTGCCCCCCTGAAAGTTCGAATCTTTACTATACTAGTATGTCTTAGTTTATCTATCAAGATGTGATCTGTTTGGTTGTGTGTCAATCCATCTGGAGAAGTCCAAGTATATTTATGTATATCCTTATGGGGGAATGTTGTACTTTTGACAATTAAATTTTTTGATGTGGCAAAGTTGACTAATCTAATTCCATTGTCATTACTAGTTGCGTGTATAATAATAATAATAATAATAATAATAATAGTAATAATAGTAATAATAATACTGTATCTATACATTTAGCTACTTTATGTAAGTTCGTGCAATATTGATGTATCTATTTCAACCATATGCAGCAAACCCATGCTTAATCAAACTTCATTTACGGAAACCCAGCTTAACCGAAATAGTGGAGTGAAAATACATACCGTATTTTTTGAACCATAACACGTACTTTTTTATTAAAAAAATACTATCTAAAATAGAACTTTGTCTTATGTTCCGATCTGCAAATGTATGCCAATGAGATAACTACTGCCTTATTCTCACCTCCACAGCAAGGCTATAAAAAAGGGGTGAATACCCCTTAATTAATACAGTTTATGTAGTTTTTGTTATAATTACTCTCCACCCAGTGTTGCTAAGTCAGCGATTTTAGAGCGTTTTTGGACAACGATTTGCTACAGATTTTGGCTGTCATTTACTAGCTAGAAATCTTTTTTTTTTTTTGTTAATTTTAGTATGCGTACATTGTTATTTAAAAGTTACTTTAAGATAATTAAATTTAAATATTACCAGTCAATATTCCTATAGAATTAAAAACAACTTGCTTCACATAGGAAATAGTCCTAAAAATCATGTTCAATCGAATCAGTTTTTTTTTTACATTAAATATTACCTCATTTTTAATATTCACATTTGGTTTTAAGAACAGCCACACATGCACGAGGCATTCTGTTTATTAATTTACGAAGCTACTCCTAATTCTGTTCTGCTCTATCTGCAGTATGTTGCAGAATTGCTTAGAACTTGTTATTTGTACTTTCGAATGTCCTTGTCGACTTTATTCCTCAGCGGTTCCATCAGGATGCAGTCGGGAGTTTGGGGTGATTACACTACGTTTTCAAGCAAATTGTGCATTTATTTGGATGTTGCGTTGTTAGCAAAAAAGCGAGACCAATGTTTAGGGTTATTGTCTTGTTGCAAGATATCCTTTCCAACTAGTCGCAAGGCGAACTATAATGCATTTCTCTGCAAAATCTCGTATTTCTTATTCATAATCAAACCGTTCTTAACAAGATCTCCCTCAAATTCTGTAGATTCTAGGAAAACATCTTCAGTTCCAAACAACTCGTATTTGGATTCGTCAGTGAAAAAATACCTTTTTCAATATGTATGAATCCAATAGTTATTTTTCTTAGCCTATGTGCCGCTCTTATTATTTACTCCTCTTAAATACTGCCTTTAACAGCTATACGCCCATTCAAGTTGGCTTCTGAAAAGTGCCTTTTAATTTATTGTTGGTTTTTAAATTTTATTTTGGTAGGTTATTTTACGACGCTTTACCAACATCTAATGTTATTTAGCGTCTGAATGTGATGGTGATAATGACGGTGAAATGAGTCCGGGGTCCAGCACCGAAAATTACCCAACATTTGCTCATATTGTGTTGAGGGAAAACCTGGAAAAAACCTCAACCAGGTAACTTGCCCCGACCGGGAATTGAACCCGGGCCACCTGGTTTCGCGGCCAGACGCGCTAACCGTTACTCCACAGGTGTGGACTATTGTTGGTAATTGGTCTATTACTTATTTCCATTGGGATATTTTATACCCACCATTTAATAGACTTATGCCCCTGTATTTTAACAGTGTTTGCGGTTTCACTTTTCTGGATTAGCTGTACAATAAGTAGATTTCGATCTACGTGTGCACATATGTCTTAGGTAGGTACTTTATCTTTGGCGTAGGCCTATACGAATAAAGGTGGTATTTTCAGGAGTTAAGAAAAATATTGCATTAATGTATGTAATAAAATTATAACACTGCGTCTGGAAGACTTACACAACTGTTGCATGCAAATTTATAACTTTTAACTAAGAGTTCATATACGTGCATAAAATCGACTAACGTCGTGTAGGGTTCGTTAGCCGAGCGGTTCAAGGCGCACAATATATCGTGCCTAAGATCGCAAGTTTGCGTCCCGGCCACTGCAGTCAATTGAGCCTGTGGTAAAGGCTGGGGAGGGCTCATGTAAAACAATCAGTATAACTGTACACATGGAAGCTGATGGGGTTTCAGTTGACTGCAGTTGAAATGATTTTGCTCCTTTTTAAGGAAAGAAAAAATACAAAAGAAAACAATATAAACATTTTAAAATTGTTTTAAATCATTTAAAATTATTCTAAATTATTTATGTTAAGCGCAGTGTTATATAAAATTGAAAAATAACAACATAATTAATAAATAATAGATCATTTTTGTCTACAATAATAAGGTTGTAGTCCACACCTGTGGAGTAACGGCTAGCGCGTCTAGCCGCGAAACCAAGTGGCCCGGATTCGATTCCCGGTCGGGGCAAGTTACCTGGTTGAGGTTTTTTCCGGGGCTTTCCCTCAACCCAATATGAGCAAATGCTGGGTAACTTTCGGTGTTGGACCCCGGACTCATTTCACCGGCATTATCACCTTCATCTCATTCAAACGCTAAATAACCTAAGGTGTTGATAAAGCGTCGTAAAATAAGCTACTAAAATAAAAAAAAATAAGGTTGTAGGCTACATGTACACCACAGGATGCAAAGTGATAATGCCGAGTACTCCGATCCTTGTACATTTTCGGTTAGTTTGTTTTAAACCAGACGAATCTTCGATCATTATTGTTATCATTAGGAGGCGACATGCAAATTGGTTCTTCTACAATAGTTAATATTCTCTGATATATGGTTTGCCTGTTATGCTTCGTTAAACGACTGCTAAAAACATAATTTTTCAAGCGGCGCTATTTTTCTATTGCATAAGTAGAGGTATCTAGCCTAGTTCAAGGAAACTTCTTATTTATTTGTGCTTAATTAAAGAAGTAGCGATGTTGTAAAACATATGGAGTGCTCATAGATTGTTACCATGAAAGTGGTAAAGAAAGCCACAATAGCACCAAGCTCTGTGCCTCTTGTCTGTGTCGAGTAGAAGTCACTTTATCTCCTAAATGTTTACTCATTTTAAATTTGATTGATTTTATCTAAATAAATTTAATTGGCACATTTTTAGTTTTGACAAAAGTATGCAATTTATTCGGAACAAATTTGTGCTTTCTGGAAATGTTTCATGGACATATTCAGTCCTAACTAGGTGGCGGAAATTTTCACTGAGTTTTATGAAAAGTTGGTCGGTTGTAATAATAAGTTAAAGAACCTTGGAGAACAAACTATTTCCCGTGTCGAAATGCACCTCCCAGTTTCTAACGTGTTTGCTTTATCGCGCAGTTCCGTTTGTTTATTCCAAGTAAGGACACAGCACGAGGATCTCAAGATGCATTGAGACTTGTCTTTATGGCACAGTAAAACTTCTTTGTTTGTTATATGTCTATACATATATTTGTTTTAAATCTACATTTTTACACATTTGAACTCCTTTATGTATAATGCATGTATATATATATATATATATATATATATATATATATATATATATATATATATATATAAAACTTCTCTTTTAATGTAATTAAGTTCGACTTAAGTCTTATTCAGATTTCGTAGCAGATTTACAGTTATGTAGGGCCTACTGCAAATGATTTCAGGAACATAAATGAATGATCAAAGCTGTTTAATTTGTTTAATATGTAATGATAGGAACCGCTCAGTCATATGAGGTTCAAAGATTTGGACGTTAGCAAGACAACTAACAAGAACTAAAACAACCGAAATGTCATGTCTAAGGTTAATTGTTGGTTGCATGTTAAGAAATCACAAATATATCTATGATACTCGAAATAATCTTGATTAGGTCATTTAATTTCTATATTAGGAAAATATATTATCAATTGAAAAGTACACATTTTAAGTATGTAACCACATAGCTTTCCAGAAGTTTAATTAACTGTCCGAAGACAGGTTGGAACCTCATAAGTGACACCAATAAGACATCACTTATGAGGCAATTAAACCAGGAGATAATGGAGTAGGGTGACAAACCAGGAGATAATGGAGTAGGGTGGCCAGTTGTTTTCCCCCTTCATTACATGCATCGCTGACTAGTAGAATATTTCAATAATCAGACTTGAAATGTATGCAAACAATAGGCCTAATTCTTCCTCTGACATATCTTCAAGTGAGATATACTGCCTGATAATAGATATAGAAATCAGCCAGAACCTCACTCTGGGAATTTTCCATATGTGTCACTGAAATGACAGGTGAAAATAAGGACCAAAATCAAATATTGAAAGGAATGCTACAACAATTTAAATCTTTTCGTAACTGAGGGAGACCTTTGATCTAATCAATGTTGTTGTTCTTGATGGTGACGATGGTGGAGTCGTATTTGTGGCAAGGGTTTTTCTCGCTGTTCTCTCGTTTCCCTCCATTTCAGCTTCATTCTCCATTTCAATATGCATTATCATTACAGTAACGTAATCAAGAACGGTGTCTGCGTGATGTAGGCTATTGTGATTGGCGTACAGATAATATCAATCTGGGGCGTAGTATGCTTTGGGGGAGGGGGGGTGGAAGAACACTGTAGTGTCATTCCCAAGAATAAGTAAAGAAGTGATAAGACTCCTAAGTCTATGTGACTGAATAGACGGATGGCACCACATAACTAAGTCACGATGTGTACAAAGATAGCAACCGTTCGAACTTCGGTCATACCTAACAAGTGAAGAAGTTATAAGATTCTTAAGCCTATGTGACTGAATCGACGGATGGCACCACATAGCTAAGTCACGATATCTACAAAGATAGCAACCGTTCGAACTTCGGTCATTCCTAACAAGTGAAGAAGTTATAAGATTCTTAAGCCTATGTGACTGAATCGACGGATGGCACCACATAGCTAAGTCACGATATCTACAAAGATAGCAACCGTTCGAACTGCAGCCATTCCTAACAAGTGAAGAAGTTATAAGATCCATAAGCCTATGTGACTGAATAGACGGATGGCACCACATAGCTAAGTCACGATATCTATTCGTACAAAGATAGCAACCGTTCGAACTTCAGTCATTCCTAACAAGTGAAGAAGTTATAAGATCCTTAAGCCTATGTGACTGAATAGACGGATGGCACCACATAGCTAAGTCACGATATCTACAAAGATAGCAACCGTTCGAACTTAGTCATTCCTAACAAGTGAAGAAGTTATAAGATCCTTAAGGCTATATGACTGAATAGACGGATGGCACTACATAGCTAAGTCACGGTATGTACAAAGATAGCAACCGTTCGAACCTCAGTCATTCCTAACAAGTGAAGAAGTTATAAGATCCTTAAGCCTATGTGACTGTATAGACGGATGGCACCACATAGCTAAGTCACGATATCTATTCGTACAAAGATAGCAACCGTTCGAACTTCAATTATTCCTAAGTAAAGAAGTGATAAAGCTCAAAAAGTTCATTCCTTCAGATCCCTTATCCGTAAAAAAAAAAAATAATAAAAAAATAAATGAAACTGTGACATCTTCAAAATAAGCCATAAGTTTCATTCTGTTGGTGCCTTCTGACAAAAAGTACAGGGGTGCAATTCTTGTCAGATTCTGTAATATTTTGTAAAATAGAGTGTATGCGGGTATATTTCGAATGTATCGCTTTTGAGTGTCATATTACTCTATTTTCAGAACGCTCAGATTTCGGTTTTCATGTACTAATGACTTCACAAAAGAATCACAGTTTCGATCCCCGGCATATTTTGTGATATTTATTAAACATAGCGGGTGTGAGACAGTTTTATTTTTTGGTTTCCCTGTCATATCGTTCTATTATTCTACACCATCATTTTTCATCATTTGAGAATAGATTCTGTAATTCGAAAAGATTGTGAAATACAGTTTAAATATAAATCAGAATCTTATATTATTCAGGTTTGATCGTAGATATTGTGTATCATCCCATACTTCGGATAATGAGAAAGTAAACTTGTTCTCTTGTAGTCTAGACGACGTATTTTAATCTTCGCATTCGTTATGACGAATTACTGCGTCCCGCCCATTCCTCATTCACTGGTTTGCGCCTCCGCTTCGTGCGGGGTGAGAACTGTTTGTGGGTCAGGGTTTCGTCTCTTCACGCTTCACGCGAATCTTCTCTATGACAAGCAGATGTAACTTCCGCAGCCATATACAGTTACAGTCACGCATTTCCTCTTTCACCACGATAATAAGGATAATACTCCCAGGTTACGGTTGTTTAGAATAATATGAGGTAAGGTTGCTGGTTCTCTGGTCGCCGATTGGACTGCCCGGATTTCTTAAAATCAACTCTGGCTGAAGGAAATTTTCCAGTCCATTGGTTAGCATTTCTGTTTCCATTTTATTATAGACTGTTCATTGTGGAAAATGCACTGGTTTTAATTTGAAATAACTGCGCCGAAATTAGCCAGCCAATTAAATTGAGTAAATACCGCATTTTCCCTTGACTGCAGGCCTCCTAACTAGTGAAAGTGAAATTCAAGTGACGTTTCTGAATACGGCCCTTACTCTTCTCATTTTATACGATAAAAAGAAATATGAACAATATGACGTGCGAACTTTGGTTATGCCAGGTGGAGGGATCAGTCGGATTGCTACTTCCGTCAGCAAAAAGGTTTCTATCGGTGAGACCCGCATAGCGTACGAGGATAGGATAACCCGGAGGTTCATTGCTCCCCTCACATAAGCCCACCATCGGTCCCTATCCTGAGCAAGATTAATCGAGTTTCTAGAATTATATCCCACCTCCCTCAAATCGATTTTAATATTATCCTCCCATCTACGTCTTGGCCTCCCCGAAAGTATTTTCCCTTCAAGTCTTCCAACTAATACTACTGCATATATGCATATCTGGATTCATCCATACGTGCTACATGCCCCGCCCATCTCAAAAGTCATTATTATTACTATTATTATTATTATCATCATCATCATCATCATCATCATCAGCATCTTCTTCTTCTTCTACTACATCATGGAATTAGGCCTTAGGCCTGTTTCCACATCAAGAAATCGAGTCTCTCCACCTTGTCATCGAACGCCCAACATTCCTTCTACCTTTAGGTTGGTAGTGGAGTAAAATCAGCGGAAATCTATTGGGTGGCATTCTTTCTATGTGCTGTAGCCAATTAGATCTTAGACTTTGAATTCTTTCTGTCAAGTCAGATTTAATTCTGTTCTGATCTCTTCATTATATTTCTTGTCTAATAATGTATAGCCTGCTACTGAACATAAGAACTTCATTTCAGCTACTTCTATTCTTCTTTTATTTGATCTGTTAAGTGTCCAGTTTCGCAGGCGTATGTCAGCATTGGTACTGCCATTGTTTTATAAAATTTTAGCTGTGTGGAGTTTAGTATTTTATTTTTCAACGTTCTTCTTATTGTTCCGCATATGTTATAAAATCAATTTAATTTTATGTTTATATCGTTCTTTTGACAGTAAGATGCGTTGAATCCTAGATAATTGAAGTTATTTACCTGCTCTATTAATTTGTTATTAATCATTATTTTGCATCTTTTATGATCTGTACCTTCGAAAGCCATTGCTTTGGTTTTCTTCTCAGAAATACTCATATTATATTCACTTGCGAGTTCATTCAGTTTATGAGCAGCAACTTGTAATTCGTCCTCAGTGTTACTAAAAATTACTTGATCGTCTGCGAACAGTATAGTATTCAAGACTTCGTCATCAGTTTTAAAATGACCGCACACGATAACGTAGTGCTTGTAGTTCCCTCATTGTATTTAGGAGGTACGATGTTTGATCCCTTGGGCCGGGACTTGGGTTTTCATGGTTTCCGAAACCCTTACAGACAAATGCTGAAAAAGTATCAATTCAAGGGCCACAATCCACTTTCTTCCCAATCCTAAATAGCCTTTCATCATCACTTCTCATGTACAGTACCATTCCGTATTCCGCGATAGGCCTGCTCTGTACGTGAAAGTATCGTTTCGGCAAAGATACCTTATAGCGGGTATGACGAGAATTACGATTTGTGGAGAAATCCGGACTATAATAATAATAATAATAATAATAATAATAATAATAATAATAATAATAATAATTCCTCAAGAAGGAGCATCTTGTGGCAGTCTTCTTTGATCTAGAGAAAGCTTACGATACCACATGGCGGTATGGCATTCTGCAAACTCTGCATGATTGGGGACTTCGTGGCAGTCTCCCAACGTTTGTTGCGAAGTTCATGGCAGAGCGGTATTTCTGAATTCGAGTAGGCATCACACTTTCTAATGATTATTATTATTATTATTATTATTATTACTACTACTACTACTACTACTACTACTACTACTACTACTACTACTACTACTACTACTACTACTACTACTACTACCACCACCATTTATATGAATATCTCTGGATGTGGAACCCGTATCGATCAGAACTTAAATTATGTTCAGCCCTTGCGGACGACTATGGATAAAGACATTTATGCGGGATATGCGAGGTATAGAAATAATGCTTAAGTCTTTCATGACCTCGATACTAGAATAAGGCGGTGTGGTCTGCACCACTGCCACCGCCTTTTATCCCGGGATAATGATGGTACTCAATGTGACAGGAGGCTCAGTGGACCCGGGGCTGTTCTGGAAGTTTTAGCAACCGCCTAACACCCGGGACCTTCCAGTCCGTAGTCAGTTGCTCTATCAGCTGAGGTACCCGGCGCTAATATTTAAATTGCGATTATTTAGTTACGACATGACTAACTATAAATAATTGTCAGTTGTCACTAAAATATCTTCATTAGCGTTGAATAAAATATCTATTCATGACTTTGTGAAATTAATAGTCGGCCGCCGTTACGCATTGTTAAGGCTTGTGGAACTACGATCGTGGGTACGAATCCTATTTAAATCGGCGTCGTCCCCTGACGGGTAGGCTATACGGCAACTCATATAGTTCTACAGGGTGATTCACGAGGTTTTACCGTCCTTTAAGGTGCTTATTTCCGAAGACATTCTGAGTAAAAAGTGTCATATAAACATGCGTCCTAATCTCAATATTTTCAGTGTACACTAATCTGAAATTGTTAGCAAAGTACCTTTATTTCTTTAGTTTTAAGGTTAGAAAAATATTACAAATAGAGAATGAACTATTCAAAAGTGTCAATTCTTTAATTGGCTAGTGTTCTGAAGCTAAAAATGTGTTGGTAATTGCTTTCTACATATATATTTTTTTCTTTCAATTTTTAACTAAAATTTACATCATTCTTACGCATTTATCATAAAAATTGTTTTACAAATCATACGACTTTAGGAATTTGATTCTTTACAGTTTAATTATGCATCCTAATGTACAGTCTTAAAGAATTTACAAGAGTGGCGTGATTTGTAACAATTGTTGTGATAAATGCGTAAGAAAATGTAATTTTGTAGTTAAAAATCGAAAAAAAAAAATCTGTACGAAGCAACTATGGAATTCACAACACATTTCTACCTTCAGAATATTAGCTAATTAAAGAAATGATACTCCTGAATAGTTCATTCTTTATCTGTAATACTCTTTTACCCTTAAAACTCAAGAATAGTGATACTCTACAAATAACATCAAATTAGTGTAATTCTGAAAGTATTGAGATTAGGACAAATGTTTATATAACATTTTTTGCTCAGAATGTCTTCGGAAATAAGTTCCGTAAGGGACGGTAAATCCTTGTGAATCACCCCGTATAAGGCACATCAGAACATCATAAGGGGTAGTATGCGGACTGATAACTGGTTGTTGTTGTTTAGTCAACTGTCCGAAGACAAGTTTGAACCTCGTAAGTAACACCAATAAGGCATCACTCATGAGGCAACTAGGCCAGGAGATAATGGAGAAGGGTGACCAGTTTATTTCCTCCTCCAATGCATATATCACCGATTAGCTACATATTCCACTAATCAGACTTCAGATGCATACAAACAATAATTGTTCTTCCTCTGACACATATCGTCAAGTGAGATGTACTGCCTGATAATAGATGTAGCCTACATATCAGCCAGAACCTCAATCAGAGATATGATAATTGGAGAGGCATACATAGTATAGCGGATGGTGGCGTCGGCTTAGTCGGGCAGCACAATCGGCACTCAACTCATTCCATCATGGGTGCACAAAAAGTCTATTTGGGCTGAAGTGCCTAGAGATGCTCCATGTGTCGCCCGATGAGCACCTCTTATCTCTGTACCTCTATATCTGCGTTGTGATGCTAGCTGAGGGACAAGCGACTCATTCCATGTGTTCTGCATTATAAACGTAATGTCACGGACACTTCCCCTTCTGCAGTCCTTGCAGATCTTCTTGAAATTTCCTGACGAAAAGTAAGCCACAGTCTGTCGGTATAACAGATGATAAAAAATGTGCGTGTAATACTTTGTTCTTGAAGTTCGCCTTCAAAATTAGACATTGCATTCTTTCCTTTTCGACGTATAGGCCACATGTTGCAATTTATACACGTGTGGTTGTGCTGTAACACGGATGAGGATGGTTCCTCAACGTCGTGTTTCTTTTGTTTTAGGCGAAAGATAACAAGGTCGAGTCCAAGACAAGGTGTCTTTCCTGCCTTGTGTTTCTTGTCACTGTAGGCCAAGGCTTCTTTTCTCTTCCATTAACCGCGTAACAGATCAATTCACAAGTAAAAGTATATTAAAGCGATTACTTTAACTATGGAATTAACGAGCAGCATATAATTTGTTTCTCGTGATTCAAGATGTTGATTTGCAGACGTGATTGGAGAAAGTGAAAGCATTAAGATTTTTTAATGACTGAAAGCATTTCTTGTTTCCGATGAATACATTTTCTCAACAAACGTGTCAATGTTATTGTTTAAATTGTTTCCTAAGGCGAATGAACTTTATGTATGATCATGTATGGTCGGCCTCGGTGGTCTAGGATTACTATGTTAACCACTAGATCCGAGGTTTTCGGGTTCATTCCCGGCCTTAGTTTTGTTCTTTAAATGTGCAGAAATTTTATCCGAACAAATATTATAGCATTTTAAAATTTCTTTGCAGAACGAAAAATTACATTTGTTCGGATGAAATGTCTACACATTTAAAGGACAAAAAAAAAAAAATTATTACTAAGACTAACTAAAATTCATTCAATCATTTATTATCATAATACATTGTTCTCTTAAATTGACTGAGCATATTGGATAAATCAGTGACTTTCCCAAAACATACATACTGAACTATGAAATATTTCATATAAAACAGTTTTTATCTCTGAAAAGACTTAGTGCTAAGCCAAAGATCCCGGGATCGACACCCGGCGCCGGAACAATTTTTCCCTTGAAATTATTCATGTCTGCTTCACAAGGAGCTATACTTAAAAGCCAGATTTGCATACTGTTTATCCTGTATATAGTCTACGTCAAGGTTTAAGCTAGAAAATAAATAATTGTCGCAAAAGCTTGTGCAATATTCTAAATAATTGTAGAGAAAGATAAAATTAATAAGATTTGCAGAAATAATATACATATGTTCAGAATCAACTACTGCTGAATTTACGTCATATTAAAATACGTTATTTTATGGACACTCTAAACATAGAAATTCTTTACGAGTAGGCCCTTCAAGATCTATGGTTAGCAGAGTGCTAACTTTTTATTGAAAGACGGTTTCTAATTTACAGTTTTTACAAGGTTCATTCAACTAAATCCTAGCTCACAATTTACAGTATGCGAAGGAATTGTACAAGAAATTGTTTACTTAACTTGTTAACTTACATGAATTGCACGAACTCTTTGAATTTGAAATCCATTCCTGAACATCTATTGCTCATTACTAGAGACGAGAATTTCATGCACGATCAAGCGAAAAATACATTGAAATATGCACCTTCATTTTTGTTCCAAATTTCTTATTTCACTTCACTTCACTTCACTTCACTTTTTTTTTTTTTTTTGGCACAGTTAAGAACTAATAACATTTCTAAATTGGTTTCTGTGAGGATATTGCGCTTGTCAGTCAATATAGGCAGACAATGACCTCTCTACATTTCAAGAAGTTATGGGTGCAAACTTGAATGAATCTTTTTCTGCTATTTAGTTTTTTTTTTCTTTCATTTTTTTCTTCAATCCTTATTCCTAAGCTAAAACAAGGGACACAAAAATCGAGAAACTGAGGTGTCCACTCAAAACCATTAAAACATGCATTTAAACTGAATATAATGTATATTATATGCATGATTAAGCTAAAAATTGCTTAAAAATGCATTATGCATGTTTTTATCCCCAAAAAAGGCCAAAACATGCAAATATGCAGGGAAAAAGTAATTACACATGTTTGGAACCGAAAAGTAGTGAAATGAATAGGTACTAAGTTTGAGCTATATCCTGTGTTCCTATAAAAACATGCATTTGCATGGAATTCTCGTCTCTACCCATTACCTTCTTGAACACTGCCCATGCCATTAGCGTTTCATTTAATTCAGATTCTCCAGAACTAATTAGTTCATAGCATTGTAGCATTGCCATGACATGGTCTAATTCCAGTTGTGTATTTTTCTTGTCTTTATCTTCAGTTCTCTGTTAATGCAATCGCGGATGGATTGAATGCATTAGTCTTGTTTTCTACCATCTTATCTTGTACGCAGTAATGTCATAATCTAAATAATTAGCTATGAAAGGTTATGGCGAAGTCAACTGCTGTAAATTATTTTTGTACCGTATTTGAGTTAACAGCAGTATCTTTTATTACATCCATTTTATCTGAGTAATTATTGAACAACACGTAAAAATACAAACAATCCTATTTATTCAGTTCTATAAAATATGAATGAGACTGGAAGCGAATAATAGCTGAAAGCAGGTTATTATTACAAAACAGACATAGCTACATAATAATTGATTGTGGTCATGATTATTAAGTATACGACGTTGCTTGTTACCAGTCCTCGTTGTTTATGATCGCAACGTCACGACTTTAATACTTAGTAGAATGGCACTGATGCGGATCAGTTAGAGTAACCTGTATATTGCACAAAACGGTAATCATTGTTACGTAATTTAGGCTATATTGTAAAAAGAGAGACCTTATTGACATTATTTTGTGTGAATGACCGATGAAATGTAAAAACGTTTTAACCTATTAGTTTAGCAAAAATTATAGTTTAAAATTACTTAGTATCGCTGACGACTCAAGGGGTTAGGTACAGCTTACAGCAATAAAATTTGTGGAAATATTCAATATTTTTTCTTCCATTACTATATTTTGTACAATAATGAAAATTGGTATGTGTATAAAACACTGACCTTCTACTATATGAAAGAAATATGTTTACGATTTAAAAATTATTATTATTATTATTATTATTTTATTCATTTATTTTTTCAAAATTCATAATGGTGGTAGTTCACTGTGCAGTGATGAAGCGTTTCCCTCATAACTCATAAACTTGTTAACTTTTCATGTTCTCTCTCTTTTATTTTATTGCTGAAACTCATGTTTAAAATATCATGCTCTTTCAACTACATCCCTTAATAAACATTTTTTTTTATTTTGTGTTAGAAGAAAATACTGATATTTGACCATTTTTTAATGAATGTATTTTTTATCAGACAATCTATCAAAGGTAGAGAAGTAATCTTGCATCATAGTATAGATATGACATGCATAAATACACAAAAAATTTCATCACAGAACATTGGATAGTTTTTGTGTTAAGTGGGAAACGCTTCATCACTGCACAGTGAACTGAAAAAAATAAACAAATAAATAAAAATAAATAATTTTTTAAATCGTAAAAATATTTTTTTCATATAGCAGGACAGTGTTTTACACATACTAATTTTCATTATTGTACAAGATACAGTAATGGAGGAAAAAAATGTTGAATATTTCCAAAATTTGACTGCTGTAAGCTGTACCTAACCCCTTAAAAGGGGGGACACTTCCTAGACTGTAGTTATCGTGCTCGCCTTTGGACTCTGGTTCAAACCTGGCTGAAGAAAATTCGTGAGTGATACTTGAATCGGATTGAGAGTGAAACCATTCAAACATATAGTTTAAAGTCAATCAAAAATCACTTACAATTCTAAAACAGGCATGTCAAGGTCGCTGCCACCAGCGAGGTGCTGTGGTATGGGTGGCACCGGTGACACTGTACGAGAGTAGGATCTGGTTACGCTGTGTGTTGTGTCAGTACACGGCTGTTCTGAATTCTTCTTTTGAATTCCTGAATTTCTTCTTTATTTCTATATTGGTGAAATCATGTTTTATGTCAGAAGAAAATGCGTAGATTATTTTTCAAATTAAATTCGCCCTTTGTTGTTGTTTTTTTTTTTTAACATTTTCATTGCAGAAAATGCCCATCTATGAACGGATATTATCCCGAAGCTATTATTGTATACTATTTCATAATTAGCGCTTAATACAGCTTCAAGTGAACATTCGTTCATAGCCTAAAAATGAGTAAATAATTCTGTCATAACTAATAAAGAGTCGATTATATATCAGTTATAGTATATTAATTTTGGTCGCAACCATAGTAGTTAATATATATTAAATTACCAAAGTTTTAAAAACGAACCATTTATATTTTTACGAGATGCATAATATAATTAAATATTACTTACTGAGAAAGCTCTTCTCTCAAACGTATTAATAAATCAGTACTTTCATTGCCTACCACATGTTTATAATCATGTTTATATTTTAGATCACTATCAAGGGTTAGGATTTATATGTGAATGCATATTTGTTTGACCCGTTGTCATTAAAATTTTATAATATATTTACAAATAATGATATTTTGAATGATATAAAACATACTTTATTCTTCATATTACACCCTATTTACAGGTGTAGTACAAGTTTTACATATTTCAGGAGAACTCGCTTATCTATACAAATTTCAGCATTTTATTTCCATATTTTATAATTTCGAAATTCAACTAATCTTTTTATAGAACTGTTTATGAAAATGTTTTCAGTATAGGCTCTACAAAGGCTGACATACATTTAAATTAACACGTAATTATAATGCATTTAAATTCATGTAAATTATTTCTGCAATACCTATCATGAGTCCAATTTGGGTAATGAAGTCACATGTTTTTTTTATTCTGTAGCTCTTCCATCAGCGTCGTAGCTTTGAGATGTGGAACAAGTAGAAAATTATACAGAAATAAATTTATGTAACTCATAATGACTAAGTAATCATAAGTAGTTTATATCGCTAATATAGGATGATAATCTTGAAGCACTAGAGGTAGAACTCAATTTAGGATTAATATGTTCTATGTGTATTTTCCAAGTGATTATCCAATTCTAAAGCAAGAAACTTTATGATTATAGATTCTTTGGGTGCTATTCATAGACATTTCGCAGCACGCGCTACGAGCGTACTAAGCTAGTCCCGGCTATCCACTGGTTACTAGTACAGAATTCAAATCATATCCTATCGCTAACACTGGTTTATGAATACGAAAAACGCTGATCATCCACCAGAAGCCCGCGCTAAAAATGTCTATGAATACGGCCCTTTGAGATAAATTCCATTTAATGTAACATTGAAGGAAAACTGAGCACTGTTATATGTACTAAATTTGATATTGTGTCTCAAATTCAGCAGACAAGGTTCGATTTCCAGCAGGAAAATTGAGATACATTTCCTTTTCGTTGGGACCAGGTGTGTGTCTCTTGCCTTATGCATATGTTGTTTGTGTGTTGTCTTAAGTGTTGGCCTGCAACATGCTGATCACGTGTTCAAAGAGCCACTTTACATTGGTTTCAGAAAGTAGTTTTGTGGGTGAAAGGAAAGTACGCGCCAAAGATGTAGACAGCACAGCGTTCTCACACGAAGAAAAAAAAAAAACAAACCAATTCACCGCGATTTCTCGTGAAAAGTATCATAGATCAGTTATGACCATCCCGTGCTCTTTGTACAAGAGCGCTCTTCGCTGTACATGAGCAGTTTGCAAAAACAAATCCAAAGACATTCGAGGGATAGATAGGCTATTGTTGCCGCTCTTTCCTCCCAAATATGTTATGAGACTACATGCTGTACTTTGTACCGAGTGAAAATGCTATTTACGTTTTACATTTACTAATCTTTATTGGTTGTATAAATAAAAAAATATCATGAAATCTAAAGTTAGACATGTGGAATATGTTAACACGTTGACTGCCAGAGAGGACACAAGTGTCTCCACAAGAATTCAGAATTAATGTAATGTACCTACGGAATATGTATTATATGTCTTTCTCGTGTTAAATTTTACCGTATCTGGTTAACATGTTTCAGCCTGTTATGGGCCATCTTCAGAACTGGTTGGTGCTGCTCTTGGCGTCTTTTGTTTGTTTCTCCTGTGGGGGTGTGTTTGTGTAGTGTAATGTGGAGTCAAAGAGTGTGTGTGTTTTGAAATTGAGTTGTGTGTTGAGAATTTCATTTGGATGTGTTTTTGTGTGTCTGTATATTTCGTATTGTTCTAGTGTGTTTAGTTTCTGGCATTTGGTTGAATATGTAGAATTCCATGTCTATGTTTATGTCTCTGTAGGTGTGGTTAGCATTTGTGATGTGTTCTGCATATGTGGAAGCGTTTCGTAGTTTTGTTATGGCTGTGATGTGTTCTTTGTAGCGTGTTTGTCCTATGTCCTATGTAGAAGTTTTTGCAGGTGTTGCAATTGAGTTTGTATACGCCTATGCGGTTGTATTTGTTTGTTTGTGTGTTGAGACGCTTTTGTAGAGTATTATTTGTTCTGTATGCGATGTTATAATTTAATTTCTTGAATGGGGTTGCAATCTCGTGTGTGTTTTTGTTTTCGTATGTTAGTGTGATGTATTTTTTGTGTTCTTGTGTTTATGTTGTATTCTTATCCTTTTTGTGATTATGTTTTGTCTTTCTTATTATGTTGTCTATCATGTTAGGGTTTATCCGTTTTCTTGTGCTATGTATTTTATTGTGTTTAGCTCTTCTTTGTAGTCTTGTTGGCTCATCAAGATGTATAATGTACCTACATAAAAGCACGCTGACAGTCAACGTGTTAATGAACTGAGAAACATTTAAGAGAAGTATTTACTATCTTTATTGCAGATGTTAATGTATAGGCTTTGGCATAATTTTAATTGCATCATATGATATTTATTTATTTATTATTTTACTAATAATTGTAACATAAAATATAATATATACAGAAAAACTTTAGCTCGCCCCTGAAAGAGTAGAACTCGTGCATACACAGTTTCGTTACCTGGAGTATAGGCTACTCGTACTAAATAATTTTCCAATGAATGTTAAAAATACTGTTTCATAAGTTTTCGTAGAGTATCTCTACAACCAGATGTTCAATACAGTATGAATTCTGGAAGTTTCATCTGTGTTTTTTCTATTAAAGATCTACTTTAATCATTACATACCATTTCAATTTTGAAAACCAAATTAATGAGATCGCAGATGAAGTAGGCCTATATGGACAATCAGAATTTATTATCAGATGTTTTAAGGACGAACATGTTTTATAGTTACATACTTTATAATAGTTTAATACGTAGAAAATTTGAATAGGCCATATGTTTCAATTATATTGTCACCGTTATATGAAAATAATATTAATTATCGTATATAGATACAAATTCAGAAGCGTTTCCTTCGATATAGGCCTATGTTCTTTTAAGAAAATAAAATATGGTAGTAAATAATAACAATTCTTATAATGTATTATTAAAGGAATTTCATTATGTACTCCTAACTTTAATATTGGTAGAAGATTGGTGGCGCAACAAGTTTTCTTATATAAAATTGTTAATAGTGTAATTATGAATAGGAACTATTACATTTTATTAATTTTAATGCAGTGAAAAATTTTAGAAATAGGCCTATACAATTACTACAATTTCCCATTTTTAATCAACAATACCGGTATTGAGATGCTCACCTTTTGCGCACGCGCCATTTGATTAAAATTTGTGATTTTTATGTAGTTCTAATATTTTTCTTTATCATCAGACTTAATGAGTTCATGCATTTTGTTTTGCATTATACAGTAAAATTTGGCACAATTTTGTGTCCACTTAAGTGAGTGTTGTTTAGCAGAATACGTAAATATATTTTTACAGTGCTCATTCTGATATAGTAATCGTCATAGGTTGCATTCATTCATTTCGTGCGTTGCCCTGATTGTATGCTACACGAAAGCTCGAAAGTTACTGTAAATACAAGGTTTTCAAATTTAATTGAAAATGGGCAAAAATCAAGCGAATAACCTTTCAGACTCTCAAATCTCCCATTTCTGCAGCCTTCTTGACAATGTGTGCACTATAAATTCATAATACTGCTATGGTCCCTTCTTCAAATCTATTTCAAATTATCGTACGACAAGTTTCCCTATTCCTTCAATATCTTTGGAATTTTGCACACGGCTGGCTTGCTTGCTCGCGGGCGCACTTACTGCTTCTAAAGAGCACCTGAGTTGATCACCACTGTCGTAGATAAACTGCCAGTATGATTTCGGAGATAATGTAGCAAATCTTATCTTGCCATGCCATGCCATGGTCACTTTGTGTAGCCTACCTGTGTCCGGTTCATGCATCGCTAAATATTAAGATCGCTTATTCCGTTAAATTAATGATTACCGAAAACTTCTTAATACTAGTGCTTAAAATTTGCCAGTGTAACGCGTTGAACAATATTTTCATCTGACAATTTGGCTTCAGAATCTCAATTGACGACTCTTTCGGTTAGTCATATCAAGAGCTGGCAACAAGTATAGTGAATATCTAATGTTGATTCAAAAAGCTAAGTCAACGAAGACTAGGTTGATGATAGTGCTGTTGTTGATGATGATTATGATGATGATGATGATGAAATAATTTAACTATAGTTCACAAAAATAGTATCTTGGAAATGTTTACCATTCTTACAAATGAGGTGTTTGGTGCAAAAACCAGATAAGTCCACTTTTGGTCGAAAATGAGTTAGAGTATGCATGATATATAATACGACAGTGAGCATCTTTTGGTGCAAGAACCAGAGTTGTGTGGACTTATCTGAATGAGATATGCTTAGTTGCCAACAGAGACTTTGGGTGTGTTTGGAGCAAGAATCAGACTAGTCCTGGACTTGTCTGGTTCTTGCACCAAAAGATGACAACACAAGTGTAGCAGTTGTTTCCTTTCAGTAAAATGGCTGCATGAACGAGATGTAGTGTAGCTTTGTCAGATTATTGTGCGTTCCAAACATGTCATCTGATAATTCAAGCAGTAATAGTGATAATGGTGAACATTCAAGGATAAGAAAACGTGATCCCAGTAAATGGAAAAGAAACAGAGACAAAGCGAAAAGATTAAAGGGTGAATTATTATGACTAATGCAGCTCGTGAAATAGGCCCTGCATATAACTGTTTTGCTGGTTGTGTGGAAGAGAAGGCCTTACGGCCTTAACTCTGCCAGCTAAAATAAATCATTATTATTATTATTATTATTATTATTATTATTATTATTATTATTATAACTGTAGGCGAAAATGTGTTGATATATTGGACGGAGAAGAAAAAAAGGAAATAATAACCAAGTTCAGATGTCTTTTAAGTAAGGAAGCACAAGATGCCTTTTTGTGTGCATCCATTACACCAAGATCTATTCGACGACGAAGACCTAGAAAAGGTGAAGATTCAGGGGTTCGTAACTTCTCATATGCATACAAGAAGTTATGTGACAGGGACTGGCATTACTGAAAAGAAGAAAAGGCATATAACTAGATTGCTTAGTCCTGAAAAATGGCGATCACTTCTCAGGAAATCATTTACGTCGTTTACAGTTGTTCCTGTCACACAAACCATGTTCAAATCTTCAGATACCACTTCAAACCTATGTTTAAACGAAACATGAAAACAAGAATTTCAATATAATTTCTCAGTATAAAGTATTTCAATACAGTTCCCAGCACAAATACATATTGAAAGTCAGCCAACATCAATAGGCAACTGTTATTTCAGAGTTCAGTTTTCTGAAGAAAACAACCAATGGAGATCTTGGTTTCCAGAGATATTATTGTACAATGGGCCATTGCCTATTTAAAAGGCTAAAAATATGAAGATGTGATTAAACTGGTAATGTTATACTGTACATTATTTCAGCAGACATGGGGTTGTACGAGAGAAAATGTATCATTCTCAAGGTAGTGCCAATGAAACTAATGAACATAGCTCTGATGATTCTGAATAAGAAGTTAAAGACTTAGAGTGGATACTGTATTTAAATTAATTATATTTCCTGTTTTCTCTATTTTATTATCAAGTTAACGCACAATATTTTCATTAACTTGTTACTCATATTGAATAACCTCTAAATACAATACTGGTATTATCTTCATATAATACATCTTTATTTCTATTAAATTCTGTTTCCTTTTATATTTTAATGTACTATATTTATTTCTGTACAGTATTACCAATTTTGTACGTTCTGGTATTCTGATAAATTTATTATTATTATTATTATTATTATTATTATTATTATTATTATTATTATTATTATTATTATTATGGTACGTATTTAAATATAACATGAAACCATACATATAATTTAATCATTCAGTTCAACAGAATGTATTGAGAATGTAAACAGTGTAGTTTGATAACTATTCTCTTGGCATTTGTACACTTAAATATCTCAAAACTGAACAGAACTTTTTATAAATGCAAAAATTTGTACTTTTGCAGTATAATATGATTCACATGTAAAAGATATTGTAAGATTATTAATAGTTAATAACAAAATAATGATCTTGCATTGTTTATATATTGTTTTTCATGATATTTACTTGGACAATAATGGTCTTTCCCAAATCATATGTCAGATTTTAAATGTTTGGTGCAAAACCCAGATAAGTCCAAATAAATATATAATTAATTTTAAAATGCACATCTATAATTTTATAATTGATATTCATATACAACACACAAAAAACATACAGAAATCGTTCAGTACCATTACATTTGTACAATTCCTAAAAATACATGCCTTCAATGGATGCCAAACTTTGTTTTCGCATTTACTCCTAAAGTGTTTTTCTGGACTTATCAGGTTCTTGCACCAAACCCCTCAAATATAAGAGTTAATTGGTTTCGTCATGTTTTGAACTATTCCACAAAAGCAATTTGATATAATATTTTAGCGACTTTTGATATTGTTTATGTTAAAGTCATGTGTAGTATGTATGTGTGTGTGTGTGAATGTGTGTGTGTATATTCACACTGCAAATGGATAAACACCCAGTGGCACTGGTAGGAAAATTATTTATGATATAATTACAGTTTACAATAATAATAATAATAATAATAATAATAATAATAATAATAATAATCCAATATGGAAACTTCAATCAAAAGGAGCATCCTAAAAGGAGTATCTTAAATAAAGCAAATATTATTTAAAGTAAACCTAATTTTTCAACCTAATTAAGTATATGTCAACTTAGTTATTTACATATAAACTAAATAATTACACATATTATTTAATTATACATCAATTTAATTACATATTAATTAATTATACATCAATTTAATTACTCATGAACTTAATTAAGCACACGTCAACTTAATTAGGCCTATCCATCAAATTATTAATAATTATTTGCAAAACATATTGATTAATTACGTGCATACTTAATAAATTACATATCAACTTAATTAGCTAATTCATGATCTTCCATACCATGACTTTTCAATTTGTGATGATATTTCTACCCAAATCCCGAAAAGACAAAGTATATGATTATATCTCGTCACGAGAATATTGTACGAAATGGAAATATAAAAATTTGGAAATTTATCTTTTGAAGATGTGGAGAAGTTCAAATATCTTGGAGCAACAGTAACAAATATAAATGATACTCGGGAGGAAATTAAACACAGAATAAATATGGGAAATGCCTCTTATTATTCGGTTGAGAAGCTTTTATCATCCAGTCTGTTGTCAAAAAATCTGAAAGTTAGAATTTATAAAACAGTTATAGTACCGGTTGTTCTTTATGGTTCTGAAACTCGGACTCTCACTTTGAGAGTGGAACAGAGGTTAAGGGTGTTTGAGAATAAGGTGCTTAGGAAAATATCTGGGGCTAAGAGGGATGAAGTTACAGGAGAATGGAGAAAGTTACACAACACAGAACTGCACGCATTGTATTCTTCACCTGACATAATTAGGAACATTAAATCCAGACGTTTGAGATTGGCAGGGCATGTAGCACGTATGGGCATATAGAGTGTTAGTTGGGAGGCCGGAGGTAAAAAGACCTTTAGGGAGGCCGAGACTAGATTGGAAGATAATATGATATTTCTACCCAAATCCCGAAAAGACAAAGTATATGATTATATCTCGTCACGAGAATATTGTACGAAATGGAAATATAAAAATTTGGAAATTTATCTTTTGAAGATGTGGAGAAGTTCAAATATCTTGGAGCAACAGTAACAAATATAAATGATACTCGGGAGGAAATTAAACACAGAATAAATATGGGAAATGCCTCTTATTATTCGGTTGAGAAGCTTTTATCATCCAGTCTGTTGTCAAAAAATCTGAAAGTTAGAATTTATAAAACAGTTATATTACCGGTTGTTCTTTATGGTTCTGAAACTCGGACTCTCACTTTGAGAGTGGAACAGAGGTTGAGGGTGTTTGAGAATAAGGTGCTTAGGAAAATATCTGGGGCTAAGAGGGATGAAGTTACAGGAGAATGGAGAAAGTTACACAACACAGAACTGCACGCATTGTATTCTTCACCTGACATAATTAGGAACATTAAATCCAGACGTTTGAGATTGGCAGGGCATGTAGCACGTATGGGCATATAGAATGTTAGTTGGGAGGCCGGAGGTAAAAAGACCTTTAGGGAGGCCGAGACTAGATTGGAAGATATTAAAATGGATTTGAGGGAGGTGGGATATGATGATATAGAATGGATTAATCTTGCTCAGGATAGGGAGCGATGACGGGCTTATGTGAGGGCGGCAATGAACCTCCGGATTCCTTAAAAGCCAGTAAGTAAGTAAGTATTTCTACCCAGCTATTTGACCCATATAGGCCCTATACAATGATCATGATCTGTGTTTCTAATAGTTCCTATTCTAATTCTTTAACAATTTTCTCGTCATGTCCACTTTTACTTTTAACAAATTTGGCCGCTCTGCGCTGGACTCTATTACTTAATATGGTTTGTTGTGTATGAGTTCCAATATACTGCCCCATGTTCCATTATAGAACGTACTAATAACACGTATGCTACTTCTTTTGACTTTGGGCTAGCTTTTATGATTTTCATCGCAAAATACAACGATTTCCACGATAATTATACTGCATATATTATTTAATACATTCCATTGAAAGAATCTGATAGACATTCGCGAAATATTTTTTGCAATAAATTCTTGCAATATACCTATGGCCATACTCGAAGTATGTTGAATGATAATAAAATTGTACGAATGATGTACCAGAAGGCATGATACTTTATGAATATTGTCGTCTCTGTGCTCTCGCGATTACTATTCTGGTCGTTGGACCCTAGGTTGGCTTCCTCCGAGAGAAAAGTAAAGTTGGAAAGCCTAAATCGTAGATTTATGGAACATAAAAAAAAACTGTCCCGTTAGAGGGTTCTAGGCAGAATTCGTTTATCATTTCGTGCCCAATTGAATTCAACGTTGAATAACAGCTACTGTTGAAATAATAATAATAATAATAATAATAATAATAATAATAATAATGGTTTATTTAACCTGGCAGAGTTAAGGCCATACGGCCTTCTCTAACACTCAACCAGTAAGCATCTTTAAATAAACTACTACTACTGCTGCTGCTGCTGCTTTATAAATATCAGTATGAAATTATTCAGAGGATCATATTCTAGCTGAATCCAGGAGACGGAACAGGCCCAACGGCCTAAGAGTCTTGTTTTTACTTATTTCTCCTCAAAATGGACAGTACGATAGATGTCCGTTTATAATCTTTCTATGTTTTAAAACTGTACTTGCAGTAGAAATCCGATCCGGGAATGTAAGCGTAGTATTTTTCTTTCGGTGGGGATGACACTACAGTGGGACTCCGTCGGAACTGCAAAGATGTGTACGCTGAATCGTCAGTTGATATAATTAAGCTGAGTCACGTTCGTACTTTCTATAGGATATTAGAAAAATGTTGTTGGTCACATAGTAGTGGTTTCTTTATTCAACGAGAAGGATATACATGTACCAGTAGTCTGAAAGTTCCAGATCCGAACTGTATGTTGACTGGGGCTGAATTCTACTCGATTCCCTGCGCGTAGGGAACGTACAGTTTAAGCCAGACGGTGTGGTGCTGCATTTTTTCTTCTATGGACCTTTACATGTTGCAATGATTTTACATGAATGGAGAAACTCTAAAATACTTCGTCATATAGAAAAAGATATGTTAATGTTTCCACGTTTCATTGGAATTCGTACGAGACCAGGCATGTACGTTCTGATAAGTCCTAGGGTGTTTCATACATGAACTTTAATTTTCCTCTTTATACATCTTGATTACACAACTTTTAACACTATATCACTTCGGAATATGTAGTTTATTGCTTTCGCATGTTAAATACTAGGTACAGTACCTTGTTGACTAGCTTCAGCCTGTTGTGCGATATCTTCAGAATATCTAACTTGTCGTGTTTTCTGGAAAAAAAATTGAGTTGGCTGGATATGTGGGGTTTCTACAGTTAACGATTAGTAACAATCATTTTATTTCTTTAAAATTATTTTTAGCTGAAGAAGACGGAGGATAACTTTTTTTTTATCTTACAAAGAACTTTGATTTAAGCCAAGAATTGAAAAAATACACACACACATAAAAAATGCAGAATTATTATGTGAATATCATATTTAATTCTTCAAATTCCTTTAATCCTATAAAAAAAAACAAAGAAAATGAAAGTGATTTTGTTAATTTCAAAAAAATTTCACATGCCATGAATTTGTGATGTTCTTGCAATTTCCTGCAATTCTCTGTAACTTATTGCCATTGTGAAATGTACACTGAGCACTGGACGTGTGAGATTTCTGTACGACTTGAAAGACCTATGTATGAATAATATGGCCATATGAAAAACTAAATTTGAGAAAAATTGTGAGTTGTAGTGTTTCTGCAATCCATGATTCATTTGTGTACGAGATTAAGATGATGGGAATTTTTCCCATGGTTCTCCTATTTCCCTCAAAGTACAAATTTTTCACAGCATACCGGTACTAATTTTATTGTACTAACGCCCTCCGTTTCATCCTAATATTCATTTCATGTCATAAAAAATACGATTTCAGGATAAAGTGTACGAAATTCAGGGATGGTTGGGACAAACCAGTTCAATGCTTCTCTGGTGCCAGACGGAGAAGCTCATTTCTGGCATTTCTGAGGTATATTCTCAGTGCTGGGTGAAGGACGCTTTGTAGCAACCCTTGTAGACTGGACGGAACGAGATTATTCCTAAGAATTGCGGACCTAGTATGCTTTTTGAGCACTCGTTAAGAAATGATTTGCGTGACGATTGTGCTGCTTGGCTAAGCTGTCTTAGCCATCCGTCGCATCACATATTCCTCTTTAGCCAACAAGTTCGACATACCTTTGACCTACCGTATCTTAGAGAATCGTAGTTCACCGCCATAGAGATTCGGGACTTACAATATGACGCCAAGAAAAAAAAAAAGACAGTAAGTTCCCCTTTGTTTTAAAGTAATATGGTAATGAAAAGGGCATTGTAGAGAGTGTTGATGAGTGAAAAGGAAAAACGGGAAAACCCCGAGAGAAATTTTCATAGCCTTGACATTGTCTACCACAAAGAAAACTCCACTATCGCCTGGACTTGAATTTGGGTCCGCTGTCGTCCTAAGCAGCACTCTGCCAACTGAACTGCCAAAGCAGCTTGGGTAACACTTTCTAGCATACAAGGAATATTCTTGTCGGTTGGACGTCGCCTGATGTCCCGTTAGCCTTCGGAACGACGTGTTATCTGGTGACCGTTAGGGCCTCCCTGATTCGTGTTTACGATATCTCTGGGATCGAAAAGTCACTCATAGGGTCTCCCATTCATCTCAACCTTATCCCTTAGGAATTGTATGCATAGTAGATCTGCCTGAACTATCTGCATGCAGAAGGACTTACATCGTGGCCTCTTGACACATACACGCATATTTCATACATCTAATTCTAATACATCTAATCGGTTACATACTCGTATGTGTGATACGCTGCTATGACAGCGCACGAGATCGTGTCTGGCAGTGTTGCCTACTCGATTCATAAAAACTCGCTAAGATACAGTGCAGAAATCGCTAAATTGCTATATTACCAATGTAAAAATATGATCATTTTACGGCTGTAGGTGTTAAAAAAACCGCTAAATCCTTATATAAGCAATTTAAATTTCATAAATTTTACCCACTAAACTAATCCTGAAAAACGCTAGATCTAGTGGAAAAACCGCTGAATTGGCAACACTGTCTGGGATCAATTTTGTAAATTTAACTGATAAACGGTTAAGTTATGTTGAAGTGTTCAGGTATTACTGCCAGTAAGTTGAATTCTCACTATCGGGTTTCCATTCCCAGCACATGCTCAAAGGGTACGATTAATTAATTTACATAGGCGAACTGAAATACCGACAAATATGTTTTCACCTTTTCGCCTTTCTCAACGTTGCGAGATGTGTGATTATATCTCAGGAAAATCGTGCAGACAAAATTCTGGCAGACTAGATGCTTACATAAATACTGTATTTAGGGCACAGGAAGGTGAGAGTACCGGGAAATGTAGAAAACTACACGCTGGAATAGATTCCATAGTCTAGGTTTGCAATAATTATTGTTATGACTGTTAGATCAAGAGTGTGATACTCGTACATGCAGGTTGCAAGTCTGAAAACATACTGTACGTTCATGGTACCTTGATGCCAATAATATTTTGCGGTAGTAATTGTTTTCGACAGTTTCAATTATTTACTCGATAATTTTTCTGATACCTGTGACACTTTGTAACATTTTCTGCATTTCGCAACAGACTAGAAATAATAATAGCGATAAAATAAAATAACGTATTATATAGTCCTTAACTAACAAATAGCGAAATGCAAAATGTGCTGAAATATTACCAATAATTTTAGAACGCAGTTCAAGGTTCCATGTTTTATTGATTATTTTATCCACTTTCCGTAATAATAAATAATTCTGTGTATTATTTTTTAAATGCTTTAGGCAGCTCTTCATGGAGCCCGTGTCTTTCTAGCTTCCTTTTTACTTATCTGCAGCGTTTGACGTTTACCTCACATGTTAACTTATTAGCCGTTAGTATTATAAATTATTTTATCAATTTTATTTCGTCTGTCATATATAACAACACTGAAGGTTAAATAGGCTGTTCATATAAAATAACTTCGAAAATAGCTGTAATCACTCAAATAAAATTTGAAACCGCCATTTTGCAATGAAGCGAAGCGAAGCACTTTTTTTTCTCGTCAATTGGAAAAGCGAAATCGCTTTACTGCAACGCTTTTGAAACACGCTTGGTTTCACTTTCAAAGTACGTTCTAAAATCGACTCAATCCAGATTTTAAATCTGCCACCACAAATTTGTAGTCGGTTCTGTACTCGGATCAACCGAGTAATGACGTCACAATACTTGCACCGAACCGAACCATTCCGTCCCCAGTCCTATACATATATCATAATGTTTTCCATCCTCTGATATCTTCTTCTTCCTCGAACTTTTCTCCCGTTCACCATTGCTTTTGGTGCATCCTTCAGTAGGCAGTCCCTTGTTTTGTTTTTTTTTTCTGCCATTTCAGCGTACCTAATTATCAGCCTATATTTATTGGTACATACTTGTTTATTTTTATTCACGTACCTACTTACATTTATTTAAATAGGTGTTAATTATTTACGCATGTATGTAATTATATATTTTTACTTTTATTTATTTATCAGACATTTTCTTTTTCGGCATGAGTTCTGGATGTAAGGAGCTAACTTTATTGCCTAATCAGTGAAAATGCATCGCTGTGGAGTAGAATAATAAAGTAGTTCTCGTCTTCTTTGTGTGTGGGAATTATCTGTAACTCATGTGTAATAGTGCTGCAATCCTTCCGTGAATCCGTCTTCAGATCCCGGTAAGAAGTGTTTTCCGAGGCGACCTTGTAATGTCAGGGTGAAAGTTGAACAGATTCCATGGTTCTTGCACGCGATATTTTATAATGCCAGCCCTATTGTACGTAGTTTCTAACTGCTAGTGATCGGGCATGTTATATAACTCTTGTTGCTTGATGAATATTCTCCTGTTTAACGTGATCGATTGCTTTCAAGATGGTGATGAATTATGGCGATTTTGCCCCGCTCCTGGAGAACGCGAGAGGCTGTCAATGAAACCCGCCGAAGATTTGTAGAGGGGAGTCCTTCACCCCGTTTTCACTCGCTTAGAACTTTCTTCAGTGCGGATGATGGCAGATAATCCATAAACTGGGTGCTCCTCTCCGGGACGCTGAAGAGTCAGTCGCATTGACATCTGTGCAGTCTCCAGTCGCAGGTGTGATCTCGCGGTGTGTGGTTCAAATCTGTGCTTCGCTATGCGATTTGTGGACGCTTACTTTCTGTCGTGTAAGTACCAGTCTGTATCAACATAATCGCGCGATTAAGAATTTCTACGACTTATAATTTGGCCACACTTCCAGATGGAAATTGACGAAGTCAGTATTGAATTCATCGCAGGGCTCCGTCTACTACCTATATGCAAGAAATAAAACCATTTCATAATTATTATTTTAAAATTAAGCGTAATATTTGAATATAAATTATCAGAGATTGTTTGAAACCTGTTTTAAATCTAAATTTTCATTACTACCAACGATTTTAATTCAATGTTTCCTTTTCTCCTCATTGCACGAAGTGTAAATTGTGATGTAAAAATATTGATTTCGAGCTTCAGCTTCTCTGATAGGGAAAAATTGGTTTCGGCATGCCGTCACTCTGTACAGCGATTTCTCCTGAACGATTGGATCGATTTTAGTACGGTAATATTCCATATCTATGAGTCAATTTATCCGGGATTTATACTATAATAGCTGTAATAATCGTTAGTAAAAAAATAATTTATTTCAAATCAGAAAGACAAAATGGCAATTTACTGCAAATCGGTTTTAATGATTTCTTTTAAACTTTTGTTTCTTACATAAGATGAAGAAATAAATGTGATTATATAGTTATTATGGCCTATTTTCAGAGTAGGTATACTACCCGTTCGACAATATTAAAACTACTAAAGTGCATGAAAATAATTGGTTGGCTAATACAATTGGAATAGATAATAATAATAATAATAATAATAATATTAATGGTGGAGTATATTTTATCCATTATCTTTACTTGTTAATGAAAGTGTAGTAATTTCACGAGTTTTTTTTGTAAACCAACATCTTTCCAGGAGAAACATTTTGAATTGCTATTGGTTTATTGTGACTATTTTGTTCTGATGCACTTCTGTTCAGCGTTGTTAGTAAGCCTAACTTACTGCTATGAATTTCAATATAATTCTGTTGCCATATTAATGCAATTTCATTCTAATTTATGGAGAATAAATTATGGATTATTTGCAAGAGGTGGATTTTTTTCACTGTTAGATAAGTACATAAAAACTCACAATGTTTTAAGGATAGATCTAACTTCTGTCTTCAGGTGAATATAGGAGTGAGAAAGATATTCTACTCGCGTCGGGATCCTTACAAATGGCTAAATTCGTGTAATTAATGTAATAATTTGTAACATCCCAACAAGTAGGATTCTCAACTTACTCCTTCGTTTAGGCTACTTGAAGTTCAGATAGACCTAAAGTACGAAAGGATGTTCTTTATAACCTTCACTAGCAATAGAAAACGTCCAGGCTACATCTCTTCTAGGTTTAAAGCAATCTGTTTGCTTTGATTGTCGATTGTAATTTGATTTACACCTACTGTATGTTTCTGCTATGTTAAGTGTAACAAAAATATAAAAAGAAACAGAACAATATGGAAGAAAATAGAAAAGACGTATGGCATTTGACATTAAGGGCCGTATTCATAGACATTCTTAGCGCGGGCTTCCGGTGGATGATCAGCGAACTAACGTTTTTTGTATTCATAAACCAGTGCTAGCGACATGATATGATATGAATCCTGTACAAGCAATCAGTCGATAGCCGGGGCTAGTTTAGCACGCTCGTAGCGCGGGCTAGCGAAATGTCTATGCATAGCACCCTAAAACTTTTGAATATTGTCCGTAAAATCCTTAACATCTATACTAATAATAAATCTGTAGCCGAAATTTTTCTGGTAATTTTCGATTTTCCAAAAATAATTGGTCCCAACATATATAATTAACCACCCTGAAACCGAAAATCGCATTTTTGAAATTTTTGTTTGTATGTCTGTCTGTATGTTTGTTACCTTTTCACGTGATAATGGCTGAACTGATTTATATGAAAATTGGAATATAAATTAAGTTCGTTGTAACTTAGATTTTAGGCTATATGGCATTCAAAGTCCTTTATTTAAAAGGGGGGTTATAAGGGGGCCTGAATTAAATAAATCGAAATATCTCGCTTATTATTGATTTTTGTGAAAAATGTTACATAACAAAAGTTTCTTTAAAAATGATTTCCGATAAGTTTTATTCTTTACAAAATTTTGACAGGACTGATATTTAATGAGATAAATGAGTTTTATGATTAAAATAACGCCTTCTAAGACGGTGCAATGAATTAAGAACAAATGACTTCGTCTATAAGGGGCCTTGGACAACAACAATCGAAACAGGGCCCTTGGACATCAACAATCTAAAGCTATTAAACATAGCCTACAGAGAATGTTTCTATGTTTGTATGAAGTAATATCAAAAGCTAAATTAACCGATTTATATAATTAATTATTATTTCACCATTGGAAAGTGTAGTTTCTCTAGATGGACATAATGCTATAATGTTATTACAGTAACGTCTGAGTAAATCGAGGACAGGTAAGATTAAAATAGCTTATGCACAGAAAATTTGATAGGCTATTTTGTACATTCGTTTTCTGTATTTCTTAAAATAATATTTATGTACACTCATTTTTATCTCAGAGAATTAACGAACAACGAGAGTGTATTGATTTAGTATGCAGTAATAGTACGTTAGCTTAGCAATCCATTATTTTATAATTCAAATTTTAACTATGCTCAATTGAATCGTGTTAAAATACATAAAATATATATGCAATAAATGCAATGCAAAAAAATTGGGTAATGAGCGCAGCAGATTATCTTGCGCTGTTGTAAAAGTTGTTCCCTGGATCAAACGTCCTATTTTAATTATGTAATTACTTTATATTTATTTCTAACAGGTGCAGCGGAGCGCACGGGTACGGCTAGTTTAAAAATGATAAGTTTTGCTCTGTGTTTTATGTAATGCATTTAATAACAACCAAATAGTCACCGACGTAGCTGAGTCGGCTAAGGCGCTTGCCTGGCGATCCGGAGTTGCGCTCGGGCGCGGGTTCGATTCCCGCTTGGACTGATTACCTGGTTTGGTTTTTTCGAGGTTTTCCCCAACCGTAAGGAAAATGTCAGACAATCTATGTCGAATCCTCGGCCTCATCTCGCTATCACCAATTCCACCCACGCTAAATAACTTCATAGTTGATACAGCGTCGTTAAATAACCAAGTAAAAAACCGACTTGGTATATCATAAATAAAATCGGGCAGTATATATTTTACTTTTAAAATGTTCATTATATCTAATACGTTTTCAAGTACTATGTTCCTCCATGTTTTCTTTCGTTAAATTTCAAAATAATACATAAACCTAAACTTTATTCTCTAAGCTATCACGACCTAGTGTGAAATATAGAATAAGAGGGAAAGGCTGAAAGTTGTTGTGCCTACAGTTTAAAATATGAATATAAATAAATAAAATTCATAAATGACAAAACTTTCTGCATTTGTATGGATAGCTCAATATATCATTCATTCATAGTGTTCTGCCCAAGGGCAGGTCTTACACTGCAAACCCAGATTTCTCCAATCTTTTCTTTTTTCTGCCTTCCTCTTTGTCTCCGCATATGATCCATATAATAATGTCGTCTATAATCTGATATCTTCTTTTGCCCCGAACTCTTCTCCTTCACCATTCCTTCCAATGCATCCTTCAGTAGGCAGTTTCTATCAAGAATTTTTAATCCTGACTAACTTTTTTGGGAGTCATAACTGGAATTAGCTACTATTTCGAGAAATGAGGAACGTAAAGGAAATCTACGTATGTTAGGCCCAAAGTGACGAAGAGTAACAAACAACCTGGCTTTCGTCTTTGTGACGTTTGTATTGAAACCTGCCCTCTCCTTGACAGAAAAAAATTCTGTCTTTTAAAGACGATGAGCTAAGGCGTGCACCTTAAATTCTGAGTGACAGTCATGGTCGTGGGTTGGCATTCCGCCTGCAACATGAATGTTTGTCCGTAGTCACGTGTTGTCTTAGGTGAAGATTCGGTGTCGAGTTATCACACGTCACGACAGCCCCATGAACTTAGTATAGGCCTAAACTCCGCTAGGAATACAAAAATTGACAGGTGCATAACTTTAAAGTAATAATAATAATAATAATAATAATAATAATAATAATAATAATAATTTATTGGTAGAACAAAGATAAGTTACATATTTTTTACATATAAAATATACTGCGTAGATAGATTTGGAAGTAAATCCCGAAAAGATAAAGTATATGATTATATCTCGTGACCAGAATATTGTACGAAATGGAAATATAAAAATTGGAAATTTATCCTGTGAAGAGGTGGAAAAAATCACATGTCTTGGAGTAACAGGAACAAATATAAATTACACTCAGGAGGAAATTAAACACAGAATAAATATGGGCAATGCCTGTTATTATTCGGTCGAGAAGCTTTTATCATCCAGTCTGCTCTCAAAAAAGCTCAAAGTTAGAATTTATAAAACAGTTACATTACCGGTTATTCTTTATGGTTGTGAAATTTGGACTCTCACTTTGAGAGAGGAACAGAGGTTAAGGATGTTTGAGAATAAAGTGCTTAGGAAAATATTTGGGGCTAAGAGGGATGAAGTTACAGGAGAATGGAGAAAGTTACACAACGCAGAACTGCACGCCTTGTATTCTTCACTTGACATAATTAGGAACATTAAATACAGATGTTAGAGATGGGCAGGACATGTAGCACGTATGGGCGGATCCAGAAATGCATATAGAGTTTTAATTGGGAGACCGGAGGGAAAAATATTTTGGGGAGGCCGAGACGTAGATGGGAGGATAATATAAAAGTGGATTTGAGGGAGGCGGGATATGATGATATTGACTATATTAATCTTGCTCAGGATAGGGACCGATGGCGGGCTTATGTGAGGGCGGCAATGAACCTCCAGGTTCCTTAAAAGCCATAAATAAGTAAGTAAATTTATACTGCATATCTTTATATAAAACTACGTGTGGGTTGGATCACCTGTCGACAGGTGCATAGCTATCTGTATGCCCCCTACCTCGGTCTAGATTTAGGTTTTCCTGCCGGCGCGATACGCATCCGACAATACGGCTCTCTGAACTGAAGTGCTGACGTCAAGGTTATGTCATCTGGGATATTTTTGCGGTGACGTTGCCAGCTCGTTCAGGCTCAGCCGGCAGCGGCCGTTCATATTTCTATCCATTATCTTTGTCTTTTCATTTTCGAGCATTAGCGATGATAGTGGGCTCCATGTTTATGTGACGGTCAGTTCCCAATTTACACAACCCATATTACCTACTGAGGAGAAAGACGTAATTCTAGGTCAAAACATTGTCAGATCCATAGGGAGTTTTATGAAGCCGAAAAATTAGATATGGTACTCAACTACATAACCTGTTCCATATCAGAAATCGTCTTCTCATCCTCATAGAGATCTTTGTATACGTTTCTGTCCTGCGTATTTATATTCGAATGTTCTCTTAATCATCATCTTCTCTTCATGTTTAGGCATTAAAGCCTGTTTGTTTCGTTTTTACATTGTGTTCGTTTAACTCTAACATTTCCTGAGACGTTCGACATAAATTATCTCTTAAAATAATAATAATAATAATAATAATAATAATAATAATAATAATAATAATAACGTAGGCCTAATATGGGCCACCACCAGAGTTCATGGGTAGCGAATTGTGATTTGGGACTGCACTGGGTCTGATCACCTAAGACTTTCTCCTAGGTTTTACCTAACCGCAAGACGAATATCAGCTCATCCTATGGCGAAACCTTGATATCATTTCGCTATCATCAATTTCACTGACGCTACATAACCTCACAATTGATGCTGCGTCGTTAAATAAATTAGATCTATGGGTAAGAAGCAATATAAAATATGAAGAACAGCCGTTTAACGAAGAGTTTACTAAATATCAATTATTAACATTTAACGAAGAGTTAATGAACTCACATCTCCGGCAGCTAAACATTGTAACCAAATAGGCTACTCCTTCCATAATAGAAAAAAGTCAATAATGTACTGTCCGTCCGAGTGGTTATGTCGCATCTCGGTTTCCCCCACCTGTTTCTGCTGGTCCCTCTGTAAAGGCTTGTAACTGGACTGTGTTAGCTATTTCCTAAAAATATTTGCTGTTCAGAACTAGACTTCTACGTACTATTAGACTGTTTAAAATAATTTAGAGCAGTGTTTCCCAATTGATAGTCCGCGGACCCGTGGAACAAATATGTGGGATCCATGGCATTATTTACATCGTATAATTTATCATCATCATCATCATCATCATCATCATCAGTTAGCGCTACAACCCGGGGTGGTTTTGGCCTCCTTAACAACAGCCTTCCATCTTACTCTGTTCTTCACCAGGTTAGTCCATCCTCTCACTCCCATAATTTCAAGATCTTTGGATACCCCATCCATCCACCTCAGCTTTGGTCTACCCTTTCTCCTCCTGTTATATAGTCTACCTTTTAACATTTTAATAGGAGTGCGTGTTTCAGGCATCCTGTTTACATGTCCCAGCCATCTCAGTCTTTGAGCTTTCATAAATTTTACAACATCTTAACCTCCTATCAGGTTAAGAAGTTCGTTTTTGGAGCGTATCCTCCATCCTTGATGATCATTGACTGGGCCAAAGATTCTACGCAGACTCTTCCGTTCAAAACTTCTTAAGGACGTATAATTAACCCACTCAATTTTGCAAAACCAGCATTTTATAAGCTCTTCGAAAGTACAGAAGTGACGTTAGCCAGCTGTCGGTAAAATAGAAACAAACTGCAGCTGGAAGTCTGCATTATCGCCAAATAAGCCACCTATCGGTCTAATATGTAACTAATCTTATAAATTATTTTTTCTGTCCTGAACTCTGTTGGTAAATATTTAAGTATGTCAACGTTCACGCCAATTCTGCAAAGTTAGTAGCCATTTATAATATCGTAGTTTAAACGCTTGTGACTGTTGTCTTAATACAGTATCGCTACTCGTTATGTTTGCAGCCTGTTCGCGCTTCTATCGCATTAATTATACAAGTAGTTGTTTTTAGCGTCTTGTTAAAATGAAAGCATGTTAAAGACTGGTTTTTAAAAAGACAAAGTGATCCGCAGCAGGAAACATGACTCGGAGTGCAATGCTTATCCTAACGACGTCAGTACATCAACTTCTATTACATGTAAAGTACATAAAAATTCTAAAGTACGTAAGTACAGCAATGCTTATCCTAAACATGGTTTCATTGAAGCTAAACGAAGATAACTTTTGAAGTCAAAGCCCGTGTGTGTTTTATGCTGTGATTCTCTTGCTAATGATTCTATGGAACCAGCTGATCTGAGGCGACATTTGAAAACTAAACATTCACAACACAAAAATAGGGGAGAGTTGGGTAGTATCGGACATCGGGTAATATCGGACAGTGCGTTCTTTCATTTACCAACAGATGGTAGTACCTGAATGACATGGTTACGTTTCTGTATGCAACATCACAGAAACATAACCATGTCATTCAGGTACTATCACCTGGTGGAAGATGAAAGAAACTCACTGTCCGATATTACCTGATGTTCGATACTACCCAACTCTCCCCTAAGTCACTAGAATTTTTCAGAATAAAGTAGCGAAGTTTGAGATAGGTAAAGAAAAACTGTAGAAAAACTTTTTGGTGTATGTGCTCAAGAGAATGCAAGGTTGGCTTCATATGACGTTGCAAAAATTATTTCCAGAACAGGAATGGCTCATACTGTAGGCGAGGAAGTGATTTTACCTGCATGTGTGGCTGTCTGCAAACGTGTACTTTGCGTCTAGTGAAATCAGCAAAATGCCTCTATCAAACAACACGGTGAAACGGAGAATATGTGATATGTCTGCTGACATAAAACAGACTCTCATTTCAAGGATACAGACTGCAACTTTTTTTCATTGCAGATCGATGAAAGTACTGACACCACAATATGTACTGTATGTGTTTGTATAGTTTGGCTGATGAATTGTATATGCTTTAAATTGAATAGTAATCTGTGTAGCTCAATGATGAATTGTATATGCTTGTAATTTGGATGACATGTATTATAGATTTTTGTATATCTCGACTGATTGAATTGTTTATGTTTTTAAATTGAATTAACTTCCTTGCTGTGTATTATATTTTATAGCTCAACTGATGAATACCCGTTTGGGTTTGTAAATTTAATAATCTGATTGGCTATGTACTGTGTATTTTTAGCAGAGCCATCGATGTAGCTCAGTCGGCAGATTCACTGGCCTGCTCATCAGGAGCTGCGCGCGGGCTTGGGTAGGATCCCCCGTTTGGTCTGATTGGTTGTTTTCTTCCAAGGTTTTCCCTAGCCGTGGGGTGGATGTCGAGTGATCTATGGTGAATCCTCGGCCTCACCTCACTTCATCCCCTATGATCTGATTACCTGGTTGGGTTTTTTCAGAGTTTTTTCCCAACCATAAAGCAAATACCAGGTAATCTTTTGGCGAATCCTCGGCATAATCTCACTATATCTCGTCAAAAAATTGTAATCTTGTAAAATTTTGACTTGTTTCATATATTAAACCTTCATTGGAAATGTGAGATCTATGGAATACAATAAATGAACTGAAAAAAGCTATCATGCTGGTTTTCATACGCTACATATGGGAAGACAAAATTATGGAAGATTTCTTGTGTTCAAGTGAACTTCTACAGTATACAGCAGAGTGCATTTTTAAGGCTTTGAATGACTTTTTGAGGAGAATTTTATTTTATTTCGTGGAAGAAATGTGTGGGCCTGACTACATTGATAGTAAGAGTGATGTTATCTTCTAATTCAGTATATTACTGCAAAATTTATTGCTTTTCCTAATGAAAAAGTAGGAAACGATAACTGTATCCATGGTGATAATTCTCCTTCACCAGTTTTTGATAAGAGAAATATTAAAGTTTGCAATAATAATATAGTAAATTGGATGATATCACCTTTATGAGAATTGTGATTCTGACTCGTTTCCTCGTGTACTCTTCATATGATCTTTCTGGTTTAGGACGAAAGACTATTGACAGCACACACATACTCAGACAACGTGTAAAAAATACCTTTCATTGGTATCAATGGTTCTGAATATATCATTATCATAATAGACCGTACGGTTTAGGCGTACTGGCCTGTTCCAATCACAAAGTAATAATTAACTCTGCTCTCTCCAGCGCTTCTTTGGTCTGCCTACATTGCTCCTTCCTGTTGGTGTGTATCTATAAACTTGAATACAGTACGATGAAAGAGTAATGGAACGGAGAAAAATTCTCTCCGGCGCGGGGATTTGAACCCGGGTTTTCAGCTCTACGTGCTGACGCTTTATCCACTAAGCCACACCGGATTCCACCCCGGCGTCGGAAGAATCGTATATATATATATATATATATATATATATATATATATATATATATTGAATACAGTAGTTTTCCATTCTCTGGTAATGTTCGTACCACTTGGACCTGTAATGTTCTATTTTGTTGTATCATACTTGCACTCAGTTCTTTACATATTTAATTTTTTTGTGGTTTAATAAAGATTAGTCAGCCAGAGGTCGTAACAATCTCATTTCTTCTGCGACAATAGTCCGAGCCTTATAGAAGCACTGGGACTAGCGTCGTGAATTACAGGCGCTATATTCGGTTCAAGTTTGTCGAGTATGGCGAAGTTCGAGAATCGCAGATGTTTGCTCTGCAGAAGGAGGCGTGTCGTGTTTGTTTCACCTTGTTATAAAATTATTCGCTGTCCTCCACTCCCATCCCTTCATGTTTTAACCGCTTCAGGATTAGTTCTTCATATGAAATAAGACGAAATTCGTAATGTCTTGGTTACCTCTCCCATATTCGAACATTGTAGGACACTAACTGGGACCATCATTACTTTATAACATTTTAAGATTATATCTTTACGTACTTTGTTGAAATCATTCATAGTGTTCTGCCCAAGAGCAGACCTTTCACTGTAAATCTAGCTTTTCCAATCTTTTATACAGGGTGATTCACGAGGATTTACCGACCTTTACGGAGCTTAGTTCTAAATATATTCTGAGCAAAAAATGTTCTATAAACATTTGTCCTAATCTCAATATTTTCAAAGTTGCATTAATTTGAAATTGTTAGTAAAATACATTTTTTCTGTAGTTTTAAGGGTAAAAAAATATTACAAATAGAGAATGAACTATTCAGAAATGTCATTTCTTTAATTTACTAGTGTTCTGAAGCTAAAAATGTGTTGTTAATTGTTTAGCACAGATTTAATTTTTCAAACTAAAAATGACATCATTCTTACGCACTTATCAAAAAATTGTTATAAATCATACGACTTTAGGAACTTGATTCTTTATAGTTTAATTATGCATCCTAATGTACAATCTTAAAGAATTTACAAGAGTGGCGTGATTTCTAACAATTGTTGTGATAAATGCGTAAGAAAATGTAATTTTGTAGTTAAAAGTCGAAAAAGAATTTTGTACGAAGCAACTATGGCATTCACAACACATTTTTAGATTCAGAATACTAGCTAATTAAAGAAATGATACTCCTGAATATTCATTCTTTATTTCTAATATCTTTTACCCTTAAAATTCAAGAATAATGATATTTTACCAACAATTTCAAATTAGTGTAACTTTGAAAATATTAAGATTAGGACAAATGTTTATATGACATTTTTTTCTCAGAATATCTTCGGAAATAAGCTCCGTAAGGAACGGCAAATCCTCGTGAATCACTCTGTACTTTCTGCTTTCCTCTTAATCCATATATCTTAATGTCGTCTCATCTGATCTTCTTCTGCTCCGAACTTCTTTCCCGTTCACCATTCTTTCCAATGCATCCTTCACCAGCTCGTCTTTTCTCAGTCAGTGACCCAGCCAATTCCTTTTGCTCTTCCTGGTCAGTTTCAACATCATTCTTTCTTCACCCACTTTTTCCAACACAGCTTAGTTTCTTATTCTGTGTATCTGTTTCACATGCTCCATTCTTCTCCATATCCACATTTCAAATGTTCCTTGTCGTTTCTCTTCACTTCGTCGCAATGTCCATGTTTCTGTCCCTTACAATTCCACACTTCACACAAAGCACTTTACTAGTCGCTTGCTTAGTTCTTATTCCAGAGGCCCGCACGAGATGCTCCTTTTCTATTAAAGGCTTCCTTTGTTATTGCTATCCTCCTTTTAACTTACTGGCAGCAGTTCATGTTACTGTTTATACTCCTTGTTGAATGTTTTTTTTTTTATAGTTCCGATTAACTGTCTAAATTTATTTAGTTTATGGATAATTGAAGATGGTGTTTGAAATTACTCCTATGCATCCTAAGTAATCAAAATTAAGAACATATTCTATAATATTGTTATATTATATTACAGTACTATTCTGTTCTCAATGGTTTATTTCCTTCAAATCCAATTAGGCTACTTTTGTTTTCTGTATAGAAATTTTAAGAATATTTATCTCAAACACCGATATTCAACATATGTAATATATTTTTTCTCATAGTCCTTTTCCTGTCTTTATTTGTCATAATTTAAATAGTCCGGTTATACAGGTACTCTATGAAGCTAAGAGATTGCTGGATTTTGTATGGGAGATTATTGGCCTACTGCACAACCCCGAACCTGGAGGACTAGAATTTGACTTCATTGATTTTTCACTTGGACGGATTGCCTTCACTGCGGCTGATGAGGTCCTCCTTCCCAGGTAGATTAGGTCCGCCATGATTATTTTATTTCCCCAGTATCCTCCATTTCTGACGAGCATCCCCTTTGCGAGGAAGTGCCTGATAGAGGACTAGTAACCCCACACGGATGCTGAATATGCATTTTCTTGAAAATCTCGAAATTTAATTTTTCCAGTGCGCAGTGGTAGACATATAATTTTCTATACATCTTATAATGTAAGAGGAAGTAAGAAATACGTTTATCATCGTTGTTCCCTTGTCTCTAAAGAAAAATAAAAGAACCAGGTGGCTTTCCTTCCGACCTTTCTAAATAATATGTGTGAATATTTAGTCTATTTTTTTGCTTTACCGGCCATCACAGTATATCATCTAAAAGCAATAATCGTAACTCTGTTTAAGTGACAATAAACTTTGAAGCTCATTGTAAGTCCATTACAGACGGCAACCATGGGAAATGTGTACACCGCCTCCATATTATTACGCAAACAGGAACATATTTGGAATCTTAACGCTGGCATCTACGTTTCAACTTTCTTCACCTTTTTAAGGCGGAAACAGTAGCTTGAAGCAATAATGTAGAATATTCTGGCGTGTGTGTAAAATTATTGCATATGTATGTATTACATAGGCCTACTTTTGAACCCTAAAGTTCTTTTCATTTCTTTTCATTTATTCTATTCCATAGATCTTACATTAGCAATGAAGCTTTAAGAAGTGGAACAAGTCAAAATTTTACAAGATTACAATTACAATTACAATTTTTACAAATTGTTACAACATTTTACAATTTTACCATTTTGCAATTTTCTACAATTTTTACAATATTTCGGCGAGATGTAGTGAGATGGGGTGAGGCCCGAGGATTCACCAAAGCTTACCTGGCATTTGCCTTATGGTTGGGGAAAACGCCGGAAAAAAGCCAACCAAGTATTCAGATCAAAGGGGTGAAATGGAGTGGGGCCGAGGACACGCCATAGACCATCAGGCATCAGTCCCACGGCTGTGGAAAACCTCGGAAGAAACCATTCAATGAGACCAAACGGGGAATCCAACCCAAGCCCGAGCGCAGCTCCGGATCAGCAGGCCAGTGAATCTGCCGACTGAGCTACATCGATGGCTCTACTAAAAAATACAGTACATAGCCAATTATTAAATTTGCAAACGCAAACGATTATTCATCAGTTGAGTTATAAAATATAATACAAAACAAGTAAGTTAATTCAATTTAAAGCATAAACAATTCAATCAGTTGAGATATACAGAAATTGATAATACGTATCATGCAAGTTACTTCAAATTACAAACATAAACAAATCATCAATAGAGCTATACAGATTACTATTCAATTTAAAGCATAAACAATTCAATCAGTTGTGATCTACAGAAATTGATAATACATATCATGCAAGTTACTTCAATTTTACAAACATAAACAATTCAGTCGACCTGGTTGGCGAGTTGGTATAGCGCTGGCCTTCTATGCCCAAGGTTGCGGGTTCGATCCCGGGCCAGGTCGATGGCATTTAAGTGTGCTTAAATGCGACAGGCTCATGTCAGTAGATTTACTGGTATGTAAAAGAACTCCTGCGGGACAAAATTCCGGCACATCCGGCGACGCTGATATAACCTCTGCAGTTGCGAGCGTCGTTAAATAAAACATAACATTAACATTAAACAATTCACCATTAGAGCTCTACAGATTACTATTCAATTTAAAGCATATATAATTCATCAGCCAAACTATACAAACAAAGTAAACAGATTAATTCAATTTACAACCATAGTTCTGCTTAATATAATAAAGCATTGCGTCCCTAATGTGTTTTACTGTTATAAATAAATCGTACTTAAACGTTTTACATGAAACTTGATGTTTTTGAGAGAAATTATCTTTCTTTATAACATTGTCATTTTGACTATACCTTTACACAAAATGAATCCGAGATCGAATGTGTTAGTAGAATCATAATTAAATATTTTATGAAAAATTCTCAAAGGTCCCAAGTGTAATTCGGATTGAAGTAATATAGAACGTGTTTCTTGTCTGTGACTAAATAGCAAGTAGCACAAAAGATTATTATCTTATTCAGTTTCTCTGGTGTTCAATAATTCGGAAGAAATGTGACATGTTTGACTTCTGTTCGGTGCATTGCCATGTGCCAATCTGCTCTTCGTATCGGATTTGCAGTCTGATGAGCAAAAGAGATACGAATAATTTTCTTCCCGTCGAAATGAAAGGGACACTTTCGCAGTAGTGAGACGATAATAATAATAATAATAATAATAATAATAATAATAATAATAATAATGGCTTTATTTAATCTGGCAGAGTTAAGGCCGTAAGGCCTTCTCTTACACTCAACCAGGATTAAAACTTGCTTACATAGTTGAACATAAAACTGGATCGGAATTAAGTAATTACATACTGATACAATTTAGGTACATAATGAGATTAAAAGAGGTAGTTGGTACGATGGTAATGTTGGTTATAGTAATAATTACAATTGCAATTATTACAATTACAACCATGACCATGGAGAATAGAGACGTTTTTTGGTTTCGCCCATAAACATTTTCCATGCTTCTTTCTCCACTGCTGTAGGCTATCTGTTTTTCTCTGACTTTTTGATGATCCTTAGCACTTGGTCCAATCAAAGTTCTTTTGCAGCCTGAAAGTCCAAGCAGTGTTTGATGTACGAGTAGTAAGCCTTCGTTAATCAAAATATGTTCGAAACATCTGAACGTCTACTTCGGATTATTGTAATCAAACCAATGATGTTATAAATTTTCCTAATAACTTTAGTGCTTCTGATTTTCCTAGTGTTGTTTTAATTTATTGGCTGTATATTATTTTGAAATGTGATTAGTACAAGGCAATTTTTTTTTCTTTCTGAGGAGAGCCCGAATGCTTGCGCCGCAACCTGAGGCTTATTGTGCTAACCTCCTTATTGTGGGATAATTGTTGAAATCCTTAGGACCACATTCCTGTGAGTACGTGATTCACTCTTGGTGTCATTTTATCGATTCAGCTATGACAGTCCCTGTCTCCCTGTTGGTATTCCGCAGCCTCCTCAGATCGATGGCATCTGTTCGCAAATCGCGTATTACGTCCTGCTGCATCCTATGTTGATCTAATGATCGCAGCACCGTAGATATCGCGGTTCACCATGGTGTCATCTACATAGCACTGTGTGGCTCCCTGGTCTGCCGTAGTCTGCTGTGAAAGCTCCTACTCCTCCCTGGGCTCTATGCAGCTCCTTAGACAGATGACATCTACAGGCGAATCACATCACGTGTGCTGGATCTCCTGTTCGACCTGAAACTATTATAGATGATAGATGAAGTTGAAATTAATTAAGGCGAAATGAATCCCAGTTCGAACGCCGAAAGTTACCCAGCAATTCTCAAGTGGTTGAGGAGAAAAACATCGGAAAAAAAAACAACCAGATAACTTGTCCCAACCAGGATTTGTACCCGGGCCCGCTCATTTCATGGTCACGCTCGCTAACCGTTAGGCTACTCCACAACGGTGGATCGTGTTTTTTTTTTTTTTTTTTTTACTTTGTACCCACTTTTGTACACCAGTGAGGAGAGCAGGTGAAATAATTCTTCTGTATACTGAATTTCCTGCACCAATGAGAAGAGTAGGTAAAATAATTCTTCTGTAAATTCTTAATTTTGTGTTTCTAAGAGTAATTTGGAGCTTAATAATTTACTGATCCTAAAATAACACCTATTTTTATTTGTAATTCTAGTTTTTATTTAAATAGGTACCAGATTGTAAGTCAGTTAAGGAGATAATATATTCTTTCCTACTGGTCAAGTTACAGTTTAAGATTTGATGGAGACGGAATAAATTTAAATTTATTATTTAGATTATATTTTCTTTCAAATTTAATTCAGTAACTTTCACCTCTAAACATTTGAAATCTGAGAGTCTTTCAAACTTTGTAGCCTACTAATAAGTTTACATTGCCATCTACAATTCCTTTTCGTTCGTAAACATTACGATCCAAGTGTTTAGTTTCACCGATCAATATGTCAGCTAGTTTCATGAGGTTTTTTTGCTATCGGTTCATATGTCTTCAGCATAAGCAATAATGTTGTCCACACCTGTGGAGTAACGGTTAGCGCGTCTGGCCGCGAAATCAGGTGGCCCAGATTCGATTCCCGATTGGGTCAAGTTACCTGGTTGAGGTTTTTCCGGGGTTTTCCCTCAACCCAATATGAGCAAATGCTGGGTAACTATCGGTGCTGGACCCCGGACTCATTTCACCGGCATTATCACCTTCATCTCATTCAGACGCTAAATAACCTAAGACGTTGATAAAGCTCGTAAAATAACCTACTAAAGAAAAAGCAATGATGTTAAATTTGGCACTTAATTTGGTGCCAATATTGAGATGTTGAACTTTCCGCAGAGATCTCTCCAGTACGATTGGAGGTAAACCATTTTCGAGCCTAACTTCTGTATCAACATTGACGGTATCACTGTAATCAGTACCAATTTAAATTTTGCATTTAGCATTTTCTGTTCACACTCTATATAAGCGTATTAGCTAATTCATCTGGAATTTTTAACTGTGTAATTGCTTTCCAAATTTCTTTTCTTTCTATGTTTGCAAATGCCTTGAAACAATTCACGAATACAATATAAACATCTTTCTTGAACTTCCAACATTTTGAGATGATTTGTTTCATTATAAAAAAAAATCGATTAGACTTGGAACGTTCAGCCATGAAACCAACCTGATGATCTCTTACGATTTCTTGGAAATTTTATTCTTATAGTAATAATTATAATTGTTATATTTGATGCAGCGAAGTAGAAACCCTTGGGCATGTTTTGGGTTATTGCCCTAAAGGAGAACTTCTGAGGAACAATCGCCACCATAAAGTGAGAAGCTCCATCGCAACCACTCTTCGGAAGACAAAGTGGGAGGTTTCCGAAGAAGTGCACTGCTTGGCTGAGAATGGGTCAACGAGAAGAGCAGACATTATAGCCACCGATCACCGGAATCAAAGAAGCCTCATTCTTGACCCCACTGTCCGTTGTGAGAAGGATGATCAACAAGCCAATTACGTTAACGATGAAAAGAAGTCTACTTACAACCCATGTATTCCTCACTTAAGTGATAGATACAAAATGAATATTAATACATGGGAAGTGAAAGGACTTCTTTTTGGCGCTAGGGGAACTTCATTTAAGTTAACCAAAACCATTCTCCTTTCTCTTAAATTTTCTACCAGGGGTCTCAAGATTAAAACTGCACTGGGCAAACCGTCATTAGTCACTGCGAAACCGAAGGAACCCGATCGTAGAATTCGCAATCAACTTTGTAACGAATTTAGGTTTCGCTTGCTACGAGCAGGAGCGTAGCGAGGAAGGAAAGCTTCTTAGTCCACATTCTTCTTCCCCTGACGCGCAGGTTGGTTTCATGAGATACCGAATGGTTTATACCTGTGCTTTTATACTCAGCAGAAACATAAACAAAATATTTTATTGAGACACTTTTTTTCTCAGATTATGTGTAGTTCTCTTTTCTATCTATGTTGATACCATTTTTAAACGTGAACTATTCAATTATATTATTTTCCAGTTATTTTCTCGAAAATGGTTTATAGAATTTAACAAAAAATACAATACTTTTCTGGTTTTTTTTGTCTAATTAGTTTTATGAAGTATAAAGAGAAATTGATTCAATGGTGCAAAAATCGATTTCGAAAATTTCACGGAAATTCACATTTTCAGCATTCTTGATATCACTAAAAAAAAAAAAAAAAGGTTCCATGTGCATATATACTCGTACAATAGAACGATTTCTCCTAAACTAACGGACTGACTTTTTTATGTTACCTACGAGTTTCTTTACCCGGGCATGATGCACACGAATCATAATAACTCTAGTAAAACATCAGTGAGTCTCTATTTGAAATGAACAACAGAGTATAGCGATTTATTCCAAACCAAATGCACTGATTTTCTTTGTGAGTTTTATATACGTAGACTAAACTGACAAATCAAGTTGCATAGTTCGCATCAGAAAAAAGAACTCTTCTTTAGTTATTTTTGCAGAATGAATAATGGCACAATTTTATTTGTGTAACGTATGATACTATCATTCCTTCCTGACCGCTTGCCGCGTATTGCATTTATTTGTGTAAATAAAATTTGTGTTACAATTATCGTCATTAAGATTTTCCGTTTAACATTTGAGTGGCTCGGAGAAAACAGGAACTAACCCACAGTAAGTTAGTTTCGAGCAAAAGCTATTTGAAAGTTTAAAAAATCCTACAATTCAAAAAGAGAAGGAGAAGGTATTACAAAATTGAGTGAACTCCTTTTTTCCTCAGACTTTTTAAGCATAATGCATGGGTCAACAGTTGTTTATGAATGAATTGTAGACATTGTGTTACACATATTTTATAACTTTTAGTTCACATAGGCCTATGTGTTTTACTTCATCTGATTATTCATTCTGCTGTCATCAACCATTTCAGGTTCATTATGAAGGATAGTTTTTCCTAATGACACCAACTTTTCATAGAATGGGTGATATTCTGGAGAAATCAATCGCAGAAGTGCCAGTAAATCAGCGTGCTTGCTTGCGTAGATGAGAATTGGCTCTAAGTATCTTTGTGGCAAATCAAAGACTGAATAACTTCGTCTACGAACAAGAACTGCCTACTTTCCTAGGTGCTCTAATCTTCTTCTGAGATGCAACATATTTCTGGCCTTTATTTTTCTTCTGTTTTTCTTATTCTTTTTAAAAATCGAGCAATATTACCTATAATTATTTCTGTTCGAATTATTGTAACGTCAGCTGTTGTTTTACACTCATGAACAATCCCAAGACTTGGTGTCAAAGCTGATGCAACACCAGGTCGACTAAATCAAATTATATTCCTAATTGACCACCAGTTTTCAACATTACGCTTCCTCTTCCTACATACTAAACCTTTTACAGGCTTTGCTCTAGACTTCGTGGAGTATCCGTTTCTAGCTACAAGAAAGAAAATAAAATTAATAGCTCAACAACAGACTTCTGAATCAAGTCAGAATGGATTTACTACCTAAATGATTAACAAAGAATTCTGAGGAAGTCTATAGGTCTTAATGATTAATCAAACAACAAATATGACTGCTTTAATTACAAATTAAGGGCAGTCATGCACAAAATAATAATAATTATTCAAGATGGCTGTAGTTCATTCCCTAAAACTGTAATCATCCGCTGGTTCATCATCTCTGAGGGAAGCTGTTAAACCACAATACATATTTTATCGAAGTTATGGTATTAAACGTACCTGTGGTGAATATTCTCCACTATCAGAAGAATTTTCAGTGAAATCTGGAACATTAACACTATCATCAGTGTCAAAATCATTTTCTGTATCACTAGAACATTACATTTCGTCTTTACCATCCGCCATTTTAGTGCTGATTAACTCCTTTCATGTTGAGAAATATAACACCAGAATGTGATTGAAATAAAAGCTGTGAATATTGAGGAGTTATTTTTACTGCTACAAATAGGCCTACTATCTGATGGTAGCCAGTAAAACTACTAATTCGGAGTGTGATACATACATTTTCTCAGTTTTTCATAAAAAAATGTGGATTAGCCCCCTTTTTCTTCGAGCCCTTCATTTCTTTGCTTGTTGGCTGTCATGATTAATCATGCGGTGTTGAGGTTTCCATATTTATTTTATCCTACACATTAAACGCTCACATGGCGGGACGCCTACGAGAAGTAGTGTTAGCATGACGCCAGGACTCCACCTAAGACATATGGTCATCGTATTGGTTTTCAACAAGCATCCACATCCTAAGCTGAATTCAATCTCACAACCGTGAATTCCACAGAGTTAAAGCTGTGCTTCCTACCGTAAGAAATCTTTTGAAGTGTTAAAACTATTTGATCGATATTGAAATTATTAATAAAAACACAGTTAATATAAATTAAAAACATTAAATTAAATAACAATAAACTTAAAAGAGGTAATTGTATGTGAGCTGCCACAAAGACAAAATAGTACTTTATGTAACTATAAATATTACATGTTTTCATATTCATGTTTATGGTCTGTATCTGATTGCAAAAAATTCTATTACAGGGTGGGTCTCCATTATCTTAGCGACAGCTATTCAGCCAGTACCAGAAGAAAAAGAAAATGAGACATCACTTCCTCCACCTCCGAATTGGAGGAAAGATCAAACAAACTCTGATGACGATCTGGTCATGAGGAGGCACCTGAGACGACGGTACAGACGTCCACACATCGAGCGCGTCTGGATCATGCGGCCTGTCGCCAGGAATAACATCAGCGGCAGTAGCAGTCGGCTGAGGAGCAACTTCACCGATCCTATTCGGTCCTTCGCCTTTGCCATACGCGATCCTGAAACATTTGTTCGTTATTTAAGGCAGGAAGAGAGTGAACAATTGGCCAAACTGAAAGGAAAAAATGTGACCTTCAATCAAACCTTGCCAAGATCTAGGTATGTACAGATGGAGATACTTTCCGAATCGGAATCTGACGAAAAAGTCCCTATTTTGAATATGATAGTGGAGCAAGATGGAAGAATGGACACAAATTCGTTTATGGCCTTAATGCAGCAAGTAGCCGCTGAACCTTCTTACGACAGCTGGAGGAGATCGGATTCAGATGTTGAAGAAGTTCCTTCAGGCCTTCGGAAACGACAACAAACATCACGAAAGCAACAACGAAACAGACAACAAAAGTATCAGCAATATCAAGAGCAATATGTACAAGAAATTCAGCAAAGAACTGCGAGTGATGGAAACAGCATTTATCAGGAAGAGCAAGATAACACTGCAAGTAACTCAGATCCTGAGTCAGAACAAGACCGAAAAGAGCAGAGTCAAAGAAAAATGGGAAGAAGACAGAGAGAGAAGCATTTTCGTCAAAGAGTGAGAATTTCCGAGCCTCTCTTGATATTCGGAGAATATGGTCAAAGAAATCCAAACTACTCCAGGCCTTCCGCACGTGAATTCAACAGATCTAGATCTCATGATATACTTATGGCGCCGTCAGTGTATTTATTACCACCTGCAGAATCTGCTTTCAGACATTTTAATCTGCCTCAGAATGTTGTAAGTTTCGCACAGACACCTATTCCAAAACCACGTGACAGACATTCTTTGAGGAGACGAAAACGACCTGGAGTATCAAATGCCGTCCGACCTGTCGATCTCACATCTCCATCCACTGAAGTTTCTCCGTCATCAACTGAAGCTACTCCATCGTCTACGTACGTGTACAACAGCATTAGTCCTCTAGCAATGGATATTTCTCTCGTATCAACAGACATACCTCGAATTTCCACCGATATCTCTCGACAATCGACACACATTCCTTCCCCAGGAAGTGACATCTCTCATGTCCATATCGATATCCCAAGGATATATACAAGCATATCCCGTTCATATCCCGATGTGTCCACTGCCCGTCCTGTTACCTCTGAACCAATTATTTATGTCTCATCTCCAGTAATCGACACTTCACGTATTCATATCACTGTTCCCCGAGAACCGGTTGATGTTCAAGTTTCTACTTCCGAATCATCTGGCAATCCAGTTGTCTCGCCACAAAATACGGACTTATCCTACAAACTCTCAACGGATTCTCATCAGTCAGCTGACACGTATCGGTCAATAGACGAAATTCCACAACCTGTAGATATTCCTCCTCCAGCTACAGATATATCTCCTCCGTTACCACCTTCAGAAAACTCTGTCCCTTATAATAGATTCAATGATGCACAGTCAAAGTTCACGGAAGAGTATGAAGGTCAAGAAGGCTTTATTATAATGGACAATTCAGGACGTAATGCTTTCCCCAATGAAGTACCTGTGGGTGTTCCCACAGTTTCTGGAGCAATTAATCAAGAACATCGAATAGTAGAACCAAACCCATCGGCATCAATTGGTCAACAGTCGACTAGAAACTCTAACAATGATTATTCATCTCTCATGGCAATATCAGTAGATACGTATGGGAAGAAAGAGATCGGTTCAGACTCGAGTTTCAGAGCGTACAACAATGGAAGACAACAGAGAAAGCAAACGCAACGGAGGGCAAAGCAACAGGCACTGGGCAATCGCATCAGTGGAGAAGAGGACTATGATGAGCTGCAGCTGACGGCAGCTGAAACTGCATACTACACGAAAAGGCAGCTGACGAGACGGCCCTTTACCATTCTAGAGACAAACGGTGAGTCAGCAATTAGCACAACACTTACCGTACTTACTCTTGCGAATCAGATATCTGCATGGACAGTTTAATACTCTTAATAATATTATTATTATTGTTATTATTATTACTATTATTATTATTATTATTATTATTATTATTATTATTATTATTATTATTATTAAAGCTTAAAACTATCAAAGAGTAACAGAGCTGATGTCACACCGATTATTTAATTAGAGACTGCTATGAGTTCTATTTTTTTTCTGCTAGCGCACATACTGGGTGATTCAGAAGGTTGTGCAGCTCGTCATATTCTCTTTCTCCATAAGCTTCAGTCAGTACAATCCCGTAATATGAGGACCTACATTGCGGATGTATTCATATTTTGCACCATACCTCCTATCATTACATTTGAATGAAGAGGTTTACAACAACTTTTTGTAACAAGTTTTACCTGAGCTGTAAGGAAACGTGCCATTCATCCTGCAGCAGATGTGGATACAAAAGGAGTGGGCACCAGCACACTTTACTTGCTATACGAGACTTTTAATTTCGCATATCTGGGCATTGAATCAGAAGAGGAGGTCCCCCGTTCCCCTAATATTTCGATGTCTCTTGATTATTTCTTCTGGGGTTCTGGGAGTATATAAAAAGTCTATTTTAATAGACGCCATGTAAGACTCAGTGGTACTTTTAGGATACTTGCAGAATCTGGTGTGGTTCTGGAAGAGCCTGGAATATCTGGGAGAGTGCGCCATAGTTTCCCTTGGCGATGGAATGCTTACACTGAATGTGGTGGTCGCCAGTTTGAACAACTTTTGGTATCCTGTAATACAAAATTCATTTTTAAATTCATGTAATCTTTGTAGACTTCAATTTTTGCTCAAATTACTATTACTTCATTAGTATGTTAACCATCATGTAGAGCAGACATGCCAAAGCCCTGCACATTGTGCAGTCGCGCACATTGTTCAGTTGTCTCTGTGCGATGTGCAGGTCCTATTCCCCTACCTAGAGGGAGTGAATCGGCTTGGAGGGGAGCGCGATAGGGCTGTACAATATCTGCAGTAGCAGACCAGCTTTTGTTTCAGTGAGCTATGACTGAATGCGTTACGAGAAATAAAGTGAAGAGTTCACAGATATAACGAAGAAGAGAAATCACGAATCATATAACATAATTGTTACAATATTTTCCTTAGCCAACAGTAATTATTTTAAAATGAAAGACTTTCATCATCTCATGTGGACTTAATAGTGGTGTGAGAATTTAGATCAGATTAGTAACGTTCTCAAAATATGATATTCGCCAGCGCTTATTTCTTAATCATTACTCTCACGCCAAAACAAACGTGACAGTAGCGTTGTTTTGGAGTCTGTACTAACACAGTCATCAAAGGTTAGACGACTTAGAACTTTTATTTGATAAGCTGATAAGTGATGAGAATATTGAGTGAGGAATACATGTGAAGCTCTTGAGAAAGAAAGCAGCTAGGCTATTTGTAAAGCAAAAAATTTTTCTGGAAAAATATATAACGTCGAATTTTTCATCTTATGTCATTATATTATGTTAATATACTTACGTTAATAAATCTTTAAGCCTGACATAAAGAAAATGTCCTCGCTTCACAGCTTGTGAACTACGCTTTTAACTCATTTCAGTAACGCTTCCAACTTGCTGATACTTGCTCTCAACGTTTTTCAAATAAACTATATATAAATTTAAATTTAAGCTTAATTTATCCAATCAATCAATCATTCCGGTGTCATAACAGCTTTCGCCGTCTTCCGGAAATCAAACGCCACTCCTCTCTGTTCATCCATTGACCTGGCCTAATTCTCTAGCATCCATAGCTGTTAGTACGCCCTCCTCCTTTGGTCGTCCTTTTTTCCTTCTTTCTGGTGGGATCCATTCCATAATTATTTTTGGTAATCGTTGTTCTGGAATTCTTCCATTTGGATCCTTCGGAATTTGAGATCGGATCAGCAGCTTGGTTAACAGCACGTTAGAGTAGGCCTACTATACAGTATTTAGAATAAGAACATTTTGTTATAACTCTATTTTAAACCAGAATCGAGCACACCCCCAGCTGATATTCCGTGAATAGGAGGCCGTGATATAAGCAGCATCTTGTTCTCGCAAGCACATCTTATTTCAACACCTCCAGATTAAAATCTTGGCTGCGACTTGTTTACTAAAATTGTGTACATTTGAAGGGAAATTTTCAATTGCTGTTGATATTACTTAATCCGTATGGTCAGTAAAGTTGTTCTTTGTCTTTTCCATTTAGACGAATGCAGAACTTGATACATTTAATTTCGGGTTCATAATATTATGCGAATAGATAGAACACAAACGACAATAAATAAAAATGCTTTCTACATATCCACACTGAGCTAAATTTGTTGTCTAAATTAAAACAACTTGTCCACACCTGTGGAGTAACGGTTAGTGCGTCTGGCCGCGAAACCAGGTGGCCCGGGTTCGAATCCCGGTCGGGGCAAGTTACCTGGTTGAGGTTTTTTTCCGGGGTTTTCCCTGAACCCAATATGAGCAAATGCTGGGTAACTTTCGGTGCTGGACCCCGAACTCATTTCACAGGCATTATCACCTTCATCTCATTCAGACGCTAAATAACCTAAGATGTTGATAAAGCGTCGTAAAATAACCTACTAAAATAAAAAAAATTAAAACACCTTTAATTAAGATATATCTTGCAGTTCCTTTGTTTATATTCCGTTCATTAAAGTGCTAGTCATGAAAGCTTTGATCGACTGGGCCATATTGTGAAAGTTTGCGTAGAATTTTATGCTGCTGATTATCATTTCTTTGGTTAAGCTATAATCAAGAGATAATTGCATTAAAAGACCTGCAAGTAAGAGCGAGTGAACGGTTTAATGTAATTCTATGTGAAATTGCTTCTTGAGAAAGAAACCGAAGGTTTAAATGAAAAAAAAATGTGAGAAGCATTGTTCTAATTAAGACATATATATATATATATATATATATATATATATTTTTTTTTTTTATAAGATGCTACTTCACGGTCCCATGAAACATCTAACTTCTCAAATTATTAAACACATAAACTGAAATTTATCGAAATACCAGCCAAACAGAATTTCTAGGAGAAGTAAAAAATTAGGTGTAGAGGCAATCCTTGTATCTGGATTGGAATTTAGTCAATGGTGTTTCTCTCAGGTAGAGGCCAGACGTTCTTGTTAACCCTAAGTCGAAGAAGTCTTGCCAACTATCCTTCTAGAAAAATGTGTCAGGTCTGAAAAATAAAGTCCAAATATAGACTCAGAAGAAGTCTTGTCGGGGACTCTAAACTCCACGCAAAGAAAACAAAGAAAGCTATGATCTTCGCTTCTTATTAAATTTCATGCTCGTGTCAACATTTTCTCAAATTGCTTTATATCTGCATGAGTCTGCTACTGTTCAGAGCGGAAACATTTTGTACAGCCGACGTGGGACGTTAGGAAGTGCAACTAGGAGCATTTTCAAAATAAAATATAACAATTCAATGTGGATAGTTAATGCACGATCGCACGTCTCTGCAACTTACAGAACATTGATTGGGGATAATGAGTTCCTTCTAACATTTTGTTTCAACTTGGAAATATAACTTTTGTAGATCATCAAACTAGAGGAGATAATGGTAGATACTCAATAAGCCAAGTTTTAAGAAGTGTCATGTTGTGTTTGGTTCTTCATTCTAGAGGAAACTGGTTCCATCCCCGGAGTTCCAGGCAGAGATTATCCAATTTACAATCGACCTCCTAAGACAAATTTCGCATGTGTTAAAGGCCATGGCGGATACTTTGCGGACATCAGCACTCGATGCCAAGTAAGTAAGCAGCGTTATAATATTCAGTAATCAACATGTTTGCTCTCACATCCTTAGTTAGCGTGTTAAAACTAAGTTGAATGCAATAAATAAAACTATTTCTAAAAATGTTACATTTTGAAATTGTCACACCACTCTTTAAATGTAAGTTGAAAAGGTAAAGTCAACCCCATTACAGGCATATCAGCCTCACAATCTTTATTAATGGAATGAGCATGAAAGTCTTACGTGTCTGCTGTCTTCATCCCCAAGGAAGTGCCCCAGAGCGATAGTGCGGCCGGAAGTATTAGCTCAATGGCGAAATCCATGACCCCATCGGGAATTGCATCCGTCACCTTTCGACTTTGTAATGTTACGTCTTAACTGCGACGCTACCGCGCTGTTCCAAGACTCATAGGTAATTTTATTGTTACTTTTTAAATATTTAAAAACCCGAAACTTCCATTATTTCGTTACTAAGCTTCAATTTATATCCCCAATTTGCATTTACGCTTCATTGGTTCTGTTTCGTTTGTAGAAAATATCAGTCCAGATTTATAACGACTTATAAAAGAACTGGTATTATAATAGTTCAAGTTATCTTTATATCGCATCATCTTCATAACAAAATATGTTTCCTTATTATATATTCTAGAATCCAATTAATCTTTATTTCTATAGTTATTAGGGGAGAAAAATTCGCTCCGGCGCCGGGGATCGAACCCAGTTTCTTGGTTCTACGTACCAAGCGCTCTAACCACTAAGCTACGCCGAAATTCAATCCATAGCACCGGATGGAATCCCTCTCCTCTAGTGATTTTCCCTTTGTGGCCTTACTCCATGTTCGACATATTATGTTGACAAACATTAAGTCAACTGCCATTATACAAGGAGCGCACTCAATTGAGTGACTTGATGACCGGGATTCCACAGTATATTATGCACTGTTGGGCGAAGAATCTAAGTAAAGATTCTTTTTTTAAATGGTAAAAATAATTATTAAAAGAGAAAAATTCGCTCCGCCGGATTCCATCTGGTGCTGTTGATTGAACTTCGCCGTAGCTCAGTGGTTAGAGCGCTTGGTGCGTAGAACCAAGGACTCGGGTTCGACCTCCGGCGCCGGAGCGAATTTTTCTCCTCGAATAACAATTTTTACCGTAATAGTTAAATTCTGTAGGACCAAAAATTAATCCATACATAGCTCCAAGTAGATGTTGAACAGGGAAGGTGATAAAGGACATCCTTGTCGTACTACTCTCCCTATTTCACTTTCTTCAGACATTTCTTCTCCTATCCTGACTTTGACTCGTTTCATATAAAAGTTACTGAACAGTCTCCTCTCTTTCCAATCCACACCTATTTTCTTCAGGATCCCCGTCGGTTTGTTCCAATCCACTAATAAAATATTTGAAATTTTTATAGGTGGAAAAGAACTTCCAATATTTCATTTAGGAATTTCCTCTAAAGTTTTCTGCATAATTTTGTTTTCCAAAAATAGGTTGACGAATGTCTTCCAAATAAAAATTTTTCTTGTAGTCTTTACCCATCTAACTTTCACAACATTATGGACGTATTATATTCGTTCAGCCTTCCGAATAATAACAATTTGGACCGCTGGCGGTCTAAAGGTAATGTGCGGAACTTTTGTTGTGATGCTGCGTTCAGGTATAGTCCGAATTCTGCTTGGCTGATTACCTGGCTCGGTCATCAAACTATAAGGCGAATGTGAGATAATACCATGGCGAATTCTCAGACGCATCTCGCGAAATACCAGCTCGCTGTTATCAGTTCTATCAATTGAGAAGTGAAATGCCAGTGTAGGAAGAGGCCTCACTCCAAAACCCCTGTAGTATCGTGTGGGAATGGAAGATGTTTTTGATGTAACTTTACGTAAAATATCGGCTTTACTCGTTTTTGTACAAAATATATGTGGAATTTAGCATTACTTGTTAATCGATTGATTAATTAATTAATTATATGTGTTTATTCATTATCATATTATGTAAACCGAAACTTATAGACACTATAAGAACCTTTTTTTCAGTATTCAGTGTGTTAAACTGTAATTATTTTCTATTTCAGGTATTTTTTGTCTGCTCTGATGATGGCCGCGGAGAGCCAATGCTATGCCCTAATGGAACTTTATTCAATCAAGACTTCCTGGTGTGTGACTGGTGGTTCAATGTTGCGTGTGAAGGAGTGTCGTAACACTAACGTACGTCTTTACAGACTGAATTTCTGCCGATGGCAGAACAGTGACAGTTTATACAAATCTGTTACAGCACTTTGTTACAAACTATGTAACGGGATACACAAGAAGTATTAATAATATTGATAACATTATAAATAAATAGTTTTGATGGATCCCATCATTGTGAATAACAATTTGCTGTAAGCTCTTTGGACATTAGTTTACGATTCATTTTTGGGAAGTTCAGATAAACCAATATTATAATGTTAATAAATCAATAGTAAGTCAGTCAAATGACTTATGATAAGGCATTTGACTGAATTACTATTGATTTATTAAAATTATATCTTTGGACATTATTTGTTACTATGCTGAGCTATTATAAATTACTTGCACAAAAATGAAGTTGAAAACTTCTATAAATATGAGATGCAAACTCGTCTACTGCTTTACATTCCTAAATGTTATTCTTCTTTCTCCCCTTTCTTCCCTGGTTTAGATCTTGAAACTTGTTCGGGTCTCAACTTTATCTTTTCCTTCTATCCTCCTTTTTCATGATTTATGATTTTCATCTAATTTTGATACAGTACTTTTATTGTATCCATCCTATCCAAATGGCTATACCAGCTATACGTGCATTATATCTTATTTTAAATTAAAACATTAGGGCCTACCACAGGTCTGGGCGCTAATAACTCAATTAAATCACTGCAGACTACCCCTTAACTCCCCACTCCACCTTCCCCGGCTGAGACAGTAATTTTTCGGATGGATACGAGTAGACAGGAAGGTAAACATCAATCAGTGACGGATTGTATAAGGCAGACATCGTAACTTTTACGAACTTCGCCTCTCACTTGTCGCCTAAAATATTAATGCACAGTTGATGCACAGTATTTACTCCTATTTTTTTCTAAATCGGTCTAAGCAAAATGGACATGGGTGGGGGTATCTCCTGTCCTTTTCCCTTCCCCTTTATGTCCAGGATTGGCCTACCAACTCTTATGTAACTAGGTACTTCACATCATATCTAAGGTAACAGATTCTGTAAGTACCTGAAATTTGTGTCAATGGAATGAAGACGGCTTAAAACTTGTTGCTTGATGGGAAAAGAGGAATATATAATCATGCTACTATCAATTGCATGTGAGTGTAATTTATAATAGCTCTGTATCTGCTTAGTGTATGGATGGATTTGCTGTGTGACATTCTGAATATTTGCTCCAACAGGATTATATGTTGGCTCACTATTTGGATTAGCAGGGAGGAAGTGTATTCCAAATACTTTATATTGGCGTTCACTTGAATCCAAACACACTACTTGAAACTACTGGCTAACAGAGACAAAATAATGTCTTTACTATGTCTTAACAGTTAGGTTTCAGTAATGTGCAGGATTAGATTATGTCTGTTTTCTTTTTTTTCATTTAATTTACAGTTCTTTTCACACTAACCGCCTTCGTCAGCAAGTGTTTATTTTGCTCACCCTGAGAGAGGAATTCACTTGGAGATAATGCTCACCAGAACAGTTGCTTGTAACTGACCAGATAATAAATAGCGCTAAATTACATTTGCTTTGCTCTTACCCGTTTTCAATTCGTCTACAATATAAATACAACGTGTTTCTAAATTATGGTAGCACTTTCCTACAATTATGATAAATAAATATATTAATGACACAGTAGGGGGAAAGGAACCGGCCACCCTTCCCCATTATCTCCTGGCCTAATTGGCTCATGAGTGATGTTTTATTGGTGTTACTTATGAGGTTCAAATCTGTCTTTGGACAGTTGCCTAAACAACAAACAATGATACAGTAACTTTGTGCATAAAATTTGTTTAAGAAACTGTCAGTTGTTATTGGCACGCTATAATTATACACTCAATGTGAGAACCCCTTGTTACACAGCATACATCAACACGATAGTCAAATTCTTGCATCATTCTCTCAAACATATCTCTTTATGGATACAATAGCAGCAACGAATCGATGTCTTACTTCTTCAAGGCCTTGGGGTAGAGGAGACACATACCTCCAAAGAAAGAAGTCACATGGTATCAAGTCTGGTGGCCTGAGAGGCCAAGAATGATATGCCAGATCAGCGGAGGTAGCCTTCCAAACCACATGCCAATTCGGAAATGTCTATGAAACAACGTTTGTTATCATTGTTACTGACTTTCTTTCCAGAAGCTGTGGAACGCAAAATTATTTATTTGTGGAGTTTCCATTTTTGAACAGTGTCTCTTACAGCAACAGAAATAATACGTTTTTCGAAACTTAGAACTTCAAATTTTGACCTTTGACGTCTTCTATCCCATCTTATGGTAATGTCCAGTATAATCTTACTGTTCATTAATTACAATTCATACTGACACTCGTAACCAAAAATTCCAGACTTTTGTCGTTAATCTTTATTATGTCCAAATAGTTATTATTTGTTTGTAACAAAATTTAATGGACCCATATATTACATTTTTCCAGCACTGTTTGAACATACTCCTATATACAATTCTACAAAAATATTTATTATCTCAATACACTTTAAAGCCTCTTATACAGCAACATTCATCGGTAACTTGTCCTTCGGAGACATGAAATAAAGAAAGTCTTAGAGGAAGTCAGGGAGCATATCAGAAATGCTTCGGTACAATGCTGATGAGATTTTTGTTTATCTTTCAAGGGTGGAATAAGAAAAATATGAGGAAGCTGTAGGCCCAGTTATTGTGGAAGGTTTAACAAACCCATGTTTGAGACTATAGGCTACATGATGTTAGGACGAAAGAAATGTCTATTTTCTTTACTGTTGTAGAATTAGCATTAAATTTGTAATGATTTGTGTAAGATTTTGTAGAACATTATACAAAATACAGATAAAATTTTGTAAGAAAATTTATAAAAAAAAATGTACTATGTGTATAAGTTGAATTCAGTATTTTTTCTGCAAAAACATGTTTTTATCTTAAGACTATTTGGGGAGTGTTGTAAAAATAAAAATCTACAGAAACTGCCCTGTTTCGTTGCTGAGACAAGGATAAAATTTGTTCTGTGTAATATTGTCCATTTAGGAATGGAAACAGAGAACACTAAATTTAATTAACTTGAAATAAAAAATACTATCCGAGATGTTGAAGCAAATTTAAGATGCAATTATAAATGAAACAGTCTTCTAGTCTAGTGGCCATAAATATCATTGCATATGAAACTTAGGAACAAACTACACTATAAGAAATATTGTTATGTTGAAATGCTACACAAAGAAATTTGTATATCACTACATTCTTGTGTTTCTTTTATAAACTTGAAAAATACATTCTGTTTTCTATGCTCTGGACAAAATCAATTGCATATTCATGTAATTTAAATATGTGTGTAACAACAATATGAATTATTTTGCAATTCATTTTGAATAATTTTTCAGAAAAGTTTATGATATACAATACAAAGATTTATTTTCAGTCAATGACTTCACTTTCTATATGTGTAAGGTACAAGTCCTCATATTACATAATTTAATACTGTATTAACGTTTTCGTCGGTCATGCCAACATCATCAGATGCAACTTTTTATGCTGCAGTATCATCTCTAAATAAGTACATATGCCTCTACAATCAAAAATACAATATACATTAATAAACATAAAACATAGTAAAAACAACATGGTTTGGGACATCAATATTTCTTTTCTTATGTATTAAATTATGTAATATAAGGACTTGTACCTTACACATATAGAAAGTAAAGTCATTGACAGAAAATAAATCTTTGTATTGAATATGAAATTAATTTAATCATGTAAGAAGGTGACATGATTGAGTGGATATTTTTCTCCCTTTGAAATACAAATTTTTCATAATGACGTAGATACATGTCACTCAATGACATTAAAATTTCCATGTTTTAACAAACTGGATGCCTATCTAGTAAGTTTTCTATTTTCAATAAATCCGTAATACTATTTAAAAAGTCACCAACAGACTATCTTCATCGTCTTTATCTTCTTTGTTCATATTCCCTTCCTCATTAGTCATTAATTATGGTTAGTCGACGTAAAACTTCTCAGCTCAGTGGAAAGACACCTTATCGCTACAGTCAAAGTTATTAATTCACCAGATAAATTGCGTCAAGAAACCAAAAATAATATTCATAAAACAAGTTCGACAATGAAGCAGTAAACATTACATGATTGGTTCCTACGTTATGCATAATGGAAACATGGAAGATAGAAGCAAAGAACGATACGGTTTTTGAATTAAAAGGATCAAACAGAAAAATCCAGAATGGATGGATGTATACAGGGTGGAAGTGAAATAACCCTGCAGATTGAAAGGTACAATAGGGTACACTGAAATAAATAGAAAACCTATAATACGTTTTGTGATTAAATGCACCGTTAATTAGAAAATTTAGTTGGAAGTTTCAGCAGTCTGACAACATCGTCGCTAACACACTCTTCTCTGAATAATGTTAAAGGGAAAAATTGTTCCGCGAACCCGGGACTTTTGACCTTTGGCTAAGCACGCCAACGATCTACCACTGAAATATCCAGAAACAATGCACAATTTCGATCCAATTCTTCCCTTTTATGTCCACATACTTCAAGTGGGTTTGACAACCGCCAATGGCCCAACATAGAGTGCATACTATACTGTATGACTTTGTGGTTTCATGTTTAACGCACATGTACGTTGTTTTGCTGATCTAGGCTTCCAAGTTTACCTTCCTGTAAAGTAGGTTTGACTAATGTTAAAGGATTTACTAAACATTATTATTTTTTTGGTCCTGCAGAATGTATCTGTTATGGTAACAATTAATATTAGAGGAGAAAAATTCGCTCTGGCACCGGGGATCGAACCCGAGTCCTTGGTTCTACATACCAAGCACTCCCACCATTGAGCTACGCCGAAGCCCAATCCACAGCACCGGATCGAACTCTTCTCCTTTAGTGTTTTTCCCTTTGTGGCCTAACTCCAAGTTGGGCATGTATGTTGACATTTTATTAAGTCAACTGCCATTATACAAGGATGCACTCAGTTGAATGACTTGATGGCCGGGATTGGACTTCGGCGTAGCTCAATGGTGAGAGCGCTTGGTGCGTAGAACCAAGGGTTTGGTCCTCGACACCAGGAATTTTTCTCCTCTAATATTAATTGTTACCATAACAGATATATTCTGCAGGACCAAAAAAATAATAAACTTTAGTAAATTCTTCTAGCACCGGTGCATATTTCTGTACTGATTACTGTGCACATTACTGTGGAATCCCGGCCGTCAAGTCACTCAACTGAGTGCGCTCCTTGTATAATAGCAGTTGACTTAATAAAATGTCAACATACATGTCCAACTTGGAGTTAGGCCACAAAGAGAAAAACACTGAAGGAGGAGAGTTCGATCCGGTGCTGTGGATTGGACTTCGGCGTAGCTCAATGGTGAGAGCGCTGGGTGAGAACAAGGACCCGGGTTCGATCCCCGGTGCCGGAGCGAATTTTTCTCTTCTAATATTAATGTTAAAGGAAAAAATTCTTAAATGTTTTCCTTTAACATTATTCAAACCTGCTTTACAGGAAGCTAAACCTGGTAGCCTAGATCAACGACACTCTTTTCATAAATTTTTTCCTTTAACATTATTCAAACTTGCTTTAAAGGAAGCTAAACCTGGAAGCCTAGATCAACAACACTCTTTCCCTAAATTTTTTCCTTTAACATTATTCAAACTTGCTTTACAGGAAGCTAAAGTTAGAAGCCTAGATCAGCAACACTCTTTTCCTAAATATTTTCCTTTAACATTATTCAAATCTGCTTCATAGGAAGCTAAACCTGGAAGCCTAGATAAGCAACACTCTTTCCCTAAATTTTTACCTATAACATTATTCAAATCTGCTTTACAGGAATCTAAACCTGGAAGCCTAGACAAGCAACACTCGGGAAAATCGCAGTATAGCGAACATAGAAGCTCCGCTCACGACCCCTTCCACTTTTCCCCTACTAGCTCAACAGACACGCTACATGATAGGCGAGTGTTGTGTCGAATGCACATTTCATGTGGGTGGGGATAACTTCCCCTACTGGCGTTCGCTATATTGCGATTTATCCCAACACTCTTTTCCTAAATTTTTTCCTTAAACATTATTCAAACCTGCTTTACAGGAAGCTAAATCTGGAAGCCGAGATAAGCAACAATCTTTTCCAAAATTTTTTCCTTTAACATTATTCAACTCTGCTTTACAGGAAGCTAAACCTGGAAGCCTAGATAAGCAACAGTCTTTTCCTAATTTTTTTTTTCCTTTAACATTATTCAAACTTGCTTTACAGGACGCTAAACCTAGGAGCCTAGATAAGCAACAATCTTTTCTTAAATTTTTCCTTTAACATTATTTAAACTTGCTTTGCAGGAAGCTAAACCTGGAAGCCTAGATAAACAACACTCTTTTCTTAAAATTTTTCCTTTAACATTATTCAACTCTGCTTTACAGGAAGCTAAACCTGGAAGCCTAGATAAGCAACATTCTTTTCCTAAATTTTTTCCTATAACATTTTTCAAACTTGCTTTACAGGAAGCTAAACCTGGAAGCCTAGATAAGCAACACTCATTTCCTAAATTTTTTCCTTTAACATTATTCAAACTTGCTTTGCAGGAAGCTAAACCTGGAAGCCTAGATAAGCAACACTCTTTTCCTAAATTTTTTCCTTAAACATTATTCAAACCTGCTTTACAGGAAGCTAAACCTGGAAGCCTAGATAAGCAACACTTTTTTCCTAAATTTTTTCCTTTAACATTATTCAAATCTGCTTTATAGGAAGCTAAACCTGGAAGCCTAGATTAGCAACACTATTGTCCTAAATTTTTTCCTTTATCATTATACAATTCTGCTTTATAGGAAGCTAAACCTGGAAGCCTAGATTAGCAACACTATTTTCCTAAATTTTTTCCTTTATCATTATTCAAATCTGCTTTATAGGAAGCTAAACCTGGAAGCCTAGATTAGCAACACTATTGTCCTAAATGTTTTCCTTTAACATAATTTCTGCTTTACAGGAAGCTAAACCTGGAAGCCTAGATCAGCAGCACTATTTTCCTAAATTTTTTCCTTCATCATTATTCAAATCTGCTTTATAGGAAACTAAACCTAGAAGCCTAGATCAGCAACACTCTTTTCCTAAATTTTTTCCTTCAACATTATTCAATTCTGCTTTATAGGAAGCTAAACCTGGAAGCCTAGGTCAGCAACACTCTTCTCTCTTCTCGTAATACAGATCTAAGAGGTCAATGAACTCGATCTGTTTCCCTAGGTGAGCTACTCTCCGGCTACAACGTTGCAATCTGCACACATCGTTCTGTGGCTTGAAATTAGTAGTTTCAAATTAAATTTGCATGCAAACCGTCCACGCTATTGAAATACGCCCCAGGCAAAATTATTCTTTATTAGGTTAGAGAGTATGGACGAAAATTACGATCCTACTCGCAATAGTTACCGAACAAGAGTGTGTTAAATATTTGGGGGAGGGGGAGGGGAACATTTTTTTAAACTGAACTTCCCACCAATACGTTATTACACTTTTTTGTTACATACAACATGAACTATTCGCGCGTAAAATCTGAAAGGTTATTTCACTTCCACTCAGTACAGGATACACTAATAAATCGAGAAAAATCATATCTATGGAGAGAGAATACCCAGGCGAGATAGAGTTCACATTCAAATTTGTAACAATATGAAACACATAGATTACTGCATTAATATGAGATTAATAAAATAGCATTGAAAGCCAAAGGGACGAGTGTAATAAATGGAGAGTAAGAAGGACATGGAGAATAGAGAGAATAGAGAGGAAAGAGGTGATAAAGAGGACGGAGAAGACAGAGAATAGAGAGAGATCAGAGGGAATGAAATTTACAGAGACGCTATAGGGTACAGGGGGTATAGAGAGGACAGAGTGAATAGAAAGGAAAGATAGGATAAAGGACAGAGCGGGTAGAGAGGATAGAAACGATAGAAAGAAGAGAGCATAAAGCACAGAGAGAATAGATAGAACAGGGAGGACTGAGAGCATACAGAGGACTCGGAGGGTACAAAAGACAAAGAGAAAAGAGAGGATAGAGAGAACAGAATTGAGAGAATACAGAGGACAGAGAATAGACAGCACATAGATAATTGAGGGGACAGAGAACAGAGAGTACAAAGGGAGGATAGAGAGGACAGATAATAGAGAGTACACAGATAATAAAGAGACCAGAGAATAGAGAGTACAGAGATAAGAGAGGACAGGGGTTAGAGAGTACAGAGATAATGGAGGGGATGGAGAATAGAGAGTACACACATAATAGAGAGGACAGAGAGTACAGAGTATAGAGAATAGAGAGTACAGAGATAATAGAGAGGATAAAGAGGATACAGAATAGGTACTACACAGACAATATAAAGGACAGAAGAGAGAGTACACAGAAAATACAGAGGGGAAGAGAATAGAGAGTACGGATAATAGAGAGGACAGAGAATAGAGAGTACACAGATAGAGGACAGAGAATAGAGAGCACACACATAATAGAGGATAGAGGAGATATAGAGAATAGAGAGGATGGAGAGAACAGAGAATAGAGAGTAAAAAGTTAATAGAGAGGATAGAGAAAAGAGAGAGTAGAGAGTACTCAAATAACATAGAGGACAGAGAATAGACAGTACACAGATAAGAGAGGATAGAGAGGACAGAAAAGAGTACACAGATAATAGGGTAGAACAGAGACTACACAGATAATAGAGAGGACACAGAATAGGGACTACACAGATAATAGAGAGGACAGAGAATAGAGAGTACATAGATAATACAGACGATAGAGAGGATAGAGTATAGAAAGTACACAGATATAAGAGAGGATATAGAGGACAGAGAATAAAGAGTACACAGATAATAGAGAGGATAGAGGAGATATAGATAAGCGAAAGAATAGAGAGGACAGAGAATAGAGAGTACACAGATTATAGAGAATACGCAAATAATAGATAGGATACACAGAAAAAAGAATATAGAGTACATAGATAATAGAGAGTACACAGATAATGGAGAGTACACAGACAATAGAGAGGACAGAGAAAAGAGCGTACACGGATAATGGAGAGGATAGAGCAGATATATAGGCTAGAGAGGACAGAATAGACACTACAGATAATAGAGAGGATAGACAGAACAGAAATTAGAGAGTACACAGATAATAGAGAGGACAGAGAACAGAGAGTATACAGATAATAGAGAGGATAGAGAGGAAAAAGAATAGAGAGTACACAGCTAATAGAGACGACAGAGAATAGAGAGTACACAGATAATAGAGAGGATGTATAGGACAAAGAATAGAGAGCACACAGATAATAGAGACGACAGAGAATATAGATTACACCGATAATAGAGAGGATAGAGAAGAAAGAGAACAGAGACTACAGAGATAATAGAGAGGAGAAGGAATAGAGAGGACAGAGAAAGGGAGTGCACAAGCAATAGAGAGGACAGAAAATAAAGTGCACAGATGATGGATAGGACAGGGAATAGTGTACACAGATAGTAGCGAATATAGAAAGGACAGAGAATAGAGTACACAGATAATAGAGGATAGAGAGGAGAAAGAATACAGAATACACAAGTAATAGAGAGGATAGGGAAGATATATAGAATAGAGAGTACTCAGATAATAGATAGGATAGACAGGACAGAGAATAGAAAGTACACAGATAATAGAGTGGCAAGAGAGGACAGAAAATACACACAGATAATATAGAGGATAGAGAGGCAGAGAATAGAGAGTACACAGATATTGGAGAGGTTAGAGAATAGAGAGTACGCAAATAATAGAACATAGAATAGAAAGTACACACATAACAGAGAGGATAGATAGGACAGAGAAGGGAGAGTACACAGATAATAGAGAGGATGGAGAAGACAGAGAATATAGAGTTCACTTGTAATAGAGAGGATAGAGGAGATATAGATAATGGAGAGTATAGAGAGGACAGAATAGAGAGTACACTAATAATAGAGTGTACACAGGTAATAGAGAGGATAGAAGAGATATGGGGGATAGAGAGGACAGTGAATAGAGAGCATATAGATAATAGAGAAGATGGAGAGGACAGAGAATAGAGAGTACACTTATAATTAAATGAGGATAGAGAGCAATGGGGATAGTGAATACGCAGATAATAGAGAGGATAGATGAGATATATAGAATAGAGAGTACGCAGAGATTGGAGAGGATAGACAGAACAGAGAATAGAGAATACACTGATAATAAAAGGACAGAAAATAGAGAGAACACATATAATAGAGAGGATAGAGAATAGAGAGTACACAGCTAATATAGAGGACAGAGAATAGAGAGTACACAGATGATAGAGAGAATAGAGGAGTTACCGACAATAGAGAGAAGAGGGAGGACAGAGAATATAGAGTACACATATAATAGAGGGGATAAAGAGGACAGGGAATAGAGAGTACACAGGTAACGGAGAGGACAGAGAATGAAGTGTGCACACATAATAGAGAGGATAGAGTATATATATATATATATATATATATATATATATATATATATAAATTGGTAATAGATCGGATAGAGAATACGGAGAATAGAAAGAACACAGATAATTGAGAGGATAGAGAGAACAGAGAATAGAGTGCACAGATAATAGGGAGGATAGCGGACCCAAAAAATAGAGAGTACACAAACGAAACAGAGGATAGAGAAGACAGAGAATAGAGAGTACACAGATAATAGAAAGGAGAGATTGCAGAGTACGAAGATAATAGAAAATGTGGAGGAGATAACGATGATAGAGGTGTCAGAGAGTACAGATAATAGGATTGAGATTGCAGACAATAGATACTAGACAGATATAAGAGAGGTTAGAGAGGACAGAGGATAGAGAGAACACAGATAATAGGGAGGATAGAGGACAGAGGACAGTGGGTAGACAGATAATAGAGGAAACATAGAATAGAGTACACATATAATAGAGAGGACAGAGCATAGACAGTACACAGTTTAGAGAGAGGACATAATACAGAGGATAGAGAGTACACAGATAATAGAGAGGATAGGCAGGACAGAGAATAGAGAGTACACATATAATAGAGAGGATGGCGAGGACAGAATATAGAGTACATAGATAATAGAGGGGATACAGAAAAAGAGTACACAGACAATAGAGAGGTTAGATAGGATAGAGAGTAGCGAGGTCACAGATAATAGAGAGGATAAAGAGGAAAGAGAATAGAGAGTACACAGATAATAGAGATGATAGAGAGGACAGAATATAGAGTACATAGATAATAGAGGGGATACAGGAAAAGAGTACACAGATAATAGAGAGGTTAGACAGGATAGAGAGTAGCGAGGTCACAGGAGAGGCTAGAGAATAGAGAAGACAGAAAATAGATAGTACACAGGTAGTAGATAGGATATGGAGAACAGAGAATAGAGAGTACACGGATAATAGATATGCTAGAGACTACAGGGAATAGAGAGTACACAGACAATAAACACGTTATAGAGGTCAGAATGGAGACTACACAAATAATAAGCATTATAGACGATTACAGATAATAGAGAGGAAAGAGAATGCAAAGAGTCAGATAATAGAAAGGATAGAGAGAACAGAGAATAGGGAATACACAGGTAATAGAATAGAAGAGATATAAATAATTGAGAGGATACAGAAGACAGACAATAGAAAGTACACAGATAATAGAGAGTACACAGACAATAGAGAGCATAGAGGTGATATTATATGAAATAGAGAGGATAGAGAGAACGGAGAATAGAGTACACATATAATAGAGGGGATAAAGAGGACAGGGAATAGAGAGTACAGAGGTAATAGAGAGGACAGAGAATAAAGTGTGCACACATAATAGAGAGGATAGAGTATATATATATATATATATATATATATATATATATATATATATATATAATAGAAAGGACAGAGTTTGGAGAGTACACGGAATAGAGAGTACAGACAGAACAGAGATTACACAGACAATAGAGAGGATGGGGAGGACAGAGTATAACGAGTACACAGATAATAGAGAGGTTAAAGAGGAAAAATTATAGATAGTACACAAATGATAAAGAAGATAGAGAGGACAGAGGATGTAATACACAGATAATAGGGAGGATAGAGAGGACAGGGAATAGACAGTACACATAATAGAGAGAATCGAAACGACAAAAAAAGAGAGTATAAAGATAGAGAGGGGTTAGAGAGGTCAGAGAATAGAATGTACACAGGTAATAGAGAGAATAGAGAGGACAAAGAATAGAGAATATACACAATAGAGAGATAGAGATAACAGAAAATAGAGGACACACAGATGATAGAAAATACAGAGAATAGAGAGTACACATATAATAGAGAGGATGGAGAAGACAGAGAATAGAGATTGTACAAACAATAGAGAGGACATAGAATTTCGAGTACGCAGATAAGTGTGAGGACAGAGTGGAGAGAGAATAGAGATTACACAGATAATATAGAGAATAGAGAGGACAGAATAGGAAGTACACAGATAGTAGAGGATTGGGAAGATATACATAATGGAGAGGATAGAGAGGAAAGAGAATAGTGAATACGCAGATATTACAGATGGGATAGAGAGGAAAGAGAGGACAAAGAATTGAGAGTACACAGTTAAGAGGGTTGATAGAGAGGACAGAGAATAGAAAGTACACAGATAATAGTCTAAAGAGGGCAGAATAGACAATAGTGAGATAATAGAGAGGATGGAGAGGACAGAAAAGAGAGTACACAGATAATTGAGGGGATAGAGAAAGAGGGAATAGAGATTACACAGATAATAGAGAGAACGCTGAGTACACAGATAATAGGGAAGATAAATGAGATATAGATAAGAGAGTGAATAGTGTTTACAGAGAATAAATTGCAAAGATAATAGAGAATACACATACAACGTAGAGGATAGGGGAGATATTATCTGTATACTGTCTATTCTCTGTCGTGTCTAGAACGTTTATAATCAGTGTAATTTTTATTCTCTGTTCTCTCTATTCTTTCTATTATCCGTTTACTCTCTATTCTCTATTCTCTCTTTTATCTGTGTTCTGTCTATACCAGGGCCGGGCATGAGAGCGGCTCCATATAGCCGGCCAGAGCTGCTCTCGCTCCGCAAGGCAAGCCAGAACAGAATGCTCACGCAGTGGCGGACTCACATTACAGCTACCTTCCCTGCATTAATATAACAAGAGCCACGGTTGTTCTAGTCATTCAGTCTGTCAATACATAGTAGTTTATAAGGATATTACATCCACTGTACAGTATAGACTTTCTAACACTCTTATTAATTTAATGGAATAAACTTCGCTCTATGCACACACACAAATCATTAAGCTTCTTTACATTACCCATACGCACAGTGCTTTAACAATTAAGTAATGGTAGCTATTAATAATATAAACATATGTAATAAAGTGTTGCTAATAATATAATACAATACAATATAATATAATATAATATAATATAATATAATATAATATAATATAATAAAATATAATATAATATGTAACTTTATAAAATATGATATGATATGATATGATATGATATGATATGATATGATATGATATGATATGATATGATATGATATGATATGATATGATATGATATGATATGATATGATATGATATGATATGATATGATATATCATAAATTGTAATATACTATACTATGATATAACATATTTGTATAATTTAAAATTATATATTACTAAATGTATAATTACTTATAATGCAATATAATTATAAAATAGATACTCTAATATAATGTACCTGAGAAACATTTTCTTTAAGTTGTTGTATTAATTTATGGCGTTCATTACCAACATATTTGTCATTTTCAGTAGCATGTTGTAAAGAATAATGCCGTTGGATATTGAACTTCTTAATCAGTTGGAGTGTTTTATGACAAATTAAACAGTGCTAATCCACTACTCTCTACGAAAAAGAACTCCTCCTCCCATGATACATTAAAAGCATTGGGAGTAGCGGACCGCTTTAGTGTATTGAGCGAAAGCTCCGTCTTCAAAGTTCGCCATCATACTGCAGGGTCACCACTGCATCGACACTGAATGACGTACAGTATGTATACGTTACAGCGCTCGGAAGAACCGTTCTTTAAAGCACACAGCGCTCATTTCTCAGAATCACGTAATGTGCCCAGCCCTGGTCTATACAGTCCTCTCTATCCTCCTTATTATCTATAATCTACTCTACCCACTCTATTACTTGTGTAGTCTATTCTGTACTCTCCATTGTCTCTATGATCTTTGTACTCTCTATTCTCTTTTCCCTTTATATTCTCTATAATCTGTGTTGTCGCTATTTTCTGCCTCTCTATCCTCTCTATTATCTGTGTACTCTATCCACTGTTTTATATATCCTCTCTATTATTTGAGTACTCTCTATTCACTGTCCACTCTATCCTCTTTTTTGTCTGTGTACTCTCTAACGTCCGTCCTATATATCCTATCTATTATATGTGTACTCTATATTCTTTCTCCTCTCTATTTTCTCCATTAACTGAGTACACTATAGTCTGTCCTCTCTATCATCTGTGTACTCTATTCTCTGTCCTCCCCATTATCTGTGTACTTTATTCACTGTCGTATCTATCCTCTCAACTGTCTGTGTACTCTCTATTCTGTTTCCTCTATTATAATGTGTATCTCTACTCTCTGTCGTCTCAATCCTCTCTCTTATCTGTGTAATCTCTACTCCCTGTCTTCTCTTTCCTACCTATTATCGGTGTACTCTCTGTTCTCTTTCCTCTCTGTTTTCTGTGTACACTCTATTCTTTGTCCTCTCTATCCTGTCGATTCTCTATCGTCTCTATCCTCTTTATTCTCTGTCCTCTCTACCATCTATATCACATCTATCATCTCTATTATTTTTGTATTCTCTATTCTTTGTCCTCTCCATTCTCTCTATTATATGTGTACTCTCTGCTCTCTTTCCTCCCTATTTTAACAGTATCCTCTATTCTCTGTTCTGTCTATTCTCTCTATTGTCTGTGTAGTATCTATTCTCTGTTCTCTGTATTCTATATATCTCCTCTATCCTTTCTTTGAACCGGTGTACTCTCCATCCTCTGTCCTCTCTATTATCCATATCTTCTCTATCCTCTCTATTATCTGTGTACTCTCTATTCCTTGTCTTCTCTATCCTCTTCATTATCTTTATATCCTTTATGCTCTCTATTATTTGTGTACACTCAATTCTGTTTCCTCTTTATCCTCTCTGTTATCTGTGTACTCTCATCTGTGTACTCCGTATTAAATGTGTACTCTCCCTTCACTGTCCTCTCTATCCTCTTTATTATCTGTCTACACTATCCTCAGTCCTATGTTTCCTCTCTATTATCTGTGTACTCTCTATTCTCTTCTATCTCTGTACTATATCATCTGTCCTATATATCCACTGTTTTATATGTGTGCTCTCTATTCTCCCTCCTCTCTATTATTTGTGTACGCCCAATTCTGTCCCGTCTATCCTCCCTATTTTCTGTGTACTGCATTCTCTGAAATCTGTATCTTTTCTATTATTTGTGCACTCTCTATTTTCTGTCCTCTCTATTCTCTCTGTTATCAGTGTACTCTCTATTCCTTGTCCTAAACATACCCTCTATTATATGTGTACTCTATTCTGTGTCCTCTATATCCTATCTATTATTTGTATTCTCTCTATTCTCCCTCCTTTCTATTACATATCTACTCTGTAATCTCTGTCCTCTTTATTCCCTCTATTATCTGTCTACTATCTATTCTCTGCCCTCTCTTTTGAGTCAATTATCTATATTTCCTTTTTTCTGTTTATTATCTTTGTACACTCTAATATCTGCCTTCTTTATCCTCTCTATTATCAGTGTAATCTCTATTCTCTGTCCTCTCTATTATCTGTGTGCCGTCTATTCTCCGTCTCAAGTAACCTCTCTATTCTCTATATCTCCTCTATCTTCTCCATTACCTGTATAATCTATCTATCTATCTATCTATCTATCTATCTATCTATCTATCTATCTATCTATCTATCTA